>NC_134208.1:190797844-191103469 GCF_965140235.1 Caretta caretta | reverse complement strand
AGGAGAGGAGGAAAAGACAAAGACCTACAGTGCCTTAATATGGACAGATAAAGCAATACAGAAGGAAGATATTGCACTTCTAGATGATATGAAGGTATTTGTATTTTTTTTGCTTTTATAGAGCACCTGTCTCTTGGTAGGTAGTGCATGTGTCTCTCTTTTTCTCTCTCGTCGTGTTTTATTGATCATGGGTTCCTCGCATCCTTTTATTCTAGGGCTTATTGTATCCACTCTCCCATTTGCCATTCCTCTTATGCTGTTAAATCTACTCTTTCCTACCACACAGTCACTGTTGCTGTGCTTCTCCTTCACCCAGGATGACCATTTATTAGCCTACTCAGAGACAGATGATGTGCCAATTAACAGACAGCACAAAGTGCTTCTGGAGGTGGAAATCTCTCTACCCAAGTGCCCTTCGTGCCATCTCAACATTGCTAAGGGTAGACGAGCAAAACGGAGGAGGAGGTTAAAACAGAACTAGCAGCTACAGCTTATCATAGAATCTCAGGGTTGGAAGGGACCTCAGGTGGTCATCTAGTCCAACCCCCTGGTCAAAGCAGGACCAATCCCTAAATGGCCCCCTCAAGGATTGAACTCACAACCCTGAGTTTAGCAGGCCAATGCTCAAACCACTGAGCTATCCCTCTTCCCCTTGTTTTGTCCAGCCCCAGTCAAAGTCATTTTGGTGACAGTCACAGCAAATAAATCCATGTTCAGATGGCAGTGCAAAATCATGCAACCCAAAGGTCTGACACAAGTATCTGAAGTAAAGAGAATGTAGTGGTGGAATATGGACCAAGTGTCAGCTGGTGAGACACATTGTGTTGAGATACACTGGCTGGTAGAATGCCCATTTCTATGTTCAGGTTTTGTAGTGTTGGAACATTGGCCTAAGAGTCTGGTAGCAAGAGCATTCTCAAGTAGAGACGACTGTTACTTAGTTTTTACTCCAAAATTTGTGTGTTTTGGCTTGAAGTATCAAAATGCATGAGGACAATTGGTGCTCAACATTTTTTTTTATCACACTAGAAAAAGATGCTTCCCAAATCAATGCCTCTTTTTGTAGAGGAAAGCTCTTTAAAGAAATGTGATGAAATCTTTGGTCGTCTCAGCTCCGCTTTCTAAGTCTTATTTGTGGAGGGTTGGATGCAGTTTACACAAAAGACTTTAATTTTTTTGAGAGTGCCCTGAGGCTCTCATTGAGTTTGTAAATCCTGGAGTTATTCCAGCAAGAGACTAGGGAGATTTCAGGGTTATTATGCCTCTGCATTTCTGGTTCCACTAGCTTGTATCCACCTGAGGCCTTCCCAATAAGACTTTAAAAGATAGCTGCCTCCTTTTTTCTTTGATATACTTGGAGGAAGACTGAAAGAAGAAGAAACACTTCTCAGAAGATCCTTCAACTACCAGAATATATTGTTAAAAAGTTGTCTTATATGAAAAGAAAAAGCTGTATATGCGTTAATTTTGTTTGTGCACTGTGTTGGACAGTTCTCTATTTGTTTTAAATTCTCCAAAAGGAATTAAAGATTGATCAAAAAACACCTCTGCGGGTTCTTCACAGAAGGCCTTTAGCTGTAAGATCTCGTGTCATTCATACGATGAAATCCGAGTACATAGATGACCATCACTTTCGCCTGCATCTGAAAACTCAGGCAGGGACGTATCCTTTAGACCTACTGCATGATAAATTTTAGAAATAGTGTATTGTTACCATGGACATACAGGCGGTGTTTTCTTTTGCAAGTGCTAGTGTAGTCTGTGTATTATAAACCCCTGATTTTTCAGCAGTTCATATATTGGGTTTTAAGGGTTTTTTTTTTTTTTAAGTTTGCTTTGAGCTGAAACATACAAGTTACAAGCTCAGAAATGCAATTGGTATACGTTGTTTTGCTTCATAACAAAAAAAAGCCCCTCATTTTCAAGATACAGGAGAGCAACAAATGTATAGATATATACAGATTTCAGGCCCTTTATCTGTAGTTTAAAAATGGAGTGTTGCAAGCCTTTGGCATATTCTAGACTGTGATAAAGATTTGTGCATGTTATATGCCAATTGCTGAGTTTTTTTGCCTATATTTTCACTGAAGTCTTCAGTGGTGATTTGAGGGCAGCATTTGGCTCTACATCCATAGTATACCCTAAGCCCTCAGCTTTTTTTGTTTTCTTTTAAGTAAAATCTCTCAGTATTGAAGTTAAGTATCAGACATGGCCAATAGTACTTTTCAGATTGATTTGGGTAGTAGCATTATAAATATGCTGTGTGTTCTGAATGGATGTGTTAAGAAATTCTCAGTTTTGCCTGAAAAACACATTTTAATCCATCCTCTTGGTTCTAGTTCTTATATTGGCCTCCAAACACTGTGTAAATACCAAGAGTCCTATTCCAGCTTCCATTGAATCAGCAGAAATGTGTTTCATCCCCTAGACAGGGGTGGGCAAACTTTTTGGCCCGAGGGCCACATCGGGGTTGCAAAACTGTATGGAGGGCTGGGTAGGGAAGGCTGTGTCTCCCCAAACAGCCTGGCCCCCGCCCCCTGTCGGCCGCCTCCTACTTCCCACCACCTGACTGACCCCTCAGAACCCCCAGCCCATCCAATCCCCCCTGCTCCTTGTCCCCTGACAGCCCCTTCCTGGGATCCCCTGGGACCCTACCCCATATCCAACCCCCCCTATCCTCTGACTGGCCCAACCCCTATCCACACCCCCGCCCCCTGACAGGCCCCCCGAGACTCCCACGTCCTATCCAACCCCCCTCACCCCCGTTCCCCCTCCCCTGACTGCCCCCCCAAGAACCTCCACCCCATCCAACTGCCCCCTTTCCCCTGACTGCCCCCCGGGACACCCTGCCCCTTATCCAACCCCCCTGCCCCCTTACTGTGCCACTCAGAACAGCATGTCTGGCAGCCGCGCCACTCGGACGGAGCCAGACATGCTGCTGCACTACTCTGCAGGAGTGCGCAGCCCCGCCGCCCAGGGCGCCGCTCGCACAGCAGTGCCACTGCGGGGGGACGGGGGCAGTGGGAGAGGGACCAGGGGTGAGCCTCCCCAGCCGGGAGCTCAGGGGCCGGGTAGGACTGTCTCACGGACTGTAGTTTTCCCACCTCTGCCCTAGATGCAATGGAGGGCATGGGGGAGGTTCAAGATATGTAATTAATTTGTATTTGTGAGTTTGTTAGATCCTGGGTTAAATGTATTTGTTTTTGTTTTAATATTTGCCTAACACTTAGGTTCTAAGAGTCTGTTTAAGGAAAGTTATCAATATGACTCACTCATTTATTATCTGAGAAATAGTTATATAACATTTTTAAAATGAAACATAGATTCATAGATATTTAGGTCAGAAGGGACCATTATGATCATCTAGTCTGACCTCCTGCACAACGCAGGCCACAGAATCTCACCCACCCACTCCTACAAAAAAAACCTCCCATCTGTATCTGTGCTATTGAAGTCCTCAAATCGTAGTTTAAAGACTTCAAAAAGCAGAGAATCCTCCAGCAAGTGACCCTTGCCCCATGCTACAGAGGAAGGCGAAAAACCTCCAGGGCCTCTTCCAATCTGCCTTGGAGGAAAATTCCTTCCCGACCCCAAATATGGCGATCAGCTAACCCCTGAGCATATGGGCAAGATTCATCAGCCAGATACTACCGAAAATTCTTTCCTGGGTAACTTGGATCTCACCCCATCTAATAGCCCATCACAGGCCATTGGGCCTATATACCATGAAACTGTTCTAATGACTGAATATCGGTATGTAGTATCGGTTGCTACTTACTGTAACGGGTTTAGAATTTAGCAAAATGTCACTACCCAGTTTAAAACAAACAAAAGGATGGATTGTGAGGTATGGTAGCTTTCAACTTTAGAGCTAGATCCCAAAAGCTAAAGATGGCAACAGCTCCCACAACTGATTTTGCAAACACTTACATTGTATCTTGGATCAGGAACAGAAATAGATTTTGGTATTTCTGCTTTGTGTTTTTTGCCATATCCTTTTCACCTTTCTACATTAATCAGCTCCAGTCACGCAAGGCCCAAACTCACTTTTCCTTAAGCAAGATCTAGTTACATTAAAGAGTTTGTACATGGAGATTTTGGAAGAACAAAACCCAATATTGGCTTCCTACTTAAGAGAACTGCTGACATTCTGGAGCTGGATGTAGAGGTAAACGGTTCATAATATATCAGGGTGGCCAAAAGGCGGTTTGCGAGCCGCATGTGGGCCTTTCACAATTAAAGTGTGGCTCGTGGAGCCCTCCCCCCCATGCACACCCATTCTCCACCTACCAGACTGGTGTGGGGGGGAGAGCTTAGGGCTACTGCTCTGCGGCACAGTGGTGGGGCTAGGGGCTTTTTCCAGAGATGAATGGTGCCTGCTGAGAGTGTGGGGGCACAATTTAAAGGTTGCCCCCCCCTTGAATCATGCCCCCCAGGTATGACCCCCTTACCCTCAGTGGCCCCTCCCTGCAGCTCCCAAGTGTTAGCTCTGCGTGGAGAGGCAGTGGCAAACAGCTGGGAGCTGCAGGGAGAGGCCGCTACCTCTCCCCACAGCCGGCCGTAGCTCCCAGCTTGCTGGCTCCAGCAGTTGCTATGGAAAAATCGGGGTGGGAGGAGGACATGACCCCACATCCCGTCCCCCCACATTGCTTCTGGCTTCTGCCCAGCAAAGAGGGAGGTCTTGGGGATTCAGCCTGGCGGGGCATGTGTGCCGGGGTTTGGGACTTCCAGGGCTCGGGGCTGAAGCCCCACTCCTGCTGAAGGCACCTCCCAGGGTGCTGAAGCCCTGAGACAGTCCTGCAGGGAGTGGGGAAGCCCAGAGCCCGAGCAGGTGCACCCCGGCTCTTGAACTTCTGAAGATCGTCATATGCAGCTCGGAGGGTCAGTAAGTTTGGCCTCCCCTATAATATATCCTATCTTGAGGTCAGCAAAGCAATTGCATTTGTAAGGGTTTGTCTACACATGAAAAATAATCCAAAAGAAGGTACGGTATGAATTTAAAGCAGATTAACTATTGCAAAATGGATTAGGCTCCTTTGAATAAGGCAGTCTTATTCCAAAATAAGAGCATCCACACATGGAGTTGATCAGGATAGCTATTCTGGAATTATGCCTTGTGTAGACAAGCCCATAAGCTGTATGTATAAACTTTCTTGCTTTGGCCTAATTAACAATCCTTACTGCCATTAATGCAAAATATGATGTTAATACAAAATAATCATTAAAATTTTAAACACATCATTGAGCCATATGCTCCAATGATGTCATAGATGTGCTTCACTGACGTCTTTGGGGCTCACCACGGGAGCAGGAATCTGCTTACCTGGAATCTGCTTCCTGGATATATCGTGCTTATTTAAACTCTGGCTTTATAATGTTCATCAGTGCATGGTGGAGTGTAGTTTAGCAATAGGGAGTTTTGCTCTGTGTATTAAGTGTGCCATACCCTCTCCCTTTAACAGAACTTCTGAGAAGTGGGGCTGCATCAGAAATAAGAGAAATGTAACCCTTCGTATCAATGCCACTGATTCAAATGCAACACTGGATAACATGTGACGCCTTGCTGGTAGCCTCAGCTTGGTTTCTAATTGACACCTATCCCTATTACCGTTTCATTACCCCGATAGCAAATGGTCATGAAGACTAAATTTTTCTTGTACCAAAAGATGGTCCCTGCAAATCAGGAGTTAGACATATTGGTAGGGCAGAGTATGGGAGGAAGCCAGGGCTGTACCAGATCTTAAGATGAAGGGAAGTTTTCGCAAGTATTAAAAACCAGGCATGATCACTAATTTCACATTAAAGAGGGAAATAGAAAATGACTTAAGTTATCTGATCCCAAATTCTTAAGCCTCTGTCACAGAATAAACACCACACAGTTGTCTGTTTGGAATCCTAATAACAAATCTTTTAAATTATAAATGAATTCCTGGTGTCATTGAAATTGGTAGGAGTTTGGCTTCTGCACGCAGTGCGGCCAGGATTTCACCCAGACATGTTTGAGGAACTGCACGTGTGCTACAAATTTGTAATTCTAGTGTCATATCAGTATTGTCATCTGACTACATATATTGTAAAATTTAGTGATTTACTTAGGAAAGCGATGGACTAAAATAGGTTATTTGGTTTCTGGAATTTCAAATGGAATTGCTGAAATATAATCGTAAAAAGTTACTGATACTGTGGGGATTCTGCTTTCCTAACATTTTTAACTGCAGAGAACAGCATAGGCTTGGACATAATATTTAAACAAATGGCTGCAGTTTAATACTTTTTTAAATGTGAAACAGCCAGCATCAGGATTTGATCTTTGCTGACTGTATCCCTGTAAAGGGGAGTGGGTGAGAAGGAGCCTGCAAAGACAACTGCTGAACATGAGCAACTAATGCTAGACTGCAGTTGATAAGCGCTGCACTCTCGCTGAATGGCGTCAGTGCAATTATTGCACACAACTAGGAAAGATGTCTGGGGGCTTGAAAATAATTAGTCATTTTACTAATAATGGATTTTAACCTCGCCCAAGAAGCTAATCTTTTTATGAAGATGTAGATTAGGTAAGGAGTAGGTATGATTAATTTAGGCAATCTTGAAGCCAGGGTGTTTAATGTGCCATCATTGTGACCCCTACTTGACAAATGCCTGATGCTTCATTAGTGACGGGTGTGCTGCCTCGGGAGCAGAGCTGGCAACAAGTTTATGCCCAAAGGGAATTGGCCGTGAGGCCAGGGGAGAAGGATAATCCCGATTCCATTACTTGTTAGACTTGCTGTTAATAAAGTATGTGTCAAATATGATTTGTGCATTTTGACCAGAAGTAATGATGACTTTATCATCTGACCTACATAAAATCAGCCACCTTATTTTTTGAATGAATTATACGTGTCGAGGAGTCGTATTTGGGGAGTGATCAGACTTTACTCAAACACTGCCCACAGTTCCAAACTCCATCCTCAATCCCATAATAGCTGGATCTTTCTGCTGTATTGATCAGCAATAACAATAGTTATTAATTACATTTAACTCACCCTAATCAGCCTGAAATACTGTTTAGAGCTGGCTGGCTGCAGCTTCAGACCAACATCACTGCATTAGGTCACACTTAGAAAAGCCTAGTGTAAACTGTAAAGGTTAAAAGCTTTTTGGCTTTTTCAAAATGCAAGCGTACACTCTGCCAGAAGCATATGAGCCACCAAAGAAATGCAGATACCCCATGCCCCTGTGTACTAGCTCACTCCATCTTCTTCTTGTTTCTGAGGAGCAGCCGTGTTAGTCTGTATCCGCAAAAAGAACAGGAGGACTTATGGCGCCTTAGAGACTAACACATTTATTAGAGCATAAGCTTTCGTGGGCTACAGCTCCCTTCTTCGGACGCATAGAATGGAACATATAGTAAGAAGATTATATATATATACACACACACACATACAGAGAAGGTGGAAGTTGCCATACAAACTTTAAGAGGCTAATTAATTAAGATGAGCTATTATCAGCGGGAGAAAAAACTTTTGTAGTGATAATCCAGATGGCCCATTTAGACAGTTGACAAGAAGGTGTGAGGATACTTAACATGGGGAAATAGATTCAATATGTGTAATGACCCAGCCACTCCCAGTCTCTATTCAAACCCAAGTTAATGGTATCTAGTTTGAATATTAATTCAAACTCAGGAGTTTCTCGTTGGAGTCTGTTTTTGAAGCTTTTCTGTGGCAAAATTGCTACCCTTAAGTCTTTTACTGAGTGGCCAGAGAGGTTGAAGTGTTCTCCTACCGCTTTTTGAATGTTATGATTCCTGATGTCAGATTTATGTCCATTTATTCTTGTGTGTAGAGACTGTCCAGTTTGGCCAATGTACATGGCAGAGGGGTATTGCTGGCACATGATGGCATATATCACATTGGCAGATGTGCAGGTGAACGAGCCCCTGATGGAGTGGCTAATGTGATTAGGTCCTATGTTGGTGTCACTTCAATAAATATGTCTACAAAGTTGGCATCGGGCTTTGTTGCAAGGATAGGTTCCTGGGTTAGTGTTTTTGTTGTGTGGTGTGTGGTTGCTGGAGAGTATTTGCCTCTAGTTGGGGGGCTGTCTGTAAGCGAGGACTGATCTGTGTCCCAAGATCTGTGAGAGTGAGGGATCATTTTTCAGGATAGGTTGGAGATCTTTGATGATGCGCTGGAGAGGTTTTAGTTGGGGGCTGAAGGTGATGGCTAATGGCGTTCTGTTATTTTCTTTGTTGGGCCTGACCTGTAGTAGGTGACTTCTGGGTACTCTTCTGGCTCTGTCAATCTGTTTTTTCACTTCAGCAGGTGTGTATTGTAGTTTTAAGAATGCTTGATAGAGATCTTATAGGTGTTTGTCTCTGTCTGAGGGATTAGAGCAAATGCGGTTGTATCTTTAGAGCTTGGCTGTAGACAATGGATCGTGTGGTGTGTCCTGGATGGAAGCTGAAGGCATGTAGGTAAGTATAGCGGTCAGTAGGTTTCCGGTATAGGGTGGTGTTTATGTGACCATTGCTTATCAGCACAGTAGTGTACAGGAAATGGACCGCTGTGTGGATTGGTCCAGGCTAAGGTTGATGGTGGGATGGAAATTGTTGAAATCATGGTGGAATTCCTCAAGGGCTTCTTTTCCATGGGTCCAGATGACGAAGATGTCATCAATGTACTCTACTTGCGCTACATCATAGGACCTAATCACATTACCCACACCATCAGGGACTCGTTCACCTGCACATCTACCAATATGATAATGCCATCATATGCCAGCAATGCCCCTTTGCCATGTACATTGGCCAAACCGGACAAAGAATAAGTGGCCACAAATCTGACATCAGGAATCCTAACATTCAAAAACCGGTAGGAGAACACTTCAACCTCTCTGGCCACTCAGTAAAAGACTTAAGGGTGGCAATTTTGCAACAGAAAAGCTTCAAAAACAGACTCCAATGAGAAACTGCTGAGCAATTTGAATTAATATTCAAACTAGATACCATTAACTTGGGTTTGAATAGAGACTGGGAGTGGCTGGGTCATTACACATATTGAATCTATTTCCCCATGTTAAGTATCCTCACACTTTCTTGTCCGCTGTCTGAATGGGCCATCTCGATTATCACTACAAAAGTTTTTTTCTCCTGCTGATAATAGCTCATCTTAATTAATTAGCCTCTTACAGTTTGTATGGCAACTTCCACCTTCTCTCTCTCTCTCTCTCTCTCTAGATCTTTTTACTATATGTTCCATTCTATGCGTCCGATGAAGTGGGCTGTAGCCCACAAAAGCTCATGCTCTAATAAATGTGTTAGTCTCTAAGGTGCCACAAGTCCTCCTGTTCTTCTTCTTGTGTTATGCTGCTTCGCCATGTCTTTTTAATAATTTGTTCCCCTTTTATATTAAAGTTATTCTCTTGTTAGTATGCAGAAAGCGCTAGTGGCAAGTCTTTCCTAAAACACCAGCTCTCCTGATCTAGTGATTTTGCTTTCCACCCCCAACCCTCTTTCTCTTTTAGTCTGTTGATGTTGATTGGCCTCCAACCCTGAATGATTAGAGTCTTTCATTCAGAAGAAGAGTGGGAAGAGGAAGAGTGACTTGACTCTCTTATCAGGAGCTAACAACAAATTGAATTGTGTACCGTATGATAACTTGTTTATCTCCTGCAAAATATTTCTGTTGAACATTTGGATCATGTTGATCTGTCAGGTTTTTTTAATTGGCTTAAAAACTCAGGATCAGTTGATGCTTGTTCAATTAATTTGCAGCCTTATTGTAAATAAATTACCATCCCGTGTAAAGGGGTCTCTGACAGGCTGTATTAATGATGTATTAATAGCAGTAAATGGTTTCTTTTAAAAAAATTATTTAGAGAGATGTCCAAACCCTGATCTTTGCAAGATATACCAAATATGCTTTCCTGAATACTGTTTGAAACCCTTTGATTGAAAAGAGAAGTTCCCCTCCCTGAAACCACACATACCATATATCATCTAATTTTATTCCTAACCAGAAAAAAAAAGTAGACACGTTTATATCAGATACCATAAGCATAATCTTATCTAGATGTTTGTACCACTTCCCAGATCAGCAGTCTAAAAGCCTGTTCCTAAGTACGCCAAAAACTATTCATATAAAGGATTTGTTATAGTCTGATCCTGACAATTCTCAGTTAATATGGAATTCTGAAATCAGTGGGACTACTCCTGGAGTGCGGTACTGCTCAACATGCGTAGGGGCAGCAGAATCTGGCCTACAATATTTCCCCCATATATGTACTGGTGCTGGTTGGATTTTGACTATTGTAGGGGGGAGGGGGTGGCTAAAAACTTTATACCCAAAAATTCAGTTCAGAAATTCAGGAGGTGCCTCATGAGATTTGTAGTTCAAGTACCTCATACTCCTATTCTCTTCTGTAGGCCAGGGTCCCTGACCAGTCTACATCTCCCATGTCTCCCCTCTTGCTGAGCCCCTGTGTGCAGCATGAGAGATGTAGTCTGGCTGGGGAAGCCACCACATGAAGGAGAGTGGGGATATGAGGTGCCCCAACTACAACTCTTTGAGGGACCGTACTGGCATTACTGAACAGAAATATTTGGGGTTTTGGCTGACAAACATGTTGCGGTTTTTCTTGACATAAGCTGAAAATTCCCACAGAAAGTAGCCAATTTTTTTGAAAAATTTCATCTAGTTGAAAACTCCATTTTCCATCAGAAAAACAGTTTTAATTGATTTTTCATGCCTAGGCTATACTTACTATGTTCATTGATTAATTTTATTTTATTGTGCTACTTCTTTAGCATAATACTGGCAGGTCCAAGTTCCTCTGCAAAAGAGCCGTAAAAGTAGCCATCTGTTTGTGTTACATTTTGTGTGGCAGGATAAAGAGTTGCAGGTTTACACCACATCCCACTTCCTGTACAAAAAGTGCAAGACAGATAAAAAGTTCAAGTCATGATAGAATTTTAGCATGAAGTACAGAAAAGGCCTAATCTAAAGAAAGCAAGCTAATTCACTACCCCTCTGGCTCTACCTGCAGTAGGAACGGGGAGGCTGTAGTATATGTGGCTTTCTGGCATTTTTATGTCAGCAAAAACATTTGAGTCCAGTCTGTGCTACCAGTGGTGAATCACAAGGCCCTGCTTTGCCACTGTAGCTGAAGCAAAGGTATATAGAAGCGTATGAAAACTTGTGTATAAATTAACAAGCCCCCACTTTAATATGTGAGTGTGAAATGGCCTCACAGGTTGTAACCTAAATCAGAAATTAAGAGGACTGCCTTACAACACATCTTGCTACATTTGATGAAATCAAGACTGAGTGAGTGTATCATAGAGCTGTTTCTGCTCCTATGAAGCACAAAAAGATGAATACAGATTCAGGAAGAAATTGAGGGGATTTGGAATTATTAAAGAGGCTTTGTCTTAAAATGTTTCAGAAATATGTCAGGTATTCTACAAGACACACTGCTATTTATGTGGTGGTGGGGGGAGGAACTGTTGGGTGGACTGTACCCACTGCTAGCGTCAGGAAAGACTCATTAAATTAGTTCCTCTTCTCCACTATCTCCAACATGTAAACATGGATGCAGGAGTTCAAAAGTACATTTCTGTTTCTTTCTAGAATCAGGAGCATGATTTAGACTACAGGTTTTGTTTCTAATATAAAAGTAACTATGAGCAAACGCTTCCAGCAGTAGTTGACTTAGATAATCATCTGTGTGAACAGTTACAAACACTAAGAAAGGAGCCTATGTGAATGATGGAAAACATAAGAAATTGAATGCACAAAAGAGAAACCCAGCGTAATTGTCTTGATTTCTTGAACCTATTAATAATGATTTCTAAATTCCAAAATCTATAGGGAAAAATCAGCAGGAATAGACATAGCAGATATCACACAACAGCCCCTCCTGTCTGCTACAAAGCTAAGAAGGCAAAAAAAGAGAGAGAGCACGCTGCTAGTGCTGTCTGAGTACAGAAGAACACTCTGGTCACCATTCTCTCTAATATAGCTTGTGCTATAGGAGCAATGAAGACACCATTTAGAGCTAGAGTGTAGCTGGATGATGAGATTGTAAGGGCTATTTTAAAATATAGGGTCTAATCTCCCTTCCTCGCATCCGCAGAGTTCCCAAAGATCCTGAATCAAGACAGGCTTTCCCTAATATATCTGCATTGGGGGTGAAAGTAACTTAACTGACTTACTGGTACAAGAGTAGCAGGGGTCCTGGGCAGGGGGGCGTGCCTCTGGGCCCCCAGAAGGGGTGGGGCTGAGGCCAGGGCCAGACTTCCCCAGTCAGTATTGCCCAGCCCACGCCAGCGATTGAAAGGGCCTGGGGTTCCCAGCTGTTGCTACCATGTCAGTGGCGGCCAGGAGCCCCGGGCCCTTTAAATCGCTGCTGGGCTCCTGGCAACTACCACGCCAGAAGGTGGAGCCCTGGGCCCTTTTAAATCGCCAGGCTCCGGGGCAGCTGCCTCTTTTGCCCCCCCATCAGCGGCCCTGCCAATACAGTCAGCTGTGTACCAGCAGCCACTTTCTTACCGGTATGCCGTACTGGCTTACTTTCACCTCTGGGTGTAATGCACATGAAACTAAGGTGGTAGCCAAGGTGCCTATACACATAACCATCCAATTATGTTCATTGGCTATGTAGTGAAAGTGATCACATAAAATATAAAGAAAATTTTGAAAAGCTAATGTAATTTGTTTTGTGACTTTGTTAAAATCTGAAGGTTTAACAAGAAAATAAACCCTTCTCTCCTTCAGCCTGTGTGTTTGTTCGTAATTTACATTGCAGAACTGGAACTAAAATAAATTATAGTTTTATTTTAAAAACAACATCAGGGCAAAACTTACCCTTTCAAGTAGTGTCACTGAATTAAGGTGATGGCTTGTGTGAATAAAGGGAGCAGGATTTAGTCTATTATAGAAACTTATCAGATCAGAAATGTAACACACTGAAAGGAACTATGCAAAGAATGAAAACAAAAGTTGTTTCATACATTGCAACATTTCAGCCCAAAAACAGCTTAGTGTGTGTAAAAAGTTATTAACATTGACTCAGAAGGAACTCTAGGCATCACTAAAAGTACTCATTTCCCCCCATGTGTCCTAAACTTATCTTTCCTAACAAAACATATAGCTTTTTAGAATTGGCTATTCTGTTCAGAATCTAATGTGGGGCACTGTTGTCCCTCAAAGGTCATAGAAACTGGGCAGCCAATAAGAAAACTGACATTTAGCCCAGCATTGAACATCCTTACACTTGCGTGATGGTTCATTTAACTCAACAGGACTTGGTGTGGGAATAAGGATTTGTAGGATCAACTCCCATAAAGCAGAAGAAAAAGGTATGTTAAAATAACTAGAGTGGGTGATGTGTGGTAAATCTAGAGAGCATCATCCCTACTATTCACTACTCCAAGGAAAACGTCCCCTGGACCTTACATTTCAAACAATAGCTGTGCAGAGCTGCCCTCTGAAATGCAGGCTTCTTGAAGGTGTCAAGGACACCCAACAACTGAGCCCCTGCAAAAATATCAGGAGTCATTTTTCAGAAAGTAGGCCTTAGGCCTGCACAGAGATTTTGCATGGCTCTACCTAAACTGGTAGGTTTAGTAAAGGTATTCATAGTTGTAGCTATACCAATAAACACATCTTTACATTGTAACTGCCTATACACTACGGTGGCGTGCTGATTTAACTAAATTTGTTTTTCTACCAATTTAGGCAATCAATGCAAAAAACTACACAGACGCTCTTAGTGTACAAGTCACTTAGGCTTTCCACTAGCCAACGATACTCAGTAACCATGGAAAATGCCTTAAAAACAGATTTCCTAATATGAACAAAACCAAAGCAGCGTCTCTCAAGCTGATTTAAGCTTTTGGGGCCTCACATGAGTAGCCTCATTTAAGTCAAGGAGTATTAGAGGGACTGAATAACTGTTAGGATCCGATTTTCTTTTTCAAGCTAATGTTCTTGAATGGTCTATTGGGACAGAGTATAAACACAAAACCAGCTTATCTTGGAGCCAAAAAGGAAAACACAGAGGTGAATTAAAATATTTAATTATACAGAATAAAAAATTGTAGCAAAGAATTTTTGAAATAAAAAAATTACTAAAATGTTAATTGAGAACTTTAAAGAAACTGATTGACCAGATATTTCAAGCTTTATATTTCCTCAGTCATGCTCTGTTGGGTTATTACACCTACAAATCACATGAAAAATGCTGCTTGGTCCCTTTCATTCATTTTAAAAGTATTACAAAAATGCTGACAAGTACCCCGTTGCCGCTCCTCTCACCTGAGATTTATAGGAAGCACCTGTCCAAGCTCCAGCTGCATATATAATACACAGGGCCATCCTTAGGGTTGATGGGGCCCTACTCAGTATTATTAGACTAGAGCCCCTATGCTCCACTGCAGGCGGTCCCCAGCCAGCACCGCTGACCCCAGTGTGTTGAGGTGGCCCAGCCACAACCCCTGCCTGCGGACCCCCAGAACCCCTCCCCCCCATTGCTGACACACACCATGCTTTGTACGCAGCAAATGCTGTGGCAATGGCTCAAGGCAGGCTTCGTGCTGTCACATGGGGGCTGCATCTTGCCAGAGCCCATGGCCCTCCTGCAGCCACTCACCACGAGCCTTTTGACAGGATGTACCAAGCAGTAATAACAATAATACGTGTGCGTGTGTGTGTGACTGTGTGTGTGTAAGAGAAAAATCTGTATTGAGAGACTGACTCGTGAGAGGCAGAGTGTATGGGGGTATGAGAGCCAGACTGTGTGTGTGTTAGGGAAGTGTGAGACACAGTGAGCACACTGTCACTAAGTCCCAGCCCCCCCCCATGTGGAAGTTTCATTCCTCCCATCCTGGCCCCAACCCAGCCCCCCCTGGAGACCAAGCAGTGCAGGTAGGCAGGGTCCAGGGAAGGACTCCACTCTGAGCAGTGGTGCACCGGCAGAGCTGGAGGCTGGATCCTCAGCTGGCCAGCTGAGGAGGAAGGGAGGGGGTGGGGAGAAGCCTGCTGGCCCAGCACAGGCAAGGGGCTGGAGAACAGAGGATTCCAGCCACAGCCAGCGAGGGTGGTGCCCCACATTTTCCAGTGCCCTACGTAGCCGCATATGCCTAGGGACAGCCCTGATAATACAATCTAAAAATATCTGCAGAAATTCATACACACACCTGCCCTGTATTGAGCATTACGACTGGAGGTGCATAATCACCTACACCAGTGGTTTTCAACCTTTTTTCAGTTGTGGGACCCCTAAAAAATTTCAAATAGAGGTGCGGACCCCTTTGGAAATCTTAGAGCTTGTCTTCACTACCGGGGTAAGTCAACCTAAGTTACGCTACTCCAGCTACGTAAACAAAGCTGGAGTCGACATAGCTTTGGTCAACTTACCCCAGTGTCTTCACTGAGCTGCGTTGATCATAGACGCTCTCCAGTCGACTTCCCTTACTCTTCTCTCAGAGGTGGAGTGCCAGGGTTGACCAAAGAGCGCTCTGTCATCGATTGCAGCAGCGTTGATCTCCCCGTACTGAAGACCAGCCCTTTGACCTAATTTGCAGGTCCGCAGACCACAGGTTGAAAACGCCTGACCTACACCCTTCAAATTATTGCTCTGAATCAGAGTTATTTATTATTGCATCTGGGAGTCAATGAGATCTGTTCTCCAGTCAGTAAATAGACTTACATGAGTTTTAAAAGTTTAGTGATACCTTTGGCAGTGGAGGAGACTGTTTAAATAGCTTTAAAAAAAGTGAATGTATCTGATTAGAGAACTTGATGCTATAAAAACCAAAACAAGATAACCCCAAAACCCCACAAAGAAATATCATTTATGGGCTAGATCCTCACAGGTGCCTGAGTTATGCTTGACAACCTATGGGGCTAAGGGGGTAGGGCACAGCCCCTCATTCAGGGTGCAGATGGGGATCCTAATTAGCAGCGTGGAATCATTCTGGGTGTCCAGAGCACAGCATGTTTTGGCCACACCTTCCCTTTACCCCTGCGATGCCAGGAGCCAGAAGTAGGTCGTGCAGAGGTTGCAATGCTAGCTTTATGGCACCCAGGACTCTCCTCAGCAAGAGGACTCTCAGCTGCTTGTGTTTGGGTAGCCAGCTTCTCGACTAGCCCAAAGTCACCAGAAAGGAGGTGCCATGTAAGAGGATCTAACCCAGTATATTTTATGAAATTCAGAACAAACACATGAAACCCCAAAAAGTGTATTCCTTATAGTACCAATCCCCTGCTACTATTCATAAAACATCCAGTACGTTAGAGTAAAAAAAAAAAAAAATACTGAGAGAACAGTGCAAAGTAGTTTTGCTTCTTTGTTCAACAATTCATGTCACACCATAGCTGCACTATTTAAGAATTCCAGGGAACATTCTAATATTTTTAAATAGACTTAACAATGACATAGTCATTACCATTTTTAAGAATAATTTGCTTTCTAAGCAAATGGAGTGAACATATAAATGTAAAAAAGATCAGTGCATAAGCTAAGTTTAGCAATAAAAATGTATATATAAAAATGTTGAGACAGCACTGTCAGGTAAGAAGAAAATATTAAGGGGACTAAATGGGCCACTGCTGTGCACCAGCAGGACAGTTCCTGGGTTTGTCTGGTTTGTTATTTAGCAAGTTTATATTAATTTTGTATGGAGCAACACTGTTTTTGTTTCCAGCTAGTTCTTTCCCTTAAATTATATAAACTTGGCCCCTCTGAATTATAATATATATATATTATTATATATTTATATATAATTTTATATTATATATAAATTATATAAACTTGGCCTCACTGTTTCCAGGGGTGAGCTTCTGCTGAGTGCAGGAGGTCTTTAGCACCTAGCAGCCCCCTTCACTATCCCTTTCCAACACTGAAAGAAAATTATGTGAATGTATCTTTGGGGTTCTTTGGATGTACAAATTCCCAAACCCTATTCCCTAATGTCGCCTTTAATGTGGCATCAACCCTTGATCAGCCACCCTAATTATAGTCTGAAATGTGCATAATAAGTTGCCCTGATAAACATTCCAAGAGGAAAAGCCAGGCTCCCACAGCAGTAACTATGAATAGGAATATTCAATTACATATCAATTGTCTGTCTCTGGCCACGAAAGAAACTTTGGATACTGGTTTTCAGATTGACAACAAAACAGAGACTCAGTGGTTGAAGCTCTGCAATATAGCCTCTAAAGTGGCTCCAAAGGAGTTCAAAAGCTCTTCTTCACCTTGGGTCCCACCTGTGTAGTACTGGCTATTGGAAGCACTATTTTGATTATTCTGGATAAGAGTGCTGGGTGGCCTTGATTCGTTCACAACTTGAGGGTCTAGGAAATTGTACGCAGCTGAATGAAATGCATTGGACTGTGAACTAAAAGATGAGCTACAAGAAGCTGCTAGAGATGTACTGGTAGAAGGCACCTGATGGATTTGCCTTCTGTGATCACTTGGATTTAAAACTTGATTAAATGATGCCTCTTCTACGTTCATGCTCATGCATCCCATTTCATCAGTCTCCATGTTAACAATGCTGGGTGCTGTGACGTTTATGGCATGAGCCTGATGCATGATGCTGCTATCAGAGACATTCTGCATGTCTTGCTGTGACATCGCTGATGCTCCTATACCATTTGTGCTGGCGAAATCTCGATAGTAGTTTAGATCCTTCTGATCAGTCCAGTTCAGAACATTTTCAGGAAGAGCTGAGAGAGAACTGCTGTTTTGTGGGTTAGGGTTAAGTGCATCCATCACAAAACTGTTCTCTGTCTGTGTATTAACTGTGTTGCCCGATGAAGAAGAGGAGCACAGGGAATGCCAACATGAAGAAAGAGCTTCATCATGCTTAACCGGTCCCACGGCCTGCACATTTGTATGGTGATGTGGGATTGGATTTGAATTGCATGTGGGTGGGGAATAATAAGACGGAATTTGACTGGTGCTTACAGGAGTTCTCTGCAGCGGCATAATTGCAGTTTGAGAAAACATATTTGGTTCTGTGAAAAGGAAACAAATATCTTAATTAATGCCTAGAAATTATAAGAATGAAAAACATGGCAGGCAGTTCAAATGGTCAAGCCTGCCAAAGTGGTACAGCAAAAGCACTAAACACAGGCTTAACTTTAAGCACATGTGCAATCCTATTGACATCAGTGAGATGATTCATGGGCTTGCAGTTAAGCACCTACTTTGCTGGATCAGGCCACAGTGCTTAGCACCTTGGAGGACAAACCCTAAATGTCCAACCTGCAGTTAGACTAGCTGTAAACATCACCCTTCTTTACTTGAAACGTGGAAGCTAGAGAAGCTTACAATAAAAAATATGGATGGCTTTGAGGCTGTATAATAAGTACTCTCAGTATCTTAGGACACGTCTGTTCTGCATCTGGGAGCAAACCTCCAGCCCCAATCCACAGACTTGTACTAGAGAGGCTCATGCTAGCACTCTAAAACGAGCTGTCTAGATCGGGGTGGGAAAACTTTTTGGCCTGAGGGCCTCATCACTTTTCCAAAATTGGATGGAGGGCTGGTTAGGGGAGGCTGAGTCTCCCCAAACATTCAGGCGTGGCCTGACCCCCGCCTCCTATCCGACCCCCCCTGCTTCTCGCCCCCTGAGGGCTCCCCTGGGACTCCTGCCCCATCCAACCCCGTCGGTCCCCCGGGACTCCTGCCACATCCGCCACCCCCTGCTCTCTGTCCCCTGACCACCCCTGGACCCCTCACCCCTAACTGCCTCTTGCCACCCCATCCAACACCCCCTGTCATTCCTGACTGCCCCCCCGGGACCCCAGCCCCATCCAACCCCCCCAGTTCCCCACCCTCTGACTGCCCTGCCCCCTATCCACACCCCCAATCCCTGACCACAGGCCCCGAACTCCCCTGCCCTCTATCCAGCCCCCCCGCCCCCTGACCGCGCTGCCTGGAGCACTGGTGCCTGGTGGCGCTACGGCCGCGCTGCCTAGAGCGCCAGGTCAGGCCGCGGCTCTGCAGCTGCGCTGCCCGGCTGTCCGACGCACTGAAGCTGCGGGGGAGGGGCCGAGGGCTAGCCTCCCGGGCCAGGAGCTCAGGGGCTGGGCAGGAGGGTCCCACAGGCCACAGTTTGCCCACTTCTGGTCAAGATGCTGCTTTGACATTGGAGCTTGGGCTCGAGCTCAGGATCCCAAGCTTGTTCTGCTCCCACTCCCCACAGGCTTCAGAACCCAAGCTCGAGCCTGAGCTGCACTGTCTACACAGCTATTTTTAGTGCAAGAGAAAGTCTGTGGCCCCGGGCTAAAAGGCTTGCTCCCAGATGCAGAGTAGACATGGCCTCACCTGCGGAGGGGGAACCATAAAAGAACATTTAAGCAAACGATGCGGAAACCCCAGAAATGTAAAGTTAAGACTTCACTGAAAAGAACCAAATGTCTGAAAGCTCATAGACATGCAGAGATAACAGATACAATTTTCAAAAGGGCCTAAATAAGTTGGGAACCTAAGTCCCAATGACTTTGAGACTTAGGCTCCCAAGGTCGAAATCCTCAAAGGTATTTAGGTGCCTAACACTTTGACTCCTAAAACATTTAGGTGCTTTGGAAAACTTTACTCAGTGTTTAGCATTTGTCCAAACAACTTCACCTCTGACCCAATCTCCTGCTGCTCTCCCTGGCACCAGCCCCTTACCCCTCTCTCTCATTGAAAAGGAGCAGCACATGCTTGCTTGCTCCCTCCCTCCCAGCTGGCTGTCAGGGGCTCCTTCCCCACATGGGTGCTGGACTTTGGGGGTGGGGCCTATTGCAGACCGCTGGTGTTTGTTCCCCTCTTGCCCCCTGCTACTGAAGAGCTTCTCTCTCCTGCAGTGAGCTGCCCCCTTACTGCTGCTTTCATGAGGGAGCATTAGGGGCTGGCCTCTCATACTCTCAGCAGGGGGCAGACTCCAGAGACCCCTCATTGCTAGGGCACAGTGCTCTTGCTGAGAGGGGAAAGGACCCCTCAAACCTTCCTCAACCATTTGTTTTAGACAGATTCACGTTGGGTATTAGAGAGCCCCCCTTTTCTTCCACCTGAGGAGCAGGCCTACAACAGCACTTTCAGGATGGAGTGCTGAGTCACCTTATGCGGGTGACACTTTACTGTGGCCCTTCGGGAGACCATGAATGAACTGGGGGTGGGATGGGGGCAGGTGCAAATAATAGGTGTCTTCAGGTAATACTAGTGCCTTGAAGTTTAAGTGCTGGAGTCCCGGTGGATAGCGGGCCAGGCATGTTCCCAGTTGTGTGCCTGCATTTACATGTCAAGTTATTTCAGCACAGTGTGCATGAACCAGAAAGTGAAAGGGCTTTTTGATTTCTCTGTATATGCATCTGTGGTAATTGTACATACAAAAGTCACCCCACCAGTGCCTCTAGCCACTGAAAACTAGCCCCCAGTGTTTGAAAAGCTTAGGGCCCTTATCGGACTCTCTGCTATGGAAAACGGACACTGCAAATCAGAGAGTCTGTAATGACATGTGCAGACAAATCTACCTTTCTTAATTACCCGCCCTTCGCCAGGGATAGACCGGAATGGAGCTGCTTTGGGCCTCTCGGACACACTGGGACCTGTAATGGAAAAGGCAATTAATCCTGTTATTTAAGAATAGGATCGCTCTTTAAAAAAAAAAAAAAAAAAAAACCCCACCACATGGAAGCAAACTACCAAATGTTTTCCTTACCATATTCCTGGATGAGCTTTTGCAAAGTCAATGTTGATATTTGCCTTTGCCTTTTTGCTTTATTACCATAAGGATCTACAAGGGGAAGGAGAAAAGAGTGTTGGAGATTAGGATGCTCTCCACTGTGTTTTGTGATGAAAGTTTCCAGTACTGATGTATGCCTTCTGGTTATAGTGGAAAGGGTCTTCCCAAATGTAGTTCTCATAAATGTGTGATCTAAAGAGCCGATACAAAAAAATCACAACCCACCACCCTTAATATTATTCTAAAGAAGGACAATGCTGGAGTGCCGTTACTAAAACCAAACTTTTTATGATTCAAGTTTGCTCTCTCATGTAATAATACAGCTTTGACATACTCTTAAGAATTCTACTAGTAGGAACTGTACCTTTTTCATCTGGTAGATATCTGAAATCCATTGACTCACTGACTTCCTGGTCAGAAGGCCTTCGCAGCTGCATCTTTACCGTAACTGGTTCAGAGATGTCTTCGTAAAATGGTGGGGTTTTGAATACAATAGCGACTTGACGGTGTACATCAGCTTGTGAGAAACTACCTTTGGCTTCCCACTCATTCCAGACAAATCTGACTTCTATATCATCTAGTCCACCAGAAACAGAAGGTACCAGTTAGTACAGAGAGAAAAAACTAAAACCTCTGGCCAACATTTTCAAACTTGTGGGCCTACAGTTAGGCATTAAGTCCTTATGTAGGCTCCTAAATAGCCTGATTTTCAGAGGAGCTGATGACCTATTGAGTTCAATGGGAGTTGAGGGTGCTCAGCAACTCTGAAATCAGGCTGCTTATTTAGGAGCTTAAGTGAAGGTTTAGGGACCTAACTTTAGGCCTCCAAGTTTGAAAATGTTGGCCTCCGCAGCTGAATACATTTGAAATGTATTCTGGGAAGAGGGAGAGAAACTAATCACAGTTACCTTTTTGAACCTTGTCACACAGTAGAAATATTTCATCTCCTCCTTTTACAGTTCCACAGTTCTTGTTCACACGACAGATTCTCAACTCTGCTGTGTTGGGAGCCCCTAGAGAGAAAACAGGAAATAGCGATAGGATATAAGGACACAAGAACAGCTGTACTGGGTCAGACCAATGGTCCATCTAGCCCAGTATCTGGTCTTTCAGCAGTGGCCAATGCCAATTATGTCAAGGGGAATGAACAGAGCAGGCAATTTGAGTGATCCATCCCATGTCGTCCAGTTCTAGCTTCTGGCAGTTGAGATTTAGGAACACCCAGAGCTTGGGGTTGCATCCCTGACCATCTTGGCTAATAAAAAAGAGAGAGGTCTTTATGGAAGTGCCCTGGGATGACTGATGGGCAGGTATTACAGCACTGTTATCAACATGAACGGATGTGAATGTAAGAGGTGAGTTCGAATGCACCTCTGTACTGGGCCTGGTATTAAAGTCTGTACTGGAAGGGGTGCTCCATCTAGCCCTCTCCACTATGTACGTAAGGCTTGTAAAGCATTAGTAGCTGCCATAGAATGAAAGTGCAGAGGAGAAATTCTGGTACATATAAACTGAAATGAAGGTCTCCATCCTGCTTGGCCTAACAAGGCAATAACTGGGGCAGGGACAGTGCAGTGCACACCTGGCATTCAAAATGCCCTCCACATGAAGGTAATTTGGAAACATGTTCCTAGCCCAAGATGAAATCAGTAATCAGGTGATGAAGGCAAGAAAGATGAAGGCTCTGGTCATGTAGCCTTTTCCTGTCTTGGGCACCAAACACCAAAACTGCTACTCTTAACCACTTATCTTCCATATTTATTCCAAAGCCAGCTTACATTACTGTTGCAAATATTTCACCACTTAGCCAGTGGTTGTTACTCAACATTACAGCAACTCTGACCCATAGAACTCGCATGCAAGGGTTTAGTCAATGACCCTTACACATCACTCTGGAGTTGCTGGAAAGGGTTGGGTCAGCAATTTGTGAAAGTGAAACCCCTTCCCCCCACCTCAGCACAGCAGATTATAGTTTTTACTTAGGGACGTACTTGGTCCTAAAACCGCTAAGTTTGGTCTAAAAGAGATCGGCAAATGAGGGTCGGGCGAGAGTCAATGAGTCTTCCTATACACTCACACAGCATCTACTCAGTGTGGTCCCAGTCAGGGTTGGGATCGCAGGGCACTACCACTATAGAAATATTTAATAAAAATAATATTTTAAAAAATATTTAATAAAAAATAATAAAAAAATAGCAGCTAACAGGTTTTTTTTTTTTTAATTTTAACATTTGGAGGCAATGGCCAAATTTTTCAAAAACAGGATCCTAAAGTTAAACTCCAAAATTTGGATTTAGGCATCTAAATAGATGGCCAGATTTCAAAAAAATACCCACCAGCCCCCAATAGGGTCTACAGGAATTTCTGGGTGTTCAGTATTTCTGAAATCTGGCCACCAAGGCCCCAGTCCAGCAAAATACTTTGAAGCATGTGCTTAACTAAGCATGCGAGCAATCCCAGTAAATCAACATATGTACATATGCTTAAATTTACGCATGGGGTTAGGTGCTTTGCTGGCTCAAGGCCTCATTTGAGTGCTTAAGTATAGAAAATTCTGAAAATCTTGGTAATATTGCATATTATCATCTGTAATTCTATACAAGGGGCCAGACTGGGCTCGAAGACAACCACCACACAACTTCTACTGACTTCAGCATCTGGCTAAAGATGTGCAGACACAGAACGCCTCTGGCATTATATCAGTGCTCACAGAGGTACTGGATCAAGAACTGCCCTATGTAAGATTACCTCTGGTAGCCTCACTGTTTGTCATTACAAAATAAACCAATACAATTAAGATAGCATAACTGCTTAGCCCTGAGCAGCACAGCTGCTGGAGACCTGCAAAGGCTCTTCAGTGCTGAAAGTAATTATTTTATCTACCACAAGTCAGAGTTTAATATATTAACAGCAGCTTTTCATGAACAAATGTGGGATAAAGATTAGGATACTGTTTCAAATTGATATACTTCATAAATAATATAATAATTCATATATATCCAAGTAGTATGCTGGGCAAAAGGTGGTCCAATAAATTTACAGACTGCATCCCAAAAACCTAAATTAAAAGAACATTAAGGTTGCAAAGTCAAGCAGCTGAAAATTAGGAAATCTCATAGTTAAGGCTGCATGTGCAACTGTAATTCAGCCCCTTTGTGCATATTCATTAGGATACAATCTTTACATATGTGATCACATGCTGGTTTTCCCCAACTCATTCAGTGCACAGGACAGACTGTGCTCACTGAATGAGCAACTCTTCAATATTTTGTTTCATCCTCATCATTTAATATGTGACCACATGCCTCACTGCACACTTTTCAAAACCTTCTCTACATAACAGTACAGAATTAACAGCTTCCTCATGACGCTCTCAGCGTCATATCTTAGGGCTTTACTAACATGAATGGAATGGTCTTCACCAGAGCCCTGTGAGGTGAGGCATGACGATTAGCCCCATCTGACACATACCCAGTAATTCTGGGTGCCCAATCTGAGATGCCTAGTGTCTGATTTTTTCAGAGCATTTGGTATTATGTAGCACTTTGGATGTACAGAGCACAGCTTCCATGGACCTCAGTTGCAGCTGAGAGCGATCAGCACTTCTGCAAATCAGACCCCAGGTGTCTCAAGTTGGGTATTCAGAAAATGAGGAACACACAGTGACCACCATGTGAAAATTCTGGTTTACATAACTTGCACTGCATCACACAGGAACTCTGCAGCAGAATCCAATACTCCAGGGCAGCATTCAGCTGCCTTTACCATGAAACCGTCCTTTCTGTCCCTGCGGTTCCCAGTCTCATTCATGTCACACTTTCCCCAAATGAGGCAGGTATCCTACAAAAGGCCTCCTTCACTACACAAGCCTGATTCATTGAGTGATAGAGCTAATGTGTCGTGGCTCAGTGAATGAATCAGAGGTCCTGTGGAAAAACTAGCATGTGATCATGTAATTAAGGACTGTATCATAATGCATACACACAAGGGGGATGAATTAAGGGTGCATAAGCAACCTTAATTCTGGCATTGCCTAACTTTTGAGTGCATGACTTTGCAACCTTGATGTCCTTTTAACATAGGAAATTACATTCCAGAAAACTAAGTTTTTTAAAATGCAAATAAAAAAAACCAGAAATTCCACCATGTGGAACCGTACTGACCCCCCAACACAGGTCATCAGGTTGTTCAGATCTACAGTACAGACCACTGCCACTTGAACAAAGCGTAACTGTTGTTTTCTATTTGGTCCAGTCACTAGAAGGAGACAAGACTCACTTTGCCAGTCTGTTTCACAACTATCTGATGACAGCAAAGGAATATTAAGACTCAGAAATACTGGGTTCAGTTCCAGGCTTGGCAGAGGAGTATTCTTCAGTGGTTATAGACCTTTCTATCCCTATTTTCGCTCTCCTGCCCCTGCCCCTGGCCCCTCCTAGGCTCTCAGTGAAATGGCTGTAAGAATGTTTTTTTAAAAAACATACACCAAAAAACCATATTTCTCCCTGATCTCATTCTCAGAAATGGCTGAACCGTTTTAGCAGAAATTTCCCAGACATGTCAGCCTGAGGTAGACACCCAACATGGGAAATTTCAGTCTAAAATAATTAAAGTTTGGCAAAGTTACAAGCAACTGAAAATGGGAGCCATCTTAGCTATAGACAGTGCCACCTGCACTATTTTATAAACTGACACTGTCTTCGGCTCCACCTGTACCCGTTCAATTGTTTCCACTTTAAGTTCATACATTTCAAAAATGAATAAGTTGATGGAGACTAAGAATGACAAAAAGTGAAGACAAATTATTACATGAATGCGTGTGGGAAGAACAAAATATATGACAATGCAGAGAGAGCTATAAATATTTGTATTGCTACTTGTTTGAACAGACTTGCAACAGCTCTGGGTGAGTAATGTAGGTATCCCAAAGCCACTGACAAAACAAACTGTATTCAGATCATCTTGGTCTATAAACCATGAGAATATACTGAGAGCCACAGTTCAGTAGGAAGAAAATGTGTGTTACCTGAATAAGTTGGCTGTTTATTGCATGTATTCAACTGCATAATTTTGGTCACTTTATAATACTCTATGAGAGAGAGTGCATACACACTACACATTTTTAACCAAGGTCAAAACTTGACCTTTCTTAATTCTGTATGTCAGAACTAGTTTGAAAAGGTCAACAAATTCATGAGATGTCACAGCAATTCTACCAATTTGTGGTTGAAATTATGCATCATGTTTTAGTTACACTACCACTAAGCTACAATGGAGGACTCCAAACACCCGTAATACAAAACAAAATCACACCTACACACACACACCATGATAAAACCAAAGAAAGCTTAGCAGGGACTGACGTCAACTGAAAGGCACTTGTATTTATGATCTAGCACAGGGGTCGGCAACCTTTCAGAAGTGTGTGCCGAGCCTTCATTTATTCACTCTAATTTAAGGTTTTGCGTGCCAGTAATACATTTTTAGAAGGTCTCTTTCTATAAGTCTATAATATATTACTAAACTATTGTTGTATGTAAAGTAAATAAGGTTTTTAAAATGTTTAAGAAGCTTCATTTAAAAATTAAATTAAAACGCAGAGCGTCTCGGACTGGTGGCCAGGACCCAGGCAGTGTGACTGCCACTGAAAATCAGCTCGCATGCCGCCTTTGGCATGCGTGCCATAGGTTGCCTACCCCTCATCTAGCGTATTTCTAAATGGTAGCTGAGACACATTGCTTTTAGCTCTGTTAATTTTATCTCAACCTCACCAGCTCTGCTTTAAAGTCTCTGAACAAAAGATTGTGTAGCATTTCAACTGGCAAAAGTAAGAGATTTATAGCATGTTTTAAAAATAGGTAAAAACAAAAACCCTGGTTAGAACTGAATACTTCCATAATGGTTACGTCAATTCATAGCACTACTCTCCTCATCAACTGCACAGATGCACCTTTTTTCTAAATCAGTGGCTTCTACTAAAATAATCGGTCTCACGACCTACAAAACTTGGCACAGAAATGTCTTATCAGAAAGACGACAAAAATAATTGCCAAAGTCTTCAACAATTATTAAAGGCTATTCTGCAAAGGCAGGATATAAATATTTATATCTCATATTTCACACTCCTTTTTCAGACGATCCAGTTACAGTATAGCGAAGTCACCCAAAAATCCTCTGAAAAAGTTAATCCTTTGCAAAACACATCTGTTTGTGGTAAAATTCCATCCTGGATAGTGAGTCAGCACAAGGCCTATGCATCACTTAAGGGGCCAGACCCTGAGCTGTTCAAAACTGGCATCACTCCATTGAAGGCAGTGAAGCTATGCGAACTTAAACCAGCTCAGGTTCTGCCCCCGGCCCTCAAAATAAGGGTTGATGGGACATAAGTAGTTTAGAGCTTTGTGCTAATTCTCTACATGGGTGAATTTCACCCATAGGGCCTGATCCAAAGCCCCAAAGAAGTCAACAGAAAGATTCCCCAATTATTTCAAAAGGCTTTGGATCAGGTCCTTGGAGCACAGATAGAGCTTTATGGCAGCTAAGTCCAAGCTGGGACCTTTCTCAGCAATCTTTATCACTACAAAATATTTTAAACGCCTTGCCTACTGGAAACGGGGTTTCTTGTGGTTACTGCTGCAGTACGTAACCAATGGCCATGAAAGGATCTAACGAGTAGTATGACTGATATAGATACTGCACCTCCTACTACCCAATGTCAACATACCACTCACACCTTTGTTAGACCCATTTGATATCCAACAGGCATATACACAATCTACAGTCCATATTCTGGCCTTGGCTCTACGCACTAGGATCCAAAGCCAGCGCTAGGATCCTTGGCCCTGTGTTTGCATTAGATAGCGTAAGAGAGCCAGAGAGCTGAGAGGGAAATGGCTGGGAAGGTAGCCTGACCTCTGTCACTTCCAATACAAGGGAAAAGTTATCACTTAAAAGTGCACCTGTCCAGTTGGGATACTCACGGTTATCATAAATAGGGTTGGAGATGACAGGAGGAAGTGGTAACGTACAATTGCCGTGTTCATCAGGGAGGAACACCTGAAAGCAGAGTCTCACGACATTGAGGTCATACTCATCAACATTGAGCAGCTGTTCTTCGGGCACTGCAAGGTAGAGAGAGATGGCAGAGTAAGAGTTATCACACAGAAGCAGCAATCACACTTAAAGAAATTGGGGTGAATCTCTGCTGGTAGAAGCAACAATGCCACCAGTGCATGGAGGATTCACCTGTGACACTCACTAAACCCCACGTATCAATCCCTTGAATGTGGAACAGTAGCCTTTAACCCTTACTCTCTTCCAAACCTATTGTTAGCCTGAGAATAGTTTTATGGTCTCATTTAGCCATTCAAAGAATCACAAACCAAGTGCCTACAGTATCAGCAGACCATAATAATACTTCCAGTTCACCCATCCTCCAAAAACCTCCTACAAATTTCATTACCCCGTTAGTCAAGAGTGAAGCTTGAAACATGCTTGGACAAAAAACAAACAAAAAAAAACCAGCAGTGACCACACTGTACTGATAAATGTCAAACACTTGCATCACCGTTTTGGTGTCTGCCCCCACACAGCGTAGGAGGTGACACCACCCACCCACGCTGGTGACTTTTGGTATTATTGAAATAGTACATGCAGCAAATTCAAATTCCTCTGCCTTTTTCATTTGCAATTGTGATTTGAATATCTCAGTCCCTCCAGATCTCAGAGTTTTAAAAATAAATTTGATCTTTTTCATTTTAAACATGGGATATTTATCTATAAATGCACCAGGATTTGAAAGTTAAAAATCAGCCCCTCTACAGCTTTAAATATTTTGGATCCAAACCTGGTGTCCTAACATGGGCAGATCCTCTCCTGACAGAGTTTTGTCAGTGTAAAGAGTGCAGGATCAGGCCCAGCTAATTTATCAGAAAGTCTAAGGCAAAGTTTCAAAATATAATATACATTAGTAGTAGACTTTTTAATTTAACAAAACAGGGTCTTTGTGAAGCAGATTTGGTCACTGGCACCATTTCACCCTGTAATCTGCAATTTCTGTGTTCAGACTATCTCAGATAACCTGCACCTGAACATACAGTGTTAGTACTCCCTGCCCAACTCCCCTTACCGAGAACTAGGGGCTGGATGCTGGGCCAGGAACAGATGGGAGGCAGCTTACACCTCCCTATTCAGAGGCTGCAGGGATCAGCACTGCCCCAGTTGAGGCGAGGATCTGGTAAGGAGGCCTGACTTGCCAGAAGCAGTACTGCAATCTACCGTGTAGAAGGTATACATGACAAGGGCAGTCCTCAGGGCTCAGCTCAATTGCTAACTGCTTCAACAGCTTAAGGGGCTTTGCACAAGCACAATCTCTGCAATGTATGTCCACCCCAGCCATGTCACTCCCAAATCTTCCTCCTCCAACGCCACTCTCAACTTGCCACTACTCTGCCCCAGAATGCCCCTGCAGAGCTGGGCCTGGGCATAGGAGACCCCCAGCAATACAATTACACCTAGTTGGCTAACGCAGGCTCAATGCTGATTTGGTCTCTCTCCAAGCTCAAACCAATAGGAGTAGACAAGAGGACTCAGGAGACTTGGAGGTGCACCTTGTAGAGTTTCTGCCAAATACTACCTTCATGGGAAGATATTTGTGGCCTCCAGGTGAGGCAGAAAGCATAGCCCCCCTACCCTGCAGAGCTCAGAGATCTATAAGAAAAGGCAATGCCAAACTTGTACACTCGGGAGAACGTGCAGTGGGGCAGGTCTCTCCTCCACCCTGGTATGGCTCTTGGAGAGCAGTGTGTGGTGCCTGTAGGGCTTATGCAGCCCTTTTTACACCGATTTGCTCTTTCTGCAGCAAGTTCTGGTAGAATACACCAGCAACAAAGATGTTTGGGAATGACTACTGGCTTGTTTCTGCTGCTAGAATTAGACCTGAAGACAGTTTTCTGCTAGGAGGGTGCAATGTGTCACAAAGATGGGATCTCTGAGCCCAAACCCCTTTCTATAATTGGACAGATGGCTTCTCAACCTAGCTCAGGCCTAGCAGATGCAGCCCACTCATCCTTTTGATGTCACCTGACTGATATAAATGTTTAATTTTTTCCCTCTTGACTAAGTCTTAGGGAATGGCATATTCACTGTCCCAATGTCTCTGGTATCTCATCCACTCCCCAAAAACTTGAGGCAGTTAAGCAATGACATCTCAGTAGCATTCAGGTTCAGGGCCTGAAGTTGGTGTTTCAGCACTAGGCTTTGGTGATAACCCAGACTCTGATGTTGAGGGTTTCCCAGGCTCATTCCGTAGCTTCTGGATCATAAATTACTAAACTAAAGGTGGGCTCAAACTTTATCCAGATAACAAACCTCTCTCAGTGGATTTGAAGGTGTTGGGAACTGCTGTGGTTTAGCTCATTGCAGATATATGGAACCAGGCATGACAATCTGGATCTGGTTTCTGATATCGTACCATCTCAAAGCTGGGACCCGCAGCTGTGGATCAGCGGTCTCTACTACAAACTAAGGCCCCAATCATGCATTGTGGTTTGCACAGGTGTAGCAGTCTGCCCATGCACAAAAAGTTGCAAGATTAGTGCCTAAAGCAATTCCAGAGTTCCAAAAATGTATTAGATTATGTGGGAATTTATATGCTAATAGTAAGGTTCAAATAATATATTTTCCCAAGGTGTAAATGAGCTTTCAAACTCTCACTGCTTCCTAATCAGTCCGCTTGACCAAGCTGTTCATTACCTTGAAATACAGAAAGGGTACAATGGACTAATAATTCCAAAATATGAAATCCATTTGAAGAACAGTTTTTACTGGAGACATCAGTGTTGTGTTTCCCATATTCTTAAAAGTAGTTTTAAGATTTAAAAAAAAAATCTGCCATTTGAAAGAGGAAGTGTTCAGTTAAGACTGATTCCTCTTGTCTATTTTTAAATTTCACTTCTTACTAGATGAACAGAATACAATGCAGCAATCATGTTCTCTTTTATTGCTTTAACTCCATCTTGTGATAAGATATTTTTAAAAAACCCCAAATATATGGGCCAAATTCCACCCTTGCATAAAAAACACACAGCTCTCATTAATGTCCACAGGAACAGCATTCACCCCTTGAGGACAGATTACAACCCAAATTCTTATTTTTGACCTGAGTGGGAATTAAGAGTCTGATCCTGCTCCCACTGAGTTTTGTCGTTGACTTCAGAGGCAGGATCAAGCTCTAAGTAAAGACTATTTAAAAATAAACCAAAATGACAGTGACTTATTCTACATGAAAAGCCAGATCCTCAGCTGCTGTAGTTTGCTGTAGCTACAGTGATTTCAGTGTTGAAGGAACCAGGCTGAGGATCCATCCCAAATATCTGAACATTCTAACATGTAGTAGAGAGGATGATAAAAAAAATCTGATCCCACTGTGTGAGCCTCACACAAGTAGTCCCACTGAAGTAGTCAATGGGAGTACTCACATGAAGTGCTCAGAAAGCAAAGGACTGATTGCATGTTGGGGTTTGGGGAGCACAGATATGTTAAGAAAAGCTTACGCACAACTTTATATTTATAAAAAAAGTGCCTAATCTCTTGGCTTCAGTTCTTCTTCTTACTTTTAAACTCACTGTTTTTAAATGGCACCGCACCTTACTGTCATCACAGGAACCAACCACAGGAGTTTTACAACTAGGCCTGGCCCATCATCATAACAAATTTCCTGTGACTGTCCATTCTAATTAAAACCTGGTCTCACTGCAGCTGAGTTCACACCTCTTAGGAGTTCACTTTCTGTGACTATTCTAGCACACAAATATACATGAAGGAAAGATTGTGAAAACAGTGAATTTTAAGTAACTTTACGAATATTGATGGAAAGCAAATTCTGAATTCATAAAATGCAGTTATTTGCGTCAGAAACCTTACTCATATGATCATAGAACAAAAAAGTCATCTGACCTATTTACACACACAATAAAAACCAGCCAATGCTATTCAAATTCTCACCAAGAACAGCTCACAATCTACATGAAAAAAAGCTATTCAACTTTTAATTTTAAATTAATAAATTTGAAAAAAAAATGCAGCATCATAAACCCCAAGATTGTCTTAAATATAATGAGATTTCAAAAATAGTAAATTTGAAGATTTTTTTTTATCTGCTTTCTGGGTTTAGGGTCAAACTTTTGTTTACAATCATGAGAGCTAGAAATGTAGCTTACATTTTTAAATAAAAGATTATCTCACCTATCACTTTACTCCTGGCACTGGGGATTAGAAAAAATTACATCAACTGTCCTGAGATTTGCAATAAAATTGTGGGAGTCACCAACACTGAAAATGGTTAGCTGCTTAAAATCAATATGCTACAAGAAAGAGGCTACACTCATTAATAAATGATTTTTCTATTAATTTGTCACTTCAGTGCTACTTACCACTGTTTCAAGAGATACTCTGATACAACTGCTGTAAAGAGATACTTATTTATCGGTGTCAAAAATAATAAAACCTGTAACAGCTCTCCACTTCTGCATCCATGCAGCTAGGGTGGAGACTAACAAGGAACTATAACTGCTGCAAGTTCCAAAGCCATTGACTTCAGCAGGGAGCCCTAAATTCCATCTCTGTATTGCAGCTTCAGTGACAACTAGTTCCTCCAAATGTCTGTCCCTCTTTTAAAAAAAAAAAAAAAAGGGTGGAAAATTATGCTACCTGGAAAGAGTAAATAGGATTATGGAACCCTCAACTTGAAGAGGTAGTAGGTGGACTATTAAAAAGTAACAGATCTTAAGAGAACAATTTATAAATCACTATTTAAAATCTATATGCTGCAATAGCTCCCCACATTTGAGGGCAGCATTTCCAAAAGCATTCAGCAGTGGACTAATTCTGCTCCCGCTGAAGTCAAACATTAGACCAATGCAGTTAGACCAATGCTGAGCGCTCTTTAAAATCCAATCCAAAACTCCAGTGATTTGTAGGAGTGGGGAAAATCAAACACAACAATGTGATCAGATTAAAGCCAGGTCTACACTCGACCCAGCTATGTCACTCAGAGAGTGCGAAAAATCCACACTCCTGAGCAATTTAGTTAAACCGAACTAACTGCTAGTGTAGACAGCACTAGACTTCTTCCACTGATCTAGCTTCCACCTCTTGGGGTGGTGGATTAGCTACACTGATGTGAGAACCCCTCCCGTTGCTACACTGTGTGTTGCCATGCCGCTGTAGTGTTTTAAGTGTAGACTAGCCCTTAGGATAAACTTAAAATGTTTGTGACTTGAAAGAAACATCTGGGGGCCTTTACAAATATATTAACTACCTCAAATTAATTGGCATTCAATTACCTCAAACTAACTGCCCATCAATAATCTTGACATAAAAGAAGTCTAGTGTTTGGGTTGAGAGGCCCTAAGTGGGCAGGTGCACTCTGTATAAACTCAAGTTTCTGGGTGGTCTTCAGATGTAGCCCCAGTATAGAGCACAGAGCAGTAACCCAGTCTGGAGATGATCCACAGGCATGGATCACTGTGGCAAGGTCTGCTTCTGAGGGGAACGGTTGTCATTTCTTTTCCAAGAGTAGATGAAAAAATAGCACTCCTGGCTACTGCCTTCTGCTTGACCATCCAAAAATCAGGATCTATGGAACCTGGAATAATTTCCTATAGAAAAATAGTTGGGTAGTCAAGAGAAAGCTCTAAACAGATGAGAACAGCACAGTTATCCCCAAGGAGCTCCTCTGCCATCAATGGCAAGACAGACTGGAGAAAAATGGTCTGACTGAGCTAGCATGCTGAAAACAGAGTACAGTCGCAATGGCAGGAAGGACAAGCCACCCTGAGTACATGACTATGGTCTCGGACGGGTACATACTCAGGGCAACTAGCCCATCCTGCAGCTAGAGCTGCTCTATTTTTAGTGAGCTAGTTCAATCAGAGCTAGCAGGAGTAAGTCTCCTGAACCCAAAGTTACACTTCCAGTTTGAATACCTAAGGCCTTGTCTACACTACAAATGCTTTGTTAGTACAGCTAAACTGGCAGAGTACCCGGTGGAGAGACAGCGTAAGCTGACAGGAGTTTTTCTGTCAGCATAGTAACACCATCCCTCCACAAACATTAGCTACACTGACAAAAGATCTTCTCAGCACAGCTGTATCTACACTGAGGCTTTTGCTGACAGAACTATGTAGACTGGGGGGTATGTTTTTTATACCCCTGACTGACAAAGCTATGCTGACAAAACTTTGTAGTGCAGACCAGGCCTGGCCTGGGAGGACTTAGGGGAACTGGGTTCAGTTTCTGGTCTGCTGCAAGACTCCCTGGATGACCTTTGATAAATCCGTTAAATTACACTGGGATGTTCCTTTGAAAATCCCACTCCTAATCCTTCTATGTCTCAGCCCCCATCCTTAAATGGAGAATAATGCTTTGCTACCTCGCAAGGGTGTTGCTAGGATAAATCCACTAACTTGGGTGAAATGCCCAGATGCTACGGTGATGGGGCAAGATAAACAGACAGAAAGGAACGTTCTCTGCCATTCTCTCACTAGCAATACAGCCCCAAGAGTTGGGTTCTATGGAATTATGCATCTCTGGAGAGCTCATTTTTCTTGCTTCTGTAACATTAAACTGCAAAAATTCTGGGCCTGATTCATCACTGTGTAATTCCAAGTTCCTGGCATAAATGTGAACCAACCCACTGGTAAAATCAAGCCCTTCTTTTTATGTCTACAGTAATGCAGCTGCTGCACTGTAAGATCACTCATGTAGTCACTCTACGCTGATGAACGACAGCTCTCCCGTCAACATAATAAAATCACCTCAACGAGCACCGGTAGCTATGTTGGCAGGAGAAGCGCTCCCGCCAACACAGCGCTGTTTACACGAGCACTTGTGCCAGCGAAACTTATGTTGATCAGGTGTGTGGTTTTTTCACACCAATGAGCGACATAAGTTTTGTGAACATAAGTAGTAGTGTAGACATGGCCTAAAGCTGCCAGAAGGACCAATACACTATCAGGTGAAATTATTTTGGGATTAAAGACTGAAGTTCTCTTGTGATGAGATTGTATAGGGAAAGTGAAAGGTTATTTGGAATATTGAAAAGAAGTATAGATGAGGTAGGTGCAGCTTGTTAGAGGTCACCATACCTGATAAATAGCAGACTCCTCCCTCCCACCCCAAGCAAGAACATCAAGCTGACTTGTGGAAGCCACCCACTCTAGAACTGAAAGGCAGGCAACTCAGCATCTAACCTTAACGTGCATGGAAACTTCTGAGGCAAAAGTGCCAAGCTGCCAAAAGGCCTTGTGCTGATTTTATAAAATGCAAAGTGTGCAGAAAGGGCGGTGTTAAGAATACCAGCTTAATTGATCAAGGGACTCATTGTAGCCTCAGTAACTCACACAGTATGCACATATTGCTGAGCAGAATTAAGCCTCTACCTCTCTAACAAATACAACTTGACTATTGTCCTAACGATCAAAAACTGTACTTCACTCACTAGGCCACATACATTCCCACTATGCAGCCAGTTCATACAGATTGAGGGCTAGACTCAGTGTTTACTCTCATCCCTGTGTAAGGGATGGCATGTAGATGCACTGCCTTGGGAGTAGCTCATAAAAGACTGACTCGAAGATACTCCTCTGAGACAATTCCTCCAAAACCCCTTTAGAGCAGGGGTTGAGAGTTATATTGCCCACTACCAGATTCCGCTTACTCCAGCCCTCGCCTCCAGACTGGTGCAAAGTTGGGGAGTAGATGGCTCCAGCTACTCCCTTCACCTCACTTGCAAGAGCAAAATACCTGGCATGCAGTCCCTGCTCTCCCCACATGCCTATGTAGGTCCTGCACTGTGTGCAGGGGTGGTGAAGTGAGGATTTTACATCCCTGCAGGGCTACGTGAAGTTAAGTCACAACTGCTCCTTCGAAGAGAGATACCTGGCCTTTCTGAAGGCAGAATTTGGCCCTATACACTATCAATGGGATTTCGCTACAGCAAACCTGTGGAAGAAACATCTCACACTGTCTCATGATTTTATGTAGTGCCCATCACCAAAAAAGCATCTAGGAAGCCAACTAGCCAGTAAAAACTAAAATTAATAGCAATGAGTAAGTCTGTCTCTTCTCCACACATATTAAAGTGCTTCAAAGGGTAGGAAAGCATTTTACAGACGAGGAAACTGAGGCCCAGAAAAGCTATGAGGTCACACACAAGTCAAGGGCAGAATTAGAATGGAAATAAAAATGACTGAGTCACAGTGTCCTGCTCTACGTAGCCAATTCTGTCTTTAGACAAGCTTCTCTTCCTGTTTTCAATCTAACCTAAAAACTGGAACTGAAGAACCATCTCCAAGGGAACTTATCCAGCAGCTGTCAAATGAAGCTCAGCTAGATCTCTTTTGAAGCCTCAGTTTAGCCACGTAGCGTCTCCTTTAGCAACAATAATTTTATGCTTCCAATTTTGTATACTAACTCACCCCCCCCCCCCCCAACTTCAAATAATTTGCAAAGCTTTCACTTTAAGCAAAAGTCCAAATTTCAGCATAAGATTAAACAGGAAGGAGTGTATGCATGGGGGTGGCGGTGGTGAAGGAATGAAAGGATTTCTCAAACAAATGTAATTGGGTGAGGATTGTGTCTCGCTCTTCTCAGTGGGTTTACCTAGTACTAATCAAACAAACTGGTAGGTTGTCATTCAGTGAATTTTTCAGTTTGAGAATTTAGGCTGATTGCTTCTAGTTGTTTTTTTTAAGAACATCACTCCTTTAAATAGCTGAGACATCCACTGCAGAGACTTCTGCTGTTTTGCACCTCACAAAATGTTCTGAAAGTTCCCTCTTAAAGATCCTCTCCTGTGTTAAAGAGAACTCTTGTGTTCATTCAGTGACTTTAGTAAGCCTTAGTGTAAATCAGTCCTATCAGCAGAGGAAAGTGGTAGTGAGGGGGCAGTGCAGGGGAGGTGGTCTTCAGAGAGTGTGGCTGGGGTAGGAAAGCATGGTGGAGGGGAAGGGGGTCTTGCAGAGCGTGGCTGGCAGAGGGAAGTTGTGGAGAGAGTGATGGGGGTGTGTGGGAGGGGAGCATGACGGTCATGTGTGGGTGAGTCTGTGAGAATGTGATGTGTGGGTGTGAGTGGGAGTTGTGGAGAGTGTGACTACTGTGAAGTGAGTGAGGGATCATCTATGAGAGAAGAAATGAAGGACGGGTAAGAAGGGGCAGCAAGGAGAGGCAGAACAAAGGAGAAAATGGGGACGACGCGGAAGTTTAATTTAGTAACTGGGGAAGGAAGTGGGTTCTCAAGACTAATCCACCACTTACTAGGCAAAACCATTAAAGTGAATGGGGGCCCTCAGCAGCATCCATTTGCCAAATTCTAGGGGGGAAGCCCATGCACATGCCATCGCCCAGCAGCCAGGAGGATGGAGCACTCTTGGTTTCTCACACTGGACCGCTCTGGCTAACAGTGCTAATCCTCTGGGAAACTGTGCTGAGAAAGATTTTTTCACAAATTCTTCACAATACATATATAGTCTTCATTGCAAAGTTAACTTGAGAGTTATAACTTCGGTGTTGCCCTGTTGTGATAATTAGGCCTACCCTGATCATGAGCTTAACAGTAAGAAGTGAAAGTTCATAAAAATGTCACAATAACTTATAACAATCAGTGAAGATGGGCAAAGGTGCAAAAGGGACACAGTAAAACTGAAGTAATCCAAACAAAAAGATCTGCTACTATAACTCAAAGACATGTTAAGACCATGCTTGCTAAACAAAAGCAGTGTAGACCAGAAATCAATGGTCCAAAACTGATGTGTCAGAAATCAGACCTAACTGGTAAAAAGAAATAATGAAAGGGTTAGGCTATTCCACCCATCATTTTATTTGTATTAAAAACTTCCCTCTTAGTGGCACAAAGTCTTTGTCACGTCAAAACAAAATTGCTTTAATGTTAATAAAAGTTATTTAGACTTTCAATACATTAACAACATTGTGAACTTTTTTATACATATATGGAATTTTTTTTTTTTTAAAGCTTAAAGTTAGGCATTTAAATCCTTATTTAGGTATCAAGGTTGGGATTTTCAAGAACATTTCAGCTTTTTTGACTTGTGGAAAGTTCAGTGGATCAGAAGGTGGTGTTAGCTGTGAATATAGAACAGGCTACTTGCTTTTCAATTTTGTGTTTCTGTTTGTGCTGTTTTCACAGTGAGGATATTAAAGAGGCCACAGGTATGTCTTTTACAGCATAAGATGGGCATTTTAAATGTGAAACTTCTGAACAGAAAAGTCTTCATGTACAAATCTGAATTCTTCTAACAGTTAGAGGAAACTAATCAAAGCAACAAGTGCAAGATATCCACTCCAGCAATTTAAAACTATAAAAATGGGAAGAAAATAAAGAAACAACAACATGTAAGTGTGGACATCTGATTTAATTTCTGTAAAGTTTCTTTTTTAAATAATGGATTTTTATTCACCCTGTTTCAAACACTCTGGGCCTGATGAATGCACACTCAAAAGTAAGTATTGTTCATGTGAATAAGGTTTTGCAGGATCAGTCCCTTTAGAAATCCGTCTTCACCACCTATTTGAGGCAGTCAGATTTCTGATATCACAAAATGCCATGGCAATGGATTCTGATGTCAAACACATCATTATGCTTTTACTATGGGATCAAGCAGCAGCTGTAGTTGCAAGCAAGTAACCTGTTAAACCCAAGTATCTTCCAAAAATAGCAGTAGAGAAACAAAAATATGATTAGGAAACTTGATTGTTGTATTGACACACTTTTTTTCAAGTTTGCCACACAGTTTTTTTTTCAACAAGTCCTGGAATAATTGATTTAAATATTTTCCTTGCCATGTTAACCCTTCACAGTTCAGCTACAAAACCTGTCATTAAAGCGGTGTGTCAGCAAGAAACTGCTAATAGTCTAACTCAATCTATGCCTGGCAGAGTTTGAGAGCCTCATTCATGGGACACTTGGAGGATCTCCTGGGGAAGTTTCCTCCTGCAGCCCAATGTCCTTAAACCAGGACCCTTAAACCCTTGCTACCTGAGAAAGGAGACCAGGGCTTTGGCAGCAGGGTTCCAGTGGGGATTAAAGGGCCGGGGCAGTATCGGGGGCTGGAGCTTTGGGGCCCTTTAAATCCCCGCCAGAGCCCCGCCGCTGCTACCCCAGGGCTTTAGATTGCCATCTGGGAAAGCTGGTCCCAGTACTGGCTTACTTTCACCTCTGAGCAACCTACTGAACAGAATAATCACAGGATGAGAGTGAGGAAGGAGGGGGGGGAAATAAAGAAGCTAAAGGGAAGAGATTTGACAGTATCTAAAAGCCTATATTTTAAAATACATCTCCATCAAAAGAGCCAGGGCATTATAATAAAAAGTGCTCGCAAATTAAATCGCTTTGCTGTCCAAGTTCTTTAACATGCATTTCAAACTGTTTATTAACAGCTACTCACCACTGAATGGATTGATCTTTCTTGCGATTCGTGAACAGATTGATTCTTTCAGGTCTCTCTTTTTAACACACTGAATGCCCAAATTCTGAAAACTAGAGCACATGTAACAATGTGATTAAAAACAACAACAAAAACTGTTTCACTTAATCACTGGCATAGATATTCGAAAGCTAAATTCTAATCCTCCCTGTAAAGAATCAAATTGTACGATCTTTTGTCAAAAATATATCTTATTAACAAATTGTGTAGGAAATAAAGATGGCAAAAGAGCTTTTAAAAAGATGGTTTTATATTTCCAAAATAAGGGTAATGACAAAAAGAAAAGAATTTACATAAAATAAAACAGGGGAATATTTTTTTACATTAAAAAGAGTTATCACTGGAGTTTGAATATAGTGACCTAGCAATGCTAAAAATATATAGAGGACCAGTGTCTCAACTGGTGTAAACTGACATAAAAGGAGCTACTTCAATTTACATCAGCTGAGGAGCTGGCCCACAGTCTCACACCCGGAAATGCAAATCTGCAACAGTATTTTGAAGTTAATTTTTATAAAGTTTGAAATCTCGTCTAGTTATGGAAAAGTTCTAAAGAGCTACAGTTCCTCCTCATTTGCATATGACTACATCAAGTCAGCAAAGGAGGTGGGGGGAGTCCCCACAATTTGATTCTTTCCCACATGGAAAAACCATGACATCATCAAAGCAGGGTGGGGAAGTAGGAAGTAAGAATCTGAACACACTGTAATATCACTAGAACACAGGAGTCAGTTATGCCACCAGGTTCCGCTGCGCCTCCAGAAGTACTGGCAATTCCCTTCCCTAGAAACCCCACAAATACTCTTTACCTGAGCTATGCCTGGAGACTTCCTGAGACACTTCCTGATCACGTAGCACTACCATCTGTCTCTCTCAACGATGGGCCAACATTGCCCTGAAAGTTCCTCAGTCCCATCCTGCTACTGCTGAATCCATCCCTTTCTACAGAAATCCAGTCATCTTCCTTCCCCTTCTCTCCCCCACCCCCACCCACATTCTAAGGCCATACTGCAGTTAGAGAACTAACTCACTGAAGGGCTAATATAAGCCTCATTTCATAAAATCGTAAGACTGACTGGAAGAGACCTCGAGAGGTCATCTAGTCCAGTCCCCTGCACTCATGGCAGGACTAAGTATGATCATTCTAGACCATCACAGACAGGTGTTTGTCTAACTGGACTGAATTCTGATTTTTTAAAAAAATGCAGTGCTGTCTCATGATTTAATTAGATGACTTTGGTTCCAATTCTGGTTTCCAGTATTTAGGGTTTGCAGAGAATATTAGACTGCACTGTTATTGCTGTATCATTTTGTTTTATAGGGACTATTTTTTTAGGCCTTGTCTACACTACAAAGGCAATTGTTTTGGGGGAAACCTGGATAGAATACAGTTGTTCCCCCAAACACAGTTAAAGCATGTTTCAGTGGTACAGATGAGATCTGGATCATGTCCCCAAATTACAATTTGACAGCCCAGCACTTTCGAACAATTTGGAGAGAGGGTTAAGGTCCCCTCCACACTACAAAATAGGGGCACAACTGTGTTGTAACCAGTTGTGTTTGTATTGCAGACAGGGAGTTAGAGAAAGTAGGACGCCAACTCAGAAAGCAACCTAAGCACACAGCACTTTAGGCTCTGCCTGTTGTACTATCAGAGCATTGTAAATTATAGTTGTCAATTAAATACATAACAAAAACATTATCTGCTACATAAAAACTGACTGCAATTATTCTACTGCTGTAGATTATTCATAACTATCAAGTACCAGTCATCTTGTGGGCCAAACTGGACTTTTAAACTAAAAGCTCCTTAACCAACGGGTACTCAAAACGTACAAAGTCTCACCCTTTTCTGAAATATGCTTGGGTATCACTGTAAAAGGACTGGCTAGTGACCACATCACTGCAGCTGAGCAGAGGGGCTGGAGCAGGAAAGAGAAACTGACCTAGCCAAATTGGAGGATTGGGCCAAAAGAAATCTGATGAAGTTCAGAGTCCTGCACTTAGGACGGAAGAATCCAATGCACCGCTACAGACTAGGGACCGAATGGCTCGGCAGCAGTTCTGCAGAAAAGGACCTAGGGGTTACAGTGGATGAGAAGCTGGATATGAGTCAACAGTGTGCCCTTGTTGCCAAGAAGGCCAATGGCATTTTGGGATGTATAAGTAGGGGCATTGCTAGCAGATCGAGGGACGTGATCATTCTCCTCTATTCGACACTGGTGAGGCCTCATCTGGAGTACTGTGTCCAGTTTTGGGCCCCACACTACAAGAAGGATGTGGAAAAATTGGGAAGAGTCCAGCGGAGGGCAACAAAAATGATTAGGGGACTGGAACACATGAGTTATGAGGAGAGGCTGAGGGAACTGGGGACGTTTAGTCTGTGGAAGAGAAGAATGAGGGGGGATTTGATAGCTGCTTTCAACTACCTGAAAGGGGGTTCCAAAGAGGATTGCTCTAGACTGTTCTCAGTGGTAGCAGATGACAGAACAAGGAGTAATGGTCTCAAGTTGCAGTGGAGGAGATTTAGGTTGGATATTAGGATAAACTTTTTCACCATGAGGGTGGTAAAACACTGGAATGCATTACCTAGGGAGGTGGTGGAATCTCCTTCCTTAGAAGTTTTTAAGGTCAGGATTGACAAAGCCCTGGCTGGGATGATTTAATTGGGGATTGGTTCTGCTTTGAGCAGGGGGTTGGACTAGATGACCTCCTGATGTCCCTTCCAACCCTGATATTCTATGATTCTATGAATATACAGCAAAATTAGGCGGCCCTACTTCAGTGCCAGCTGCGTGACAAGGAGCAGGGGAAACAGAAGTGGGGGAAGGAGGGAGAGGAAAATAAAGGGAGACATATTAAAACCAGTATATTATCAAAGCAGGGTAGTACAAATCTTAACACAGCGATAGTCACATGTGCACTAGTATAGTCACTCTTGGACAAATCCTGTCCCTGCCCGGATAGCTGCAGAAGGCCCTAACCATAGTTTAACAGATCACAGTCTGGATCCTGGTGTATTAGTTTTATTTTCTCACCAGCCTCCCCACTCTGCACAGTCTAGTTTGTAAACATTTTGTTTTCTCAAGAGCAATAATCAACTTCCAAAGATTACAGACCATAAGGAGTGAACAGACACAGTTGTGAATTCTTCTATAGAAGAACGACCAAAGTCCATATCTCCTACAGTAGGTTATGCTCTTACCTTCATCTTACATGGCATACATATGTTTGTTAGCAACTCCCTTGCATGCAGCAGTTAACTGAAATGTTCATAACACCCTAATGAGTAGCTATACCAGCATTAAATTGGAGCTGTGCCTACTTACACCAGGGCTGAATATGGCTCAAAGGGTAACTCCATTGCTGCTGAGACTCCTCTACAGAGTCTCACAGGATACAATTCTTAGCCCACTGCTCTTTTCCAGCTACTTTCTCCCTTTCAATCATCTTATTTCTATCTTTAGCTATAGCTAACCCATTTATGATGGTACATATCTGTCAACAAATTTAGGCCAAGATTTTCACAAGCAACTGGTGATTTGGGGGTGCCTAATAGGAGACACTTTGAAGAGGCCTGATTTTCAGAGAGTAGGTGGCTCAGTACTTTCTGAAAGAGGCCTGATTTTCAGAAGTCTCAGGGCCTTAATGTCCATGCTGAACAGACAGGGCCTCAGTATTTGTCTTCTCTCCAAAATCTTACACACACAATAATGTATTTTAGAATGATGAAGGGCTGAAATATCCATGCTGGGATCCTCTAATCCACTGTCTCCAAACACCTGGCCTGCTTGATTTATTTATGGGCCTGCATGACATTTAGTGTTATAAGTGTTCATTTAAAAAATAAGGTAAGTTTCTAGGCCTTTGGTAAGTTTCCATGCAAAGATAACCTTCCAAATGTGAATGCTGTGTTAATCAATGCAGAGTTGTCTTCCTGAGCCTACGAAAGCCTGAAACAATTATTATGAAATTATTATTACTCTCCTAAACTCCATTAATCTCCTTAGAGAGTGTTGATTCTAATGATGACAAATTAAGTATCATCATTACCTATTTCACGGCTGACCATTTTAGTGCATAGAGTGGGAAAGGGCTGGAAGTCAAGCCCACAAGAGGTGGGCATTAGGAGCTGCCTAATAGGAAATGCAGAGGAAAGAAAAAAGAGAAATAAAGTCAAGAAAGAAAGAGAAACAGAGGCAGGAGGATGGGAAAGGAAGAGACTAAATAAGGTATTAAACAAATAGCATATTCCAAAGGCAAAAAGACACTTCTGTTCAGAAATATTTTGTAGGGTGCCAGGGATGGGTTAGGAGAATACACAGAGGGGAGAGAACTCCAGCTCTGGCAAGGAAATCATTCCAACTGTCCTTTCAGTCTGGTGGTGGGATTTTAACAAAGGTTTCCTGGTTGACCCTTGAGAGCCTCTCCAGCACATCACTGACATTTTTAGTCTAAAACTCAACAACACTGCTACTTACGATAGGACTCTGCGATCTCGTCCAAATTCTGCTTCGTAGTAGCCATCCCTACAGTCTTTTCCAACCAGGTCATGAGGATGCGGCTTGTAGGGCTCATTCTTTGTCACTAATGTAATCCTTACTTTCACTTTATCATCAAAGTTCAGAACCTGCAAAAATTTAAGGAGAAATACACTTAAATTCTAAATCACATCGCTCTAAAAGATTGCATAATTCTGGACAGTGGACAGGCGACACTGACAAGGTCCTATGGATAAGTGGGAATACAGTTTGTCTTAATTGTTGCACTAGAAATGAAAACCAATCCTTTTCTCCTGAAAATTCAGAGGCTGTTTCATCAAATTACCATTCATTTCACATTGAAAGCCAGAGATGGAACAATTACAAATAAAAATATAGTGTATTTCAGCCATTTGTCTGACAAAATATAGATATCTGAAATGTCCAGAAAGAATTAGGCTTTTATTTGGAAAAATAAATCACATCATTAACCAGCCTGGCTAAGTTACAAGAGGTTTGTAGTCAAGAAATTCACTGGTCATTGTCAAACTATTGATTTCTTTTACATTTTAATTCTTTCTACTCCATGTTGTTGTGAAAACAATGTCCCTCTAATCTCGACTCAGAGAACTCTCCATAGGCCTGACTCAATGCCTCACTAAGTCAGTGGGCGTATTTATGTTGGATCAATGGACTTTGCATCAGGATCTAGAAGCTAAATTTGCCCCTGTGCAAAGCGCCTAACGTGCTGCGTAAGCTTCATGCAGGCACTCTGTGTGGGGTGCATTTTGCCCTGACATTACAAGGTATATTTTATTACCATGCCTAATTTTCATTACAAATACATCCAATTCCGCATTCAGGGCCACACAGGGACTCCCACTGAAGGGCAAGATTCAGCTCTCACTGAAATCAATGAGAGTTTTTCCATTATTTCAATGGGAGTTGGATTAGGCCCATTAGTTGATCCAAAAAAGGTATGAACCCTTACACAGGCGAGATTCCCATCTGTTGAAGCAACAGGAGATTTTTCCCAAGTAAAGTATGCTGTACAAGACCTATAACGTTATCATTACAGCTTTGAGCCATACGACCATTTTAAGAGAAAAGACCCTCTTGAGCCTTTGGCAAAATGATCAGCACACTGTGCATGGAGCTGCACAAAACCTCCCACTCCCAATAGGTTTTTTAGGACAGTTGTGAGCCTAACTCCCAGTGTGCTTCAGATATGTGCGCCAAATTCTGCCCTCAGGCAGATAGCTCCCAGTGAAGTCAGTGAGGGTTACGTGGGTGAATCTAAGGGCACAGTTTGGCCTAAACTGATTGAAAGTAACAGCTTGAAAACATATCTGACAGATATGTTAAGGGGTGTACGTTAACTGTGATACTTGCTCTCCTCCTCCACTTCCCCCGCCTCAAAACTGTTCCATTCCTCCCTCAACATTTTCTTCCCGCCCCCACCCCATCTCTGAGGATGAAGCATTCATTGTAGTCTTTTTCTCCATCCCTTTGTCTGATCCTGGTCTCCATAATACTCTGAAACCTCCCTCATTCCCTCCTCGTTCGTGCTCTCTCACTCGTCTCTCATCTGGTTCTTTTCTCTCAGCCTTCAGATATGTCACGGTCTCTGCTTACCCTAAGAATAATCCCAAACTCTCTAAATACTTACTCCTTTCCCCCACCTCCTCTTCACACCTAAGCCCTTCAGCATGCAGCCAACTCTTCCTGCTTTGACTTCCTTCCCTGCTAACTCTCTCCTTTACTCTTGCAATCAGATTTTCACCTCTTCCACCCCACTGCTCTCACTAAACCCACAGGGTTCCTCTCTACCCTCGCCCTCCTGGACCTTTCCACCTATGGTGGAGGCTGGTTCTCTTTGCTGATAGTCAGTTCCAAACTCCCACCCCTGGCGTTGGAGTGGAAATCCCACCTACAGCCTTTTGGGATGCAGGAAATCACCCAGAAATCACTTTAACACTGCTATTGGTAACACACACAGCTTTGTTAGCAACAGTCACCTTGAGCAGCAAACCTACCATCTCCACCATGCTCTCTCAGACACGATCAGGGGCCTCCTTCCTTTCGGGCTCTGGCTGATCCTCAAGTGCAGCACTGCTCAAGGTCACAGGGGCCACATGCTCAGGCTGCTCCCTGGACTCAGCCTGCTATGTCCCTGCAGCACCACACGCCCTCTCTAGCAGCCCACAGAGTCCCTTTCCCTTCTCCAATTGCAAGAGAGCCAACAAGACACAGACAGGGTGGGATTTCCTGCCAGCTCTTTAATCAGTCAAAGAGTGAGGGAGGCTGGCACCTCCTGTTTGTTCATTCCCTGGCAAATCAGAGCTCCAGGGACAGGGTTCCATTTCATAGCACTGCTTCTGATCTGTGATGTGGAGCTACACACTGCTGTTTCAGCCCCATTGTCCACACACCATCCTTTTCAACTCTCGCTCATCTCCAGGGGCTTTTATGCAGCTGGCACACCACCTCTCTCTCAGACAACTCCTTCAATGTCTGCCTAAAGGCTCCATCGTCTCCCCTTTTCTCCTCTTCGCTAGTATGCCATAAGATTCTGTCCTTGGGCCCCCTCTTCTCTCTTTATATATTACCCCGATGGGATCTTAACCCCACTCATGGTTTCAACTATTGATGACTCCCACATCTACCTCTCCCCTCCGCATGCCCTGATACAGTTACTCCTGGATGTCCCACCATCAACTTAAAAGCAACACAATAAAGCTGCAATTCATCTACCTCCCCAAGTCCTCCCCTCCCTTCTCCATCACAGCAGATATTTCCGTGACCCTTCCCGTTTCCCAGGCTCACAAAACTCATGTTCCTTCATCCCACACATTCAGGCTGTTGCTAACGCCTGAGGCTGTTTCCTTTACAACAGATCCAAAATTCATCCATTCCTTTTCATCTCTACTGCCCAAATCCTTGTCCAGGCCTTGATCATGTCCTGCCTAGACTACTGTGAATCTCTTCTCTCCTATCTTCCTGACATCTACCTTATTACCATTCAATCTATCTATAATGCAGCTACCAAATCATCTTCTCCTGCTGTTCTGACCACAACACTCCCCTTTCTCGACTGTTTTATTGACTCTGCATCCCTTTCCACCTCAACTTCAGACTCCTCATTGGGGTTTTCCAGGCTCTGTACAGCTCTACCTCCGAATCACTGGTTATATGTATCTATCTATTTGATCCCTACATTCCCCCAAATTCACCACACCCCAGGCTCCCTTTGTTCCCATCTGCAACAAGCACCTCTGGGCCTTCTCCAGTGCTACATCCTGCAGCTGGCACACCCTTCCCAAACCCTGTACCCCAGACAACCTCCTTCAAAACCCTCCTCAGAACCTGCAATTAGTCCTCTAGTTAATTCCCCCTCAATTGTTAAAAAACATAGTTATGCAAGTACCCAGAACAAACAAAAAGCTAAGAAGAAACCCAATCCATCCTGAACAACCCAAGCCACCAAGTAGGCATACTCTGTGTCCCTTCCTTCCATCACCCTGGCTTGTTACCTTCCTCTGCAGCTTGTCTGACTGCTGTCAATTTAGACTGTAAGCTTTGCAGAGTAGGAACCAAGAGGCTTATTCTCCACTCTGTTATGTTAGTTGTTGTAACTTCATCAGCTTCAGTGAAGTTATGATAGAGAAAGAAAAAAACAAACAAAAAAGCAGGATTACAGAATGGAGAATCAGGCCACTTATTTACTGTATAGAGTCCCATGCACACCTGCAGCATGGTGCAATGAAAAAAATAATTACGGATAACAACAGTATTACCTCTACAGAGGGATATGTCTTATTGCTGTCGGTACTGCGTTCTCCTGGAATGCTGCCTGCTGATCTTCCCTCACATTTGTACCTGAAACGCATGCCTCTTTGCCTGGGTTGCTCGAATATTTCTACGCAGGGTTCAGACCCACCTTTAGGAAAATGAAAATATTTAAGGTTACAATACAATACAGCTTAAAAAGCAAAAGGAAGGAATGCTTTATGGTTAAAGCACTGGATCGGGATCTAGGTTCTACTCCTGGATCTTCTCCAGATTTCTTTTGTGACCTTGGGTAAATCATTTAGTTTATCTGTGCCTCAGTTCCCACTCTGTGAAATTGGGGGTGATGATAAATCCTCTCTCACACTCATCTGTCTTATATATTTAGACTGGTGGCTCCTCAGGGCAGGGTCTGTCTCTTACTGTGTATATGAACACAATGGGAGCCCCAGAGGAGGAGGCTTCTAGGCACTGTTGTAATATAAATAATCATTAGCAAGGTTCCCTCCCCATGGAGCTCAGTTTCTCTTAGACACTGGTGAGGGCCTGTCTGCTGAAAGATTATTTCGTAATGTCAAAATGAACAGATCATTAGTCAAAGGGAATGGCTGAACTTTTAAATTATAGTAATTTTTCTGAATGCAAGTCCCCTCAAAATGAAGGTGTTTCCCCTGAATCGATTGATTTAGCTCCTACTGCAGTGAAGCAATAAGTTCTATGCAAATTAGGCAAAATCCCCTAATGCTTTTGGTTTCTTTCCTGTGGACCCAGAAATTGCACTGCTATACTTTGAGCTGTCCACCTCCCACGGGAGCCAGCATGCGCACCAAGGGTTCTCACAAGATTTTAATAAAGGCTACTGGGAAGCTGTCAAAGGGCCCAATGTGTGAGAAGGCAACTTTCAGGGAATGGGTTTCAGGAGATGGTGGGGCTGACATTAGTTAAGGCTTTGGAAAGATCCTGACTTAGCAGGAGTCTACATACTTTTTTCAGGGTAATATTCACCCTCTGCTGAGGGCCAGGACAAGGCCTCGGCTCCACTTAAGTCTAACTACAGTGAATTCTACCCTCACTAACAGCACTGAAAATGCTAGCCAGTCAAGCAGTGACATAACAGTCTAGTGGTATGTGAGCAGCAAATACTGGAGAAGCAAAAATGAATAAATAAAAGGTTTAGTTTAGAAGCTGAATTATTTTAGTTGGAACACACACATGGTCAAACTCTGCATTGACTTACACCTCATGCTCAATAAAAAACAACATTCTACACAGACAAGCTAGATGTGCATTACAAAGAAGCAGCAATGGTAATATGACACAGTTACATACATTTGGGAGCAAAGATCCTATAGCATGTCAGCAAAACAATGTTAGAACTTCAATTGTTGTACCCAAAGTAGACATTAAAGAGATAGAAGATCCTCTCATTCCTTCCCACATACATTTTGGACAGTTCTATAGGAGTTTTTGGGGAGAGATACACTTCAGTATTAACTTCTTATTAAAACCTTTTGTTGCTGCCACTATGGCTAACATTGGGACTCACCAACTCAAAGCCTGCATGTACTGATTCACAAGAATGTCATTTCCTACTAGATTTGTTGGGCCCAAAATGTCTTATTGGACTACTATAAATCACTCATCTCCTAGAACAGGAAAGTGGAGTAAGCTAAGTGACACAACAGCTCTTGAAAGAATAATGTGTAAGAGAAAAGAAGAACTCCATCTGCATGACAGCTTATTGACTTTTACTTTTATATTGATAGATAGCTATGGAATGGTGATATGCATAGAAGTTCTTTTGCTGGCTGTGGGGGAAAAGTCTTTAAATCAATCTGGAGGTCTTTCTAAAAGATATGCTATAGCTCAACCAGCAGCTATGGGCTTGATGCAGGAACCACTGGTGAGGTGCTTTGGCTTGTATTATGCAAAATGTCAGACTAGGCGATTTTAATGGTCTCTTCTGGCCTTAAAGTCTATTAATCTATGAACAAGGCTGGAGACAATTTGGATGTTTCTAAATTGGGGAAAGTTACCAAAAAGTTCCCCAGTAATCTGAACATTTTTACATCTGTGTACCCATCAGCTGAACCAAAGAGAATTTTGTCTCATGTCTCAAGTTTCCAAGATTCCACTATTTCATATTTTGTTGCCGAAACCTTTTGGAATGACAAAACAAGCCTTAACATTGTTTTTAGCCAACTTCTCATAAAATGGAAGTAACCAAATATGCCAGTTTCCAGCCAGTGAATGTCCAGGTCAACATTTGACAACTTTAGAAATGACATCAGAAAATAAGTGGACATATTCAATACATGCTGGCCATCATCCTGGCTCCTGTTCTTTTAAAAGGGTTGTCCCTTTCCTAAGCTCTGCCCCTTCTTGAGGTATGCTTTTGCACATGCTGTCTTCTGGACAGAAGAAGCATGACTAGTGAGAAGAGAATACATCATAGAAACAGAGATGATAAAACAAAAACAAAAACCACAGAAGCAACACAGGGAGTGACTTCAGTGTGGAGATCAGGTTTCTTAGCACCTCTCAGAATTGGGCCCCATAAATTGTGTGCAAATGTCTCTCACACACTCAGAACTACTTATACTTTTCTCACAAGCATAGTCCAGTGGTTGGGGCACCATACAGAGAGTCAGGAGGCTCTACCAATGAGCAGCTATATCACCTTGGGCATTATCACTTATCTCCCTGTGCTTTGTTTTCCTCATCTATAAATGGAGATAAAGATATACACTTTTGTGGAGCACTTTGGGATCTATAGATAGAAGTTGCTATAGATGTGCTAAGCATTATTATTAAAATAAAGAAATGAGTATCTATCTAGGCAATTATAAAGTGCCTAATCATCATGTTACTTAGGAGATATAGATATACACACATGTGCGTGCAAATATACGTACATGTGCCCACAACTCCACCCACCCACTTCACCTGTCAAAGCCATATAGAGTCCTGTCAGTTATGACTGTGTTTTATAGCAATTGCTTCAAGGACTTTAATATCTCTACTTTAACCTATAATTTTACCTTCAATATACACATCTGAAAGGGTTAGTGTCTCACTCACTGATTATATCAACTGCATTTTAAAAGTCAGGCCTCAATTGTCTTTATGTAGATTTAATTTGTGGTTGAAATAAAGGTTACTTAAGTCACCCCCACTGCTTAACAGTAGGTGTGTGCTTGTGGGAAAGCAGAACCCAATGACGCAGTAACCTCCAGAGATTAGAAATTAAACTTAATTTTAATTTGATTTTCTTTCTTTAAGAACCAAATTATCATCTACAGCTTTACTAAAGAAGGCACCAGGTAGACAAGAAACACAAAAAGGTTTGTGTGAACCAAAGCTCATGGGGACTGAAAATCATCACTCTTTGTAGTAATACTAGACATCCATTCCTTGTCCCCATTTTCTGTAAATTAATGTTCTCTTGCCAAAGCAACACAGCTGAGACTATTTCACAATCCCCACTCACACAGACAAAGGGCCTCCACACAGAAACACATACTTTTTAAGAGTAGAAGAAATATAAACTACGTCTAAAGCAGACACACATTCTTACAATGGCAACGAGGACTAATTCTGGAAGAGTAATATGCTGCTTAATTACCTTTAGTCAACTACTGAGACATGAAACCGAAATGGAAGAAAACCTACAAATCCATATTAAAGGAACTACTAATAGTTTCATTTGTACTTATGTTTATTGGCCATAGGATTATTGTGCTCTGTATCCCAGCATGCCTATTTCTCTTTTTGTTATGGTATTGCATTTGTATTTGCAGGAATGCACTGAAAACTGCAATACATAATTTAAAGAAAATGAGAGGTAAATTCTTGATGACGTGAGTGGGAGAAACTAGTGAAACCATCAATGACAATGTGAGTACAGCAAGGAATGAAAGTTAAACTGATTCAAGATCTGGGACTTGATTCTGTATCAGTGACAAAAAAAAGCATATCCAAACTGAGAAAGCATAGACAGTTAGATACGCAACAAGCCAACAGAATTAAAACTAAAATATGGAAACAAATACTGATTTCCCTGTCTACCATTAAGAAGCGGGTTCTTTACCATGACTGCCAAAGAGCTGATGCAAAAGTGCAGCTGTGACTGTAAAGGGCTTTCAAGGATTGGATGGCTCTGCCTTTAACTCGAATACCTAATGCCCAAAGACGTGCAATGGAAATAGAGAAGGAGAAATATGTGCAAAATATTTGTCTTGAAGGAAGGATTTGTATTTGCAAGTGGAATTCCTGAATTATCTGGGAAGTCTGGTTGTACCTCAGTGATGAGTTCACAGAAAGGTGAAGAACGAAGGGAAGTTGGCTGTGACATACCATGCATCTTTCAATGCACTGCAGGAAAAACAACTGGATCATGGAATCAGCTAGCAGAGCCACAGATTCTTCCACACAGAGGGGACAGGCTGCGTGAAGAGTCAATGTCATGAGACTCCGCAATTCTGGCATTCAGCTTGGGATTGTTCTATGCACATGCACTCTGATGCAGTATCTTGAGTGTGTGAATGAGGTGGAGGCGGGCCACAGAGTGGTGGGAGTTTGACTATCAACAATGCAAAGTCACTGCACAAAATCCCAATGCAGTGGGGTACATTAGGTATGGACATTATGGTGGCGCTGGTGGGAAAATTCTGCCCTTCCAACTCACGTGTAGATACCCTGTTCAGAATCTGTGGACCAGGTGCCCCAATCTGCATACCCCAAAATCAGTGGGCACGTCTGAAAAATTAGGCCTTAAATTTTAAGCATTTGCTGCCCCCATAGCAGGCCAGGGAGGAGTACTGATCACAGATCTACTATAAAATATTCTGACGCAACCTAAAACAAGTGCAAATTCATTCTTAATTCAGAACGAGCAACCCTCTACCCAAGCATTCATGAACTGTGCACCTTCTAAACAGAGGTAGTTTAGAGGCACAACTGCTTCATGTACTACTTCTTTCTTGTCATGTGACATTACAGAATAGTAACTAGAAGAGAAGCTTGCAAATACTAGGAAGTTAAGAACTTCCCCTGCTGAAAAATTCCTTCACCAATTACTAATAAGTTGAAAATATATTAGTCGCAGATAACAGAGATAGATATGTACTGTTTCAGCTTATCTGCTCCAAAATACAATATACGTTTTTTAAAAATGTGTGAATTCAATAATTTGATTTATCTGATTAAGAGCCAGTATTTAGATGAGCAGATCAAACATGCACACGGGCAATGGTTGACTGAGCAGACATTCACAAATCATATATAGGTTTGGGAACACTTTTCTTCCCAGCAACCTCTCTAATTAATGCAACCAGCTCTAAAATTAAAAATTTTAAATCCCCATGAAAGATTCCAGAGGACAAACTTTTCAAAGGATGTGGAATGCAAGTGCTTCACTGAGACCAAGAGAAACTAAATTACAACTTTGGATTCCTTTGGCTACCAAATCTGTGATATTGCCTCTCATTTTCATACTAATTGATTTTGGCCATGACCTGTTCTGATGTGAACTGGATTCAGTTGAGCAATAAGCTGACATTAGCCAACTGATGTCTTCCCCAGACATTTATACTGTAATTTATACTGTAAATTTAGCCTCTATATTTGAACAATGATTCATTTCTCTTTTAGATTTCAATGAACCATTTTGAAAGTTATCAGAATCTTTTTAACATTTTCTTTAACTAATTCAAATGTTATGTTTGTTCACTACCTCGTTTCTTATGGCCACCTAAGGGCTACTCACACAAGGATTTAATATTGCTTCTAAAAATCATGACTGTCACCTTTTTAGCAATACAGTTTTAGGTGGCAGAATAAGAAAAATAGGCCAAGATTTTCAGATGTGACTAGTGATTTGGGGAGGGAGGCACTCAGATTTTAGGTGCTCAACTTGAGACAATTTATAGGAACTGTAAACAACTCAGGTCCCTTTAAGGTGGACACCTAAACATTTAAGTAGCCAAAAATCACGAGTAAATTTTGACAACCTGTTCATGTGCAATATATATTGGTCCTCATAATTCACTGCAAGCATGCATGAGCCAAGACACACTACTTAAACAACTGGGGCTTTTCAGGTCACATTAACCTTTGCAATTGGAAGATTTTCTATTGTGAGAGGCAAGTTCTGAGTGATTGCTTTAAAGTGCAGCTTTCTACCCTTGACACTCAGATTGCCATAAGCCATGACGATCAGGGGCAGCAACTGTCCAATATGGCAGCCATTTTTAAAATTTAAATGCTTTGTTATATTCCTTTCAAGGGGTAAAATGACACGTTAGGATCCTTTGGGAGTACCCATCCTCACAGCAGGAAAAAATCCCATTCCCAGCTATGACAGCTAAGAAGGAGCCTAGGCTCCTGGCAGCTTGCAGAGCAGGCAGTCTCTTGGCTGCCTTGATGAGAAAGGGGAGACTCTCCTCCAAAGGTCCCTGCAGCTGGCAGGCATTTACTCTCTTCCTTCCCCCTCCCTGCCCCCTTCAAAAAAAAAATCTGCTTAATGGGAGGGTAAGGCAGGGTAGGAACCAGTGCCTTCCTCCCAGGTGTTAAGCATCAAAGGAGGGAAGAAACAGTGGCTCCCAGGAGGGGCTTCAACCAAGCAAAACAGCCAAAAGTTTTTGAAAAGGGGGTTAGTGCCCACCACTCCTACCCCAGATGTGAGCAGATGTCAGAGCAGTGGATGGAGCTCATTTCTATGTAAGGGACAGGTTCTCACAAGAGGCCCTAAACCAGGCCCAACCCCCATGCCACCACAATTTTTTTTTTTTTTTGTTAAAGGATGCCCATGTTGGTCAAATAACCAGCCTTGCTCTCCCACCTTCTATCATGTGAGGGTTGAGGGGAAAGTGAATGTAACTGTCCTTTAAACAATATGCTTATTATATTTCCCTATATACGTCACCTGGAAACAAAATGGAACATTGGGGCCACATTTTCAAATGTGAGCGTTCACAATTAGACACGTAAACACCTATTTTAGGCATCTTAACAGGGATTTTGGGGCCAACTCAGATATTTAATTGCTTGAATCCAGATTTAGGTGCCTAACTTTAGGTACCCTAGTCTGAAAATGTGGTCCCATCTATGTCAAGGAAATTACCTGGCCATATATATATTTAAACAATTTATATATAATTTATTGTTTAAATAAACTGATTATTTAATTTTGTTCCTCTACCACAGAAAATCTCACATGGTGTAAAGTTTGTGACAAGCTCTCAACTAAAAGCTTCATTTAAGTTAGTTAGGTGGAAGCTCCTCCCCATTACTTTAGGCAGCGTATAGTCTCTCTGCCTTAATATATTATGACCATTTGTTAATAACCACTGCCTCAGGAAAGGATATTATTTTCCTGCTGCAAAAACACACCAACAGACAGGCACATTTCTGTGTATATTTTACACTTGTTCAATATTATTCTCTTCGATTTCCTAACGATTTATCCTGGAAAGAGGAATTTAAAATGTTGGGGACACAACTATAGTGAAGTCAACAGAATTGCTGCCATTTATACCCATGATGAATTTGGTCTGGTAAATTCTATAGATACTCTCACAAAAACCACACACTCGAAACTCACATGTCATGTGAATAGACTTCCCCATCAACCAGCTCTCACACTGCTACTTCCCTTCATCAACAACAACAACAAAAATTAATTCTTTCCTTCCCCACCTCACTTCTTCCTGTGTGTCACACTAAAGTCATATTCTTACAAGGGTTTTGGGGACGCTATCGTTAGTTAGCTTGCACACACAGTAGCCCCTGGGTGAACAGCCATGTCAGACTCAGAAATCTGCCATTGGGAGATAATGTCAGTCAAGACTCTGGCGGCAGCTGGTGTCTTCTCAACGGCACGAATGGAAGGCAGGTACCTTCTGCCAAGCCCAGAGCCCTGCCCAGGCTGGGTGAGGACACGCCAGCCCAGCTCACTCCCAGTTGCATAGAAGTTAGGCAGGTAGTCACAGGCTTAAAGGGTTCTTTATTTGCAGGCAGCCCCAGACAACCCAGTGTCTTTCTTTCTCTCTCTCCCCCCGTCCTTCCGGGGTTTCAGAGGCTTTTAAACGTGTAGAAGCAGCGAGAGCGGTTGCAGCCTGCACGGCAAACCCCACCCGTGTATCACGACAGCTCACCGCCCTGCAGCGGCAGGGAAGCCCTGCAGGGCGGCGGGCCCCAGGCAGCGAGCGCGGGGCGCCCAGGGCGGGGTCCCGCGCGACGCAGGCCGGCCGGCGGCGCACCGGGGACACTTACCAGCCATGGTGCCCGCTCCGCACGCGCGCTCAGCCCGGGACTCTCGGCGGCGGCAGCTCCGCGCCCTCCTGCTGCTCCGACTCAGCTGTTCCTGGCCCTACCTTGGCCGCTCCTCCCCGCGGGAAATTCCCCGCCGCGGGGAGGGGCGGGGGTGACGTAATAGCGCACAGGCCGGTTCCCCTCCGGCCGGTTCCTGCGGCCGCAGCGCTGCGACGAGGAGTGGGATCTCGGCGGGGCTACACCTACAGTCGGAGCAATTTCTCCCCTCCCCCTGCGTGTTACAGAACCACTTCGCTGTGCGCCGCCCAGCAACAGGCTGGCTGCTCTCCGCGCCTACTTCCTCCAGCTGCGCCCCGAGCATGCCAGGCTGACTTCGCTTGGTTGCGAGGGTGTAACGCAGGCCCCCCCATCCCAGCGCTGGGTGGGGCACGGTCCTCTGCGAGCATGGGCCGTACCGACTCTTGCTGACTCCCTCTCGGCTTGCGGTGCCGCGCGAGAGAGCCCTCTCCGCTGGGCAGGCACAGATTTTCCGCCTCTGTCTTTCTCACACGCACGCTAACCCGTGCTCACGCCACAGGCACCCCGTATATCGTTACACACACGGGGGGGGGGGACTCACATTTTGATACCAAGATAAGCGCTTTACAAATATCGAAAAGAGCGAAGCTCGGAAGGGACAGCCATGTATTGGCGTGGCAACATTCACAAATGTTGCCTATCTGTAAAACAGACCCAGGACCCCCAGGCAATGGCCACACGGGCAAGCAATCCAACACATTCTCTCAAACACACAGCTGCAGTTTAATATAAGCAGTCACTCCATAATCATGGTTGCAACTGAATGTCCATTATGAGCCCAAGGTTGTGCTCCTTCCCAGACCATAATAGCCAAAATTGGTAGGTTAAATGTGATCTTTTTAGTAAATTGGACAATTGGCTCCTGAATAATGACACACTAAAAACAGAAGGCATGCTGGTAATTCAGAGAGTTTAACATTTTTTATGTCACTTTTACCCAATATAAAAAAAGAAAGTAGGAGAGAAATACAATTTCACTTACTAGACCGGGGTGGGCAAACTTTTTGGCCCGAGGGCCACATCGGGGTTGCGAAACTGTATGGAGGGCCAGGTAGGGAAGGCTGTGCCTCCCCAAAAACACCTCCCTTCCCATCCCCTATCCGCCCCTCCCAATTCCTGCCCCCCTCAGAACCCCTGACCCATCCAACCCCCCCGCTCCTTGTCCGCTGACTGCCCCAACTCCTATCCACACCCCCACCCTCTGACAAGCCCCCCCAGGACTCCCACACCTATCCAACCCCTCCCCATTCCCTGACTGCCCCCCCAGAACCTCTGCCCCATCCAACTGCCCCCTGCTCCCTGTCCCAACTGTCCCCCAGGACCTGCTGCCCCTTATCCAACCCCCACCCCTTACCATGCCGGAGCCAGCCACACCGCCGCAGTGGCCAGAAGGAGCTCGCAGCTGCACTGCCCAGAGCGCTGGCAGCACAGTGAGCTGAGGCTGTGGGGGAGAGGGGACAGCAGGGGAGGAGCCGGGGGCTTGTCTCCCCAGCCAGGAGCTCAAGGGCCAGGCAGGACAGTCGTGTGGGCCGGATGTGGCCCGTGGGCCGTAGTTTGCCCACCTCTGTACTAGACTCCTCTCATAGACATCTAGTGCCCAGGCCAAACTTTTAGTGACTGAAGTCTAATTTCAAAAGTTAACAACTTTTGAATTTGACACATTGATAGGGAATGTCAGCTCCAACATTTAGTACAGGATATTGAAGGACATTTCATTTAATTAAAAAAAGTATAAGGCTCTGTCCCTTTTCCCTGCAAAGATAGAGCGCTTAGTAACTTGATTGACCAGGAGGCTTGCCAACTTCAAAAGAGAAGCATTCCCTTCTGTCCCACACTAAGACACCTGCGTCCCCAATGTCTTCATACTCCCTAATAGCAACATGCTCCTCCCCACCTCCAAGGCCCACCACATGGGCCCTCCTTCGGTACACCTTTCAGAGATCCAGGCCTAGGTCCCCAGCTCTTCCTAACAGAGATGCATTGTTAGGGGATGATGCTTAGGAGCAGTCCCAGTCTCGTCAGTAAGTGCCACATACCCTTGACATCATTACTTCCACAGTAACTAAAGTTGGCCAAAATAGAGATGAGCAAATTGCAACAGAGACTTTAAATCTCCCCAAACTTCAGGGAATTTGGGTTCCAGACCTAGACCTGGATCTGAACTTCTCTATTCAGTCCTATCATTATGATGAATTCAATTGGAACCCATCTTAAGAACACCCCTTGAACTTGGGGGAAATCCAGATTCAGATCCCATACTGGCTCCAATCTCCATGACTTGCTTGGAATGGGAACATAAGCTTTACTGGTTTCTTTCCCCACAAAATCAAAACCTCAGATGGGTTGTACAGCACCTTTCAAACATTTTGCATTCTAAAGCTCTACAGAGTTAGGAGTGGATTTTGTAAGATGAGGATTGAATTAGGCATCTAAATGCGTTTGAAATCTGGGCCGTAGGCCTGGTCTACACTGGGGGGGAGGGAGTGGGGGGAGCGAGCGAAGTCGGTCTAAATTACACAACTTCAGCTACGAAAATAGTGTAGCTGAACTCGACATACTTAGAGCTACTTACCACGGTGTCTTCACTGCAGTAGGTCGACTGCTGACGCTCCCCAGTTGACTCCGCCTTCGCTTCTCACTCGGGTGGAGTACCAGAGTGGACGGGAGAGCACTCGGCGGTTGATTTATCACATCTTTACTAGATGCGATAGATCGACCCCCGCTGGATCGATCGCTCTGGAGGTAAGTGTAGACATGCTCTTAGATACTACCAGGTGTTATATAAATAGCTAAGAATGGCAGATTTGCATTGGAGCCACTCTAAGTTTAGATTTTCTAATATAAGTCTGATTTTAGACACACATACACACAAAGAAATTTTAGAGTGATGGTAGAAAATAGAATTTTGTGGTATGAAGGTAGAATTTTTCTATTAAATTTGAAGTGATTTGTATAAGGGGTTCCAGAACTTCGGCAGCTTGGAAAGAGAGGATTGCAGAATTCAAAAATTCTTCTAATTTTTTTGTAGTAAACAAAACAAACAAAAATACCCAGAAAACAAGAGAGAATTAAAATAAAATCTGGTCTTTCCCTTGCTGAGATCCTGTGTCTAACATCAAAATTTGGTGATTAAATTCTAATGTCAAAAGTTAGTTTGAATTGGTAAGACTGCTATGGAATGTCTGTTCTGGACTGGTGAGCTTAATTCAGAATATGAGACAAGCTGAAAAGATGTTTTGGCATGTGAAGGGTTACCAGGTTCCTGCCTACGGTATAACTGATCTGGACAGGGTTATAAAAAGGAAAGGGGAAGGCTGCATCCTGACTCCTCCCAGTTGATGATGCTGGAAAGACCCTGGGTAGAGAGTTATTTTATGCCTGGTTTGAGTTTTGGTTTTGGAAGTAAAGCAAGCTGTGGGGAAAGAGATATGAAGTAAATTGTAACTTCCCCAGTTACTGAGCTTGCAATTGAGTTTATAATGTCACAGAGTTAAGAGAGACTTATAGTTTCAATACAAATGAAAAGAGGAGAAAGCTTCTCTCCCTTTCCCTGCACAGACAGATCTCAAAGGGGAACCTGACCACTAGAGAGGCTCCTCAATGGAAAAGGAGCACAAAAGGAATTTTTCCAACCAAAGGTTCACAGAATGGGGATTGCTGGCAAGCCTGTCATGGCTAGTGAGAATGTGGGGATCCTGAATCATGTTTAAGATTAACTGGTAATGTAGCAATATATAAGGTGTCTAAATGTTATGACCCAGTGATTGAAAGGCTAATCTCATCATACTATTATTGATCAGTAACTACTCACTCCAAAGATTCCTCTGATGAGTTGTTTGTGCCTTCTCTCCCTCTGCATCTGGGTCCCTTCCCTTGGTTTTCACTCTGCTTTTGGTTGTAGAGATGTTTCCCATATTGATGGTGAATGAGAAAATATCCAAACATAGCTGAAAGGTTAAAGAATTTCAGTTGTTTCTGCTGCTCTATGTTCTCTTCTTCCAGGCTAAAAACATATCAGCCTTGAAACAACCAGCTTGGTGTGTGGAGTGTTTTCTTTAATGATGTAGAGAGCAACAGATCATATGACAAGTCACTTTTTCTGCTCTGATGCACTGTCTTGAGGAAGGTGCTTATAGAGATTATTTAATCACCCTTTTCTCTTGTGACTAGTGTTCTCACTAGAAAATTCTACTTTTATACTGCTAGCTAAATTCTTATCTCATCTTCAAGGCTGCAGATTCGTTCCCCTCTGAATGACCCCTTTAACTCATTTTTCTACGGTGAAACTGATGTCTCTCCACAGTTGATCCTGACAGAAAAAATGAATTACACACCAAAGAGTTACCTTTTTCCTTCTCTGCTTGATATGTTTTTTATTTGTAGCATTTTCTCTAATGTTTTAATAACTTATGTGGATACAGCCTTTCCTGGGGGACAGACTGGGAAGGCTTCAGTGTTCCAGTGACCCTGATGGCTAGGCCAGCAGGAGTTCTAAGCTCTGGTAAAGCCACCAAAGGCAGACAGGTCAGAAGATAGGGACCAGATGCAATGCAGCGTGCTGGTTCTCCAAGTTAGGGGTTGAGTGATAGGCCAATAGCCTATTCTTGTTAAAAAAAAAATGTAAAAAAAAAAAAGTGTTATAGAAACATAATGAAATACCCTGCAAAAAGGTTCATATCCAGGATGGTGGAGCCTTGTTTGTGCCCTAAGCTAGGTCTGACAGCATAGGAAGGATTGAGAGTCAGATGTGCAAAGTAACCAAGGGCCTACATCTTGAAAATAAACAATTCTTCCATCACTTATATGTGGAAATCAAATTCGGGCCCTCCAGGTTCTGCATTTTACACTTGCTGCAGCTGATAATATCAATAGCACTGCAAACACCTGGAGCAGTGTAAGGAATGCAGCTCCCTGTCAAGATGCAAGTTATCAACTTTTGTAGGGAAAACAAAACAGAAATCTGAGGGCCTAAGCTCAGGTCTTGACATACAAAGACTTTTTGGTTGTCCCTGATGCCATAAAACACAACAGGGTGTGTATGCAAAGCTTCAATATTTGCCACACCTTAGGCCTGATCTTGAATGGTGCTGAGCACCTGCAACTCCCATTACAGTTAACAAATGGTTAGAGCCCTGTGCGGATACAAAATTTGTATCCACATCAGATCCGCAATCTGCAAATATGGTCTGTGCATATCCGTGGATATGAAGAGGATATCCACAGATTTGCAGGATTCTACATATGGTCATTGAAGTCTGTGGAAATTCAGTGTAATAAAGGCATGATACAGAAGTGCTGGTAAGAGACTGGTCTTTATTTTCTGGCCCTAGTCACAGAACATGTCATGTGGCAGCTTTAGTATCCACTAACTCAGCATCTTACATAATAAGTAAGGTGTGCTGTTTCAAAAAAGACAGTTCGATAAGGAAAACTGCAATTAAATTAGAAATGCTGTTGTCCTATGCATCCTGCCTTGCAATCTCTGCCAATTAGTTGTCATATTCCATACAGTGCTTAAACATTTATATAAGAATCTATAACTTAAAATGATGTTACAAAGGCCTCTTAGAAAGACCTGTCAAGGTTTTGTTGTCACCTGAGGGTGAACAGCCCCTCAGTGGAAGAACCAAATTCTGCAGCCATTTCACACACAAAATTCCCAGTGACGCCACTGCTTCCAGAATATCTGAGGATTGATGATGAACCCAACAACCTTCCAGATATCTACAAGAACCATCTCAACATGGTCTTCCCATAACACACATACACTATAAATACACAGAACACAAGACAAAACTTGGCACTCTACCTCTTCTCAGGATGGGGGAGAGAGAGAGAGAGAGAGAGAGAGAGAGAGGAACAAGAAGAGAGAAATGAAGTCTTAACCCATAGAAGAATGACATTGTGGTTAAGGCACTAGATAGGATGCAAGATATTGGGGTTCAATTCTTGGCTCTGCCAGACTTAAACTCTCTGGGCTGCAGTTTCTCAGCCATAAAATGGGAATAATATTTCCTTTCTACTAGCCTTGTCTGTATTATTTATTTAAGATGTAAGTATTTCAGGTCAGGAACTGTGTCTGACTATATAAATATGTACTGTGCCTAGTACAATGGGGTTGCAAACTCAGTCAATTCCTCTAGGCATTACCAGAATATAAAGAACAATCCTACCTACTTGTTGACATGGAAGAGAAGTAAAATATTGGGGCTCACACACCATTATGCTGTGTGCCGTATAAGTCTCACATGAATCAGCTGCAGAAATGTGCTTTTAACGCTACTGAGTGCTAGACAGAGAATACAGGAGGGACTGAGATAAAGTAACACCTCTCACCCCTGCTCAGCCCTTGCCAACTGCAGGTCCCTCCTTAAAATGCAGTTCTCCCTACAGGCTTATGAACTTCAGTGAGAAATATTAAACTGTTTTTTAAAGACAAAAAACAAAAACACAGAAAACTCATGGCAGTAACAAGACAAACTAAACCTCCCTGTCAGGTCAGTTGTGTGACTTTTCATTGCAACCCGTTCCCCAGTCTCTATCTGTACATCAGCTATTTAGCATCTGTGTGGAAGACTTCCTCTGCCAGGCACCTCTCTTAGCTGGTTCTCGGTCTTCAGGAATCACCAAGGGCCTACTTCTGTGCTGAGCCTCTCAGGAGGTGCTTGCCTGCTCCTGTTCCCAGTCTACTCCTACATTAGGGGGTGAAGCATTCAGCATAGGGTCTCATATCGGCACTACACTATTCCTGCTCTGGAGCTATTTCCATCCTCACTCCCCCCCCCCCCCATACAGATAAGCTATTGTGGCCCCGTCACATTACCAGAGCTGCATAAAAGGGCTAGAATCTGTCCCTGAGTCTTTATTCTAGGCTTTGTGCCTTTATTCAGAAGTGATTTATTTTGCATAACATCCCTCCTAAAGTCCATGTATTCAGCACCTTGTGGGACCAGGCTCTAACCTTTTTATACTCTGAAATTAAAGCCTGTTTAGAATGAAGCTGTAACTGAGCCCAGCTGTCCTACCTCCTCCCTCTCCTTGGACCAGTATTAACCCTTTCTCTACTCTCATGTTGCATAGGGTCTATATAACCCACTACTGCTTGGGCATGCAAAGACTTATTACTGTGGATAGTCCCATTGAAGTCACAGTGGTAAGAGGATTGGGTCCTTAAATGATAAACTCCGAGGCAGGGACTTGTCTCTTAATTATGTAAAGTACTAATAGACTACTGGTATTACAATGAAATATAACAGTAATTCCTATTAACAGGGAACTTTCAAAGCTGTAGTAAAGGTAAGGCTTGGGTTTTAGTTGTTTGGTCATTGTTAATTTGAATTTTCCTTATAACAGCTTTGAAAGCCCCTGCTTTGTCATGCATATGAAATATAGAAGTGTTCTGCTATTTCTCAGCCTTGCTCTGCATCATTTGACTGTCAAGATGGTAGTTTCATGAATGGCTGTTAACTTTTTTTTATTATATTTAACACATGTAGGGAAAAAAATTAAGTGTTCACTTGTCATTGTAATCTGATGTAGTGGCTGGCCTCTCTTTTATATAAACATGAACAATTTGATAAATAGCCATTTAGCTGCACATTATTTCTACATATAGATCCTTCTGCTCATTAATAATGCTGAAAGGAGGTAAACAATGTCCTCAGAGTTTTTAGCTTTACATATTGCTCTAAGTCACTACCTTAGGCCTAATAAAAGGTATGACGTGCCAGGAGTCTTACAGGACAACACTCTCAGATGCCTGGGAAGAATAAAGAGTTAAATTTTTCTATACAAGAAGATCAACTATACACTTTCAATCTGAGTGACTTTAATTTTAGACTAAAGAAAACAAACTAAGAAAGAATCAAAGTAAAATCTCCAGAACACTGTGCGTGTCTCTCTCTCTCTCTCTCTCTCTCTCTCTCATCTATAATACAGTATGTACCATCTCTGCCTCACAAAATAACTGCTGTCTTGTAGATTTCCTAGAGATGAAGAGGGGGGAACATGGAAAAAAAGTCATAACATTTACACAGAACACATCAACCAAAAATCTTACCCAGATTAAGACACTACTCAGAGTAGTTGATGATAGGCTGGAGCAAGTGAATACTCACACAAATGATATTGGGTTTAAAGCAGAAACCTTGGAACAAAGATACAATGTAACAAGTGCAGTATAAGAGGGGTAGCCATGTTAGTCTATCTCCACAATAACAACAAGGGGTCCGGTGGCACCTTAAAGACTAACAGATTTATTTGGGCATAGATTTTGTGGGTAAAAAACCCCACTTCTTCAGATGCACGGAGTGAAAATGGTGCAGTAAAAAATAAAGTGAAGTATAAATATAAAAGAAAATAAAGTGCACTATAAAAACTTAGAGAAAGAGCTGACATGGCTAAGGGACTGGGAGAGGCAGAAAGCAGAATGGAACATACTTGTAACTGGGGCCTGGTCTACACTAGAAAATTAGGTCAATTTAACTATGTTGGTTGGGGTGTGAAAAGTCCATACCCCTGAGCAGCATTGTTAAACCCATTTTAAGTCCCCGTGCAGACAGCGCTAGGTCCACAGAAGAATTCTTCTGTCAATCTAGCTACCACCCCTTGGGGAGGTGGATTACCTATGCCGATGGGAGAATACCTCCCATTGTAGGTCGTGTCCCTGCTGAAGTGCTACAATGGTGCAGCTTGCTGCTGCAGCATCTTAAGCGTAGACCACACCTTACTTGGATACCTCATAAAGGTTGATAAAACAACTGTAATGTCAAAATGTGAGAGAATTAGAATCATATTTACAATATGAAAATGGTAATACTGTCTGATATTTGGTTTGTTCAAAGCAAAATTCAGGGAGGTTCAAATCATTGCAGCTCAAAACCCAGACAATTGTCAACGTTTTGCACAAATCTAACCCTTACCTCATAACATCTTCAAAACATGGATTCCTCAGCTGCTTAAACTAGACATAGGGAAGGATGCTGAGAGATGAAAGACCAAACCAAATGTGTCTGTGAAAATCATTGATAAAAAGTCCTGCCACGCAGTGCTGAGACTCTAATATTTAAAATTAGCTGCCTTAGGTAACATAGCATGTTATAGTCTTCCTTAATTTGAGCCTGACTCCCCAGGTGAAAAGAAGAGCTTTTGACCTTTAAAAAAACCTCCTTCTTAAAGAAGAATAGGGGTACATGTGGCACCTTAGAGACTAACAAATTTATTTGAGCATAAACTTTCGTGAGCTACAGCTCACTTCATCGGGCTCCACCCAAACCATCAATATCTATTCACTGCGAGAAGAGCCCCCCACATTGGGAACTAAGCACACAAGGGTACTGAAGGGGATAGGTAGCTTAATTCTGGTAACCAGAGACTTCTCAGCAATTAATTGGGGAAGTGGACACACCTTTCTCTCACTCAGTGTATTGTTCTTATTCAGTTATGTAGAGTTGGTATTAAACAATTGTATTATTTTTATTTGAACATTAAAAAACACAGCCATAAGAGTCTGTCATAAGCTGGAGACTGATACAATCCATTTTATCCCCTGTGGTTCTAAAACCCACTTTCCAAGATGGAGGCTGACACCCTCCTCATCACATAACTATAGCAGCTGTTTCACATGCCTGTGAGCTGACTCTCTGAGATTAATAAGCAGCAAGTTGAGAGACAGGGAAAGTGAACTCTATCTTTTCTTCTGTGAGGGATTTAGCCAGGCAAAAATGTAGATCTGCATAGTTAGCCTATGATAGTGGAAAGAGAGAAGACAGAGGAAGGACAAATTACCGTTGCTAGTTTGTTTAAGCAAGTTGAGTACAGGAAGTAAAGGAAAGGGGAATACCTACCATCATGAGAGAGAGAAAAAAAACAGGCCAACAAAGAAAAGGCGTAATTAGACAAGACCCAGATGGATGGTGATGGTGGTGCCTGGAAAGTTGGAGTCAAAGCAGATAGCTGCCTACTCGGAGGGCACGAATGGCAAAACAAAACAAACAAACCAACAAACCAAAAAAACAAAAAACCCAAGACCCTGCCGAATCAGCAGAACAAATAAAACTTTTTTTTAAATGTGACACAACAGTATGGGTGCCTCCTGGAAGTTGGTGCCCACAGCCCAGGGTGACTGTCCTGCTCCCCCAGCCCTAGAACTGATCCTGTGTAAGGGGCCCTTGGAGTGCACATATAGTGAAAATTAACTACACCTAGTTAATGCCTTAGCAGCACATCCAATTAGTGTCAAAGGAGACCCTGGGCTGCAAGAAGGCCAGGATTGTTGGAGACTGACTTGTTGAACTAGTTAGCAGCTTCAGCTTGTAGTGTCAGAAGATAAGCATTAAAGTTTCCAGTACTCGAGGCAAAGGGAGCAGGAACTCAAGTGGGGAGCTTGTCTCTCAGCTTGCCCTTGCCATCATAATAGCTCTTTTTCTTTATGGCTACTTGATGCAACTCCACCTAGTGCTTTCATAACAGTGTTGTGTTCCTGGCTTTTTGATACAATGTCTCCTAGTGGTCACTATCTAAAAATCTTTTTTTAAAGCATACGGAAATCTGTTGTTTTCCACTGGGGTCCCATAAAATCTGTTCACTGCATCTGCTTCTGACAGCTGGTCATTCTTGGGTGGTTTCTTGCCTCTCCAAAAGGTAGAGAAAGGAATTTGTTGGGTAAAGTAGAGATGGGTGTGTCCACGAAGAGTGCCCAGGGACAACTGATGGTGCCCTCTCCAGGGGACCCCACTTAGGAAGCCTCTGGTACAATAACAATGACCAGAAAATTAGCTGGAGACCAGGAAGTCACTGAAAGGCTGCTGAACATATGGGCTTTGGATCAGGCCCAAAGTGACCGCAAAGATGATAAAAAGGCTTGTAACACAGAAGATGATAAAGCCTCCATCTAAAATTGCTAGCCCAGTTCATAGCTGTATAGCTCTTGCCTTGTGCTTATGGTAAGAGCTAAACATTTTTTAAAAAGACAAATTAACAGCTGTCCATAGCAGTACATCAACTGTGGTGACTGGGATTCTAAAGTCCAGCATTTATTTTTTAAAAAAACTAAATCAGAAGTGCTTGACATCTTGTGATTCACTATTGTTAGAAGTGTGAGACATGGGGAAGTGACAACAGCAGTTTCAGTTAAGTTACCACTGATAATTATGTTTTATAGCAGCCTGTTATACTTGATCAACGAGAATTTTGCCTGAGAGGACCTCAGGACTTGTCTCCTACTAACCTGGGAGGACACAGAAAGAGAGGAAATGGGAAGTAGAAGGAATAAAAGACTGTGGGCTTGTCTATACGGGGTCACACCACTTTAACTAAAATTGTAATTTAAAATCAATGTAGTTAAACCGCAAAAAACTGAGTGGACACTCAGATCACCAGTAACCTGGCTGATACTGAATTAGCTTGAGTCAATTAGGAATGGGTTTAAACTAAGCACAGAATACATCACTCAAACTGAAATAAGAGTGACCAGGTGGATGAGGTAATCTCTTTTATTGGACCAACTTCTGCTGGTGAAAGAGAGAAGCTTTCAAGATCCACAGAGCTCTTTTTTCGGTCTGAAAAAGGTATTCAGAGTGTCAGCTAAATACAAGATGGAACAGATTGTTAAGCATAAGGAGTTAACATGTTGTGAGAGACCATTTAAAGTGAAGTGGACAGTTAACATCCCTGCAGTCATAGGATAAAGGAGGGTTATTGGGTTATAGATTGAACCATGAATCCGGTGTATTTAGTGAGGCCATGATTTCTAGTGTCTAGCTAAGTTATGAATTTAAGCTCTCAGACTTGTCTTTTGAAGGTGTTGTGCAGGTTTCTTTGGAGGACAGGACTGAGAGGTCAAATATGGAGTGATTGCTTTGTGAAAAGTGTTTGTACATAGGTGATAAGGTGTTTGTGTCTTGTATCATTTTTCGGAGAGAGTTAATTTGGGAGCATAATGATGAAGTCACACACTTGATCATTATTAAGGTTAAGATTCTGTCACGAGTTTTTTTAGTAAAAGTGAGGGACAGGTTGTGAGCAATAAACAAAATTTCACAGAAGCCTGTGACTTATCCCTGACTTTTACTAAAAATACCCTGGGGGGCGGGGTGAGGATAAACAGAGCACTGCTGGGGCTTGCAGCTGTTCCAGCTGTGCCACTGCTCCTGGGGCAGGGGCTGACTGCTGCTGCTCCTGCCCCAGGGGGGCTGACTCAACCCTGGCCACTGCACTGGCAGGCCAGGGACCACTGCTCCAGCACACCCAGGGCTGGCCCCTGGTCAGCTCTCTGACAGCCCCAGGGCTAACCACCAGCCAGCTGTTCCGGGGCCACTGCTCTGGGGCTGGCCACTACTCTGGTGGCCCCGGGGCTGAATGCAGCCAGCTGTTTTGCCGGCCAGCTATTGTGGCAGCCCCAGGGCTGGTCACCATCCAGCTGTTTTGGCAGGCCCTGCCCCAGAAGAAATCAGGAAGATCCCAGAAAGTCACAGAATCCATGACCTGCGTGACAGAATCGTATCCTTAATCATTACATTGATTGCTTCAGGGGGAAAAATTGACTGTGAAATCCTTAACAAACATCACATCCACCCCTATCTTTCCACCACCAAGAGGACAGCTATTCAGTCCCTGAAATCCAACCACCAGACAGTGATCAAACCAAAAGACATGGGGGGGGGGTGCCATCATAGTCCTCAGCTGTGATGACTATATCAATGAGGCCAACCATCAACTCTCCAACACCACCTACTATAAAAAACTCCAAGAAGACTCCACACCACAATTCACCTAGGAATTTAAGGGTATCATCAAGTCCTTCCCCAACAACTCCAAGAGAAACTCCACAAGCTCATTCCCCACAAACCCACCCCAGAGAATTTCTACATGTTTCCCAAGATACACAAACAAGGGAACACAGGCAGATCCATCATATCTGTCCACAGCACTCTTACTAAAGGACTATCAGGACTCAAAAACCATCCTCAAACCACTCACCACGCAAATGGCCAGTTTCCTCCATGACACAATCAACATCCTCCAGAAACTCCACAACACTAACAACCTCCCTCGGAACACCATCCTTGCCACTATGGATGTCATCTCCCTATACACCAACATCCCTCACCATGAGGGCATAACTGCCTGCCTCAAATATCTTCAAGACAATTGCCAATACTCCGGTATTCCACCCCAAACACATTGCCAAACTCATTCATTTCATCTTCACCCATAACAATTTTGCATTCAGTAACAAAGGCTTTGCCCAAATCATGGGAATAGCCATGGGTCCTAGGATGGCTCCCCAATATGCCAACCTCTTCATGGGCCACACTGAGGAAGAATTTCTGGACAAATGTATCAAAAAACCAATGATATACCTGAGTTACATCAGATATTTTCATCCCAGATAGAAGACCTTAATTCCCTCACAGGTTTCCACCACAACTTCTACAACCACCACCCAATTCTCAAAACCTCTCTAGAACATTCCCACAGCAGCATCAACTTCCTGGACACCACAATTAGATTCAGCCCTGGAACCCTACAGACAACTATATATAATAAACCCACGGATCACCACACTTACCTTCACAGATCCAAGAAACCACCCAAAACACACACAAAAAATCTATTTTCTACAGCCAGACACTCAGATACCACATAATATGCTTTGATGTGACAGTTTGGGATACACACCTTAACACACTTAAAACCACCTTTACAAAACAAGGACACGCCACCAGAGAAGTAGATAGCACCCCGGAATGGGCCACCCAAATACCCCAAGAGTACCTGCTTTAATACCGGCAGGGGGGGGATCCAACAACCGCATGGCCCTAGTTGTCACCTATCACTCCATGCTGGAGCCCCTATAGGGTATAAGTCAACAGTAACAATCCTCAATGGGGACTGCAAACTGAATAAATCTTTCCCAACCCCCGCCTCTTCTGGACTTCAAATAATCCCCCATGCTCAACATCAGAAGCAAGCTCCCCACATACCAGGACACACCAACTCAAAGCAGCACCAGACCCTCCCATAACAACAGATGCAAAACCTACAACATATCTCCACTGCTCAGTACCCATCCTCCTCACCACACCTTTCAAGATCCAAGGGTCCTACACATGCCTATCACAACGTGTTGTTCCTTATCCAGTGCACTAAGTGCTCCAATAACAACTATGTGGGTGAAACCAGTCACTATGCTCTCGAATGCAGAAAAATGCTAAAAAACAAAAACACCATACCATCCATGGGTGAACACTTTGACAAAATGATCACTCCATACCTGACCTATAAGTCCTCATCCTCAAAGGAAATTTGCACACCACTTTCAAAAGACAAGCCTGGGAGTATAAATTCATAACTTAGCTAGACACTAGAAATCATGGACTCAATAAATACACTGGATTTAAGGTTCAATACAACAATCTTTAACCCATTAACCCTCCTTTATCCTATGACTACAGGGGAGTTAACTGCCCACTTCACCTTGAATGGCCTCTTGCGATATGTGTTAACTTATTATGCTTAACAATCTGTTCCACCTTGTAGTTAGTTGTGACACTGAGTACCTTTCTCAGCCTTGGTCTACATTACAGAGTTAAGTTGACTTAAGTTTTGTTGACAATCATAAGTTGCTTTAATAACATCAGTGGAGCGTGTCCATACAATGCTCCTTGTATCAGATGTGTGTGTCCACGGTCGTTGCTCTTGCATCAACAGAAAGAATGTTGCATCATGGGTAGCTATCCCACAGTGCAACTCCCCACCCTCTGTCACTTTCTGCTGCTGTGAACTCTGGGAACAGATCACAATGCATCATGGGGATGTGCTCACCATAACTATGATGCAGTTATTTCCATCCCATTCCATGAGCTTCATAGTTCCTACTTTGTTTTGTGCTGTTTTTCAACAGCCCTTGTAAAGTGTGCACCTGCCATCTCTGCCTGACAGCATGGATCCTGAGCTGCTGACCACTGTAGTGATGAGAATTATGAACACAATGCGGCTGGTCCTGCAATATTTTATGAGTTGCAAAACAGAGTGAATCAGTGATGCCTGCTCTGCTGTCTGCCATGGAAACAAATAATTCAGGATTGCTGCTGGCATTCACAGAACAGCTTGCCATGGTGAACTGTTGGTACTGGGCTTGGGAAACAAGCAGTGAGTGGTGGGATCACATTGTGATGCATGTATGGGATGAAGAGCAGTGGCTGCAGAACTTTCAGATGTGCAAAAGTCACCTTCCTGGAACTGTGCGGAGCTCGCCCCAGAACTGCGATGCAAGGACACTAGAATGAGAGCTGCCCTCACTGTGGTAACCTGAGTAGCGATCGCTGTGTGGAAGCTGGCAACTCCAGACTGCTACCAGTCAGACACAAGTCAGTTTGGAGTTGGAAAGTACACCGTGGGGGTTGTGGTGGTGCAAGTTTGCAGAGGCATTAATTGCCCCCTGCTATGAAGGATTGTGACTCTCGGTAATGTCTAGGAAATAATTGATTGCTTTTAGGCAATGGGATTCCCTAACTGTGACGGGGCGATAGATGGGATGCATATCCCAATTTTGGCCCCAGACCATCTTGTGATGGAGTACATCAACCAAAAAGGCTACTTTCTCTATGGTCTTGCAGGCTCTGGTGGATCATTGACTTCAATGCAGGGTAGTCAGGGAAGGCACATGATTCACGCATCTTTCAGAGCACTGGATTGCACAGAAAGCTGCAGGCTGGGACTTTCTTTCCAGATCAGACGATTCCATTGGGGAATGTGTAAATGCCCATAGTGAACCTGGAGATCCCACATATCCTTTATCCTGTGCTTCATAAAGCCTTACACTGGGAACCCAGACAGCAGCAAGGGGTGTTTTAACAATATGCTTAGCAGGTGCCAAATGACCACTGAATGTGCCTTTGGCTGACTAAAATGTTGCTGGTGCTATTTTTTTGACCAGTTAGACCTCAATGAGGAAAATATTTCTATGGTCATTGCGGCCTGCTGAATAATACATAATAATTGTGAATCTAAGGGGAAAAAGTTTCCCCAGGGGTGGGCTGTTAAGGCTGATCAGCTGGCTGCTGATTTTGAGCAGCCAGATACAAGGGCAATTAGAGGGGTGCAGCAAGAGGCTATTTTAATCAGGGAGGCTTTGAAGGAGCACTTTGACAATGGTTCCCAGTAATGTGTCTCTGTGTGATGCATTTGGCCAGACAATGTTTACTTGCTGCCATGAATTACCTCTGTAGTGCTTGCTTCTTGGGCATTAATTGCAAGGAGAAAATAGTCCTGCCTCTAGCCAATAGAAAAGGAGTACTTGTGGAACCTTAGAGACTAACCAATTTATTTGAGCATGAGCTTTCGTGAGCTACAGCTCACTTCATCGGATGCATACCGTGGAAACTGCAGTAGACATTATATACACACCAATGTGTTTCAATGTTAGCACTGAGCGATGTATGTATGAATTTCACAAATAAAGACTCATTTAATTTCAAAGACTCAAGTTTAATAACAGGATCAAACACAAACTTTTGGTCAAACAGGTGACATGAGAAAGAAGAACAGTCTCGCAGTTAGGGATCTCACAGCTGGGTGTAGCTCCAGCTTCCTTGAGGAAACCTGTCGCCAGGTGTGGAGCGCATGGGTACTGTGAGGGACTGGGAACATGCGAGGAATGCGATGAGGGAGTTTGGGGAGGGCAGGGACAAGAGTTCTGTAGTGGCTGAAGGGGGAGTTGGGCACAGATTTGCTGCAATTGCAGGTTAATGAGGGACTTCAACATCTCTGTCTGGTCCTCAAGGAACTTTATTATCAGCTCCTGCCCCTGTGTCCTTTCCTGGCAATGCAGCTTCAATCTTTCATTAATTGTCTCCCTCCATGCTCTTGTTTCACTCTATGCTGTATTTGTTGACTGCAGCACTTTGTGAAACATATCCTCCTTACTCCTCTTGGGTCACTGCCTTATCTGATGGAGGCACTCCACCGGTGTGGAGGAGTGTGTTCTCAAGGGCACATCTGCAGAAGGCAAAGAAACAATGAACAGACAGTGTTGTGATTGTGCTCACAGCCGTGAATCACAAAAGTTACACACACCTCTTTCTCACTGTCCCTTGGCTAGCACATAGGTTGCTGCAAGTACCAATTATGATGAGTTTGTGGGAAGGGAGGGGGCAGGTAAGGGGAGGAAGGGACAAAGGGTGGTTTGTGAATGAAGTTACTATAAGTGGCTAGTGAGCCTATTCTGAATATTGGTACCCTTTTCCACAGGCTAGGGTAATCAAACTCAATATCTCACTCCTAAGGGTAACCCAGGATGTAAGGGAGCATCTCCTGCATGTGTGAAGTTTCAGATCCTTTCTGTATGCCGCTCGCCTGTGTGTTACTATGGTCCCTGCAGAAATAACTGCCTACAGTGGGGGAATATCAAGGCAGATCTCCCAAGGAACCTTTGGAAGAGGATTGCAGAATACCTACAGGAAAGTTTCCTAGAGATCACTGTGGAGGATTCTAGAGACATACCCATGTACATTAACAAACTTTTCCACCGTGGCCCCATTGAGTAGATGGACAGGCTCTGTTGTTAATTTCTGTCCTTTATCCCTCCTCTACCATATAACGAAGTACATGACAGCTCAATCTCCTCTCACCGTGCAGTATCAAAGCAAAATGAGCACTTATTGGAGCTTCCCTCTCCTGCCTCTTATGCACCAGAGCTGGAGCGCTGGGACTAGCTAGACCCTTGCAGAGTGGAAAAGAGGTCCTGACTCGCCACATCACTGGATGACCTTGCCGTATGCTCCATATTGTCCTCCAGCTCCACCTCCTCATCCATCACTTCATTGGGATTGAGTCCACTGGCTGCTGCCTCCAGTCCCCCCAAAATATTCACAAGGCTTTTGGCGATGGAGGTGGGGTTGCTGCTGAGGATGACATGCAGTTCCTACTCAAAGATTGTGGATGTATTAGAAAGTATAGCTGAAGACCAATCACAAAAGGGAGAAACTATACAAGAGGCAGAAAACATTGCAAACAAGATGCAAGAACTAGAGTTCGTATTCATGTTGACCATGTGGAATGAAATGTTACAACTCTTTTACCACACAAGTCAAGCTCTCCAAGAAAAAGAACTGGATTTGAAAACATCTGCAGACCTCTGTCAATCATTACCAGACCACTTACACACTTTGAGGAATGATTTCGAAAGATTTGAAGACATATCAAAAGATATCTTGCCTGATACTAACTGCAAAAAAATAAATGGACACAAATCTGACATCAGGAATCATAACATTCAAAAACCGGTAGGAGAACACTTCAACCTCTCTGGCCACTCAGTAAAAGATTTAAAGGTGGCAATTTTGCAACAGAAAAGCTTCAAAAACAGACTCCAGCGAGAAACTGCTGAGCTTGAATTAATACATAAAACCATATTAAAAGGACAATATGATATTACAAAATCAAACACTCAAACATTAATAACCATTAATAATGCAACCCTCATTTGTCTCCTTGTGTGTATGCGTTCTGATAAGTAATCACATGATCACATACTATTTCTTCCACATGACCATGCCTCATTCAGTGAATGAGGGGTCAGAATTAAAGTTGCACAGACAACATTAATTCTGGCATTTCCTAACTTTTTGAGTCCTTGGGTTTTGTGACTTTACTAATGTTCTTTCAACAAAGATTTTTGCTATGTTATTAAAGGCAGAGCTGGCAATGCTGCCTATTGTTTAGGCTGCCCAACACTTCCCATTATACTACTATTTTCAGGTGCTCATAACTTTGACAAACTTTAATGTATGGGCTGAAATTTCCCATGCTAGGTGTCTGATTCAGTCTCAATTTTTCTGTAAAGTTAGTTATTTTTGAGAATGACATTAAGGGAAAATATATTGTTTTGTCTATATTAAAAGATTCTTATAACTTTTGTTAAGTTCTAGCACCTCCATGTTATGCAGTGGGAATTTGATATTTGATACGGAGATCACCTTAGCATCAGAGATGTGTTTTTTTTCTATTCCCATGAAAAACTACCCACAACTGGCCAATTTTTAAGCCTTTCAAAATATCTCAGTTTGCACGTGCTCAATAGACACTTGAGTTTAGTAGTTAAATTCTCTGATGTTTCTGTCTCCACTGAGTATGCTCCAGCCCAGGAACGCAGGCACTGAACAGGACATTCCCTGCAATTGTTTCTTTTGGTTGCTGTGGGGCATGATAGCACTGGAACTAAGACTGTTTCTCCTGCGCTCTTGATGCTTTCCCTGACGGCATACAGGCAGCCTGATGGAGAAAGCCACCTAATTCAAATGTATAAAAAAAGAGATAGATAGGCGTGGATGTGACGTGCTGTTCCTCGGGGGAACACCCAACGCTCCCATGTTCATCTTTATAAAATGATTGTGTGGTATCCAATGCATGTCATGTTGGGTGTCTTCAGAAGGCTCATAATGCACGGAGCATGGTTGTTATAGTGATGTTATAGTAAGGTTATAGGTTATTGTCATAAATATAAAGGGAAGGGTAACCACCTTTCTGTATACAGAACTATAAAATCCCTCCTGGCCAGAGACAAAACTCTTTCACCTGTAAAGGGTTAAGAAGCTAAAGATAACCTCACTGGCACCTGACCAAAATGACCAATGAGGAGACAAGATACTTTCAAAGTTGGGGGGGGGGGAACAAAGGGTCTGTCTGTCTGTGTGATGCTTTTGCCGGGACCAGGTCAGGAATGCTCTTCAGAATTTCTAGTAAGTTAGTAAGTAATCTAGCTAGAAATGCATTAGATTTCCTTTTGTTAAATGGCTGGTAAAATAGGTTGTGCTGAATGGAATGTATATTCCTGTTTTTGTGTCTTTTTGTAACTTAAGGTTTTGCCTAGGGGGATTCTCTATGTTTTGAATCTGATTATCCTGTAAGGTATTTACCATCCTGATTTTACAGAGGTGATTCTTTTACTTTTTCTTTAATTCAAATTCTTCTTTTAAGAACCTGATTGCTTTTTCATTGTTCTTAAGATCCAAGGGTTTGGGTCTGTGTTCACCTATGCAAATTGGTGAGGATTTTTATCAAGCCTTCCCCAGGAAAGGGGGTGTAGGGCTTGGGGGATATTTTGGGGGGAAGACGTCTCCAAGTGGGCTCTTTCCCTGTTCTTTGTTTAACGTGCTTGGTGTTGGCAGCATAGGGTTCAAAGCAAAGTTTGTACCTTGAGGAAGTTTTTAACCTAAGCTGGTAAGAATAAGCTTAGGGGGTCTTTCATGCAGGTCCCCACATCTGTACCCTAGAGTTCAGAGTGGGGAAGGAACTCTGACAGTTATAATTTTGTGTATATAGTTATGAGCCTGAAAATGTATCTTCATAGCTTAAAGCCATGCAAAAACTCTCCAAGAACAGAGAGGTAGTTCACACCTTGTCAGGGCATGGATGGGACAAACTCAGCCCAGCCTCACAGGAACAATGGACACTGGCTTAGGCAGCAACAAAAGAATCTGTTAGACCCTCGAGGGAGTCACCCCTTTCCTTTGGGCAGTTTAGGACTGCAATGAGGTAATGCTCACCTGACTCTGAAGGGGGGGGGGCAAAGCCAGGAGGAAAGAAAGGACATGATAAAAGAGAGAGACATTTTGCCATGCTCTCTCTTTTCCACCTACATCTACAGACACCACCACCACCAAGCAACTGAAATGCTGATCAAAGGGGAGAGCCTGACTGAAAAGTAACGAGCCAGCCTGTGGTGAGAAGCATCTTAGTTTTTAAGGACATTGAAAGTGTTAAGATCAGCTTAGAATACGTTTTGCTTTTATTTCATTTGACCAAATTGGACTTGTTATGCTTTAACTTATAATCACTTAAAATTTTTCTTTATAGTTAATAAATCTATTTGTTTATTCTGTCTGAAGCAGTGCGTTTGATTTGAAGTGTGTCAGAGATTCCCTTTGGGATAACAAGCCTGGTACATCTCAATTTCTTTGTTAAATTGACAAACTTATATAAGCTTGCAGTGTCCATTGGGCATTACTGGACATGCAAGATGGAGGTTCCTAGGATTGTGTCTGGGACTGGAGATATTGGCTAGGGTCATTCGCTTGCAAGTAGCTGGGAGCAGTTTACATGCCAGAGGCTATGCGTGAACAGCCCAGGAGTCGGGGTTCTCACAGCAGAGCAGGTTAAATCTGACTCCCAGGGTCAAGGATTGGAGTGGCCTAGCAGATCACTGGTCCAGACAACACCAGACGGGAACGTCACAGTGGGTAGACAAGACTGGGACCGATTGGCCAAGGAGAGTGGGAATGTGAGTCAAGGGAAAGAGGGTAATTGGTAAGGGGTTGAGACTGTGATTAAACAAGCATCTGGAAGTGGGAACAGGCGACTGGAACCCAAAGGTGCTCGGAGAGGCAAATCAAATGAGGAGCTTGGATAGGAGAAGGAGGGATGAGGAGCCAAGGGATGGAGAGACACTGGGATGAAGAGCCAGGGTGGGGTGAGAGACAGGACTGGGACAGGGCAGAAGGGGTCAGGCTTGGGGAATGGAGGTAGAGAACAAAGGTAGAAGTGCCCGTGACCACTCAGTCATATTCCTGAAGAACTGGAAAAGAATCTGAGTCCCACTATCCTGCTGCTGTCAGAAAATATATATGAAACCAACTGACAAACTGTGCATCTCAATCCCCTCTAGTGCCAATCCACATTGAGGCTGACAACCTATTACTGTTATTAGTTACTCCTTTATCTAATGTGCAGAGGTCTGTGCTGCAGATCTAAAGTCTTGCTAATGGCCTATGTGGGTGTCAGTCTGAGACATCTGATGGAAAAAAAATTTCCGGTTTCCTTTTTTAGAAACCCAGGACACTACACACAAAGTTATGTTAATTTAAGGTTGCCAAATCAAGCATTCAAAGTTAGGAATTGCCAGAATTAAAGTTGCCTGTGCCTCATTTCCCCATCGGTATAATGGGGATAATGCCCCTTCAAATTACAGAAGAGTTACGAAAAAAAATAATATTTGTGAAGCACACACAGTGATGAACACCACAGTAAAGCTCATGAGGAAATTAGTAATTCTGTATTCAGATTTTGAATAGTGTGCAGTATATAAGACAAGGGCCATAAATTGAACAGAGCAAAATATTGTTTAACTACCCATTCAGTGAGCACCGTCCTGTGCTCTAAAAGGTCCTATGGAAAAAAAACAGTATGTGATCACACAATTGAAAACCTCATCATAATGCATATGCACAAGGAGGTAGAACTAAGGTTGCCCACACAACCTCAATTCTGGCATCTGAATTTCTGAGAGCTTGACTTTGCAGTCTTAATAATGCTCTTTTAATGTAGTTTTGTGTGTGTGATGGTAATAGGTAAAACACCATACAGAGAAGTGCCTGCAGGAGAAATCCTAGTAAAACTCCACCAGTCTGGACTGAGTTTTCCCATAAACCATTCTGTTCTGGCTGGAACAGAGTCATTTCACCTTGCCAGACTTCAGTAGGCACTACAGCCCCTGGAAGCATCTGGGAATAGTTAATACAGCCTCAGGCACAACTGATTTGCCACCAACTTACTCGCTGGTGTCAGGGCAATAGGCATCCTGTAGCTTGATCTCTGTTCCACCTCTCTGAGCAGAGGATCCCTGAACCTGCATTGTACCTTTCTCTGGTGAAAGCAATCAGGCCTCTGGTTAATCTGCCACACATGAATGACACACAAGGAGGAGAGCGTGTGTGTGGTGTGGGATAATTTGGCTCCAGCCCAACCTCTACAAGGTACTAAACAGTGTGGTAGTGTTGCCAACTCCACATAGCAGGAAGTCACCAGACAAACCCTGAAAAGTCACTAGATGAGGCTGTTTAAGCACTCAAAAGGAGTCAAAAATGTCATAGAACAAAATTTCCAGAGAATTTTTTATATATTATATATATATATATATATATATATATATATATATACACACACACACACCCAGGCAAGTATAGTCACAAAATCATTCACAAGCAGCTCAAGAGTGTTAATAAAATGTCCATGCTCTTCTTACTACATTCTGTTGCACATCAGAAGCAACTACAACAGTACACTGTCATCATCAGAAGGGCACCCTTTGCTCATTGGGAAGGGCGTTCTGTACACTGCAGCCCAGGTTGGCTGGGGTTGGTTAATTTCAGCTAAGGCTCCCTTTCTTGCCAGCCTGGATTGCCTACAGGTTAGTGAAAGGGAGAGCCCAGAACCAGGGGGAAGAGGGCATTCACCTGACCTGAGCTTTGTGCTGCAGGGAGCCAAGAAAGTAGATTTAAAAACAAAAATCTGCTACCCAGATCCCTTCCCCCTGCATCCAGGGTTTGATTTCTGAAAACAGCTGGACAGATAACCCAAGGCCAAGCCAGGGGAAGGAGTAAAAGGGAACTGAAATCAAGCTAGCTCCATCTTTGATCCTGTAGTAAGAGTTTCATTCCTGGAAGCACAGTGCCCCACCCCCGCACTGGGGCACATGGCCCTGTCTCATCCTCCCAGGGGTGCGGTTCTCCTCACTGGCTAACCTGCCTCCCCCACCCAGCCTGCTTCATTAGCCATCTTTCCCTGCATCACAGGGTATGCTACCGACTGTGGAGCAGCGAGAAAGAACACATTTGGTTAAAAACAAGCCCTGGCTAATGTGCTGCTCTTTCCAACGCGCCCCTGACTTTAGCAAAGTATTTAATTAGCCTCCACAAACATCTTTTCCTCGCCTGCAGATTATAGTGATCTCAGCCCAAGAAGCCCTGGAATGTGATTCCTTCCGAGGACATGCTCAGCTGAGGGGTAATGAGAGGGACCTGGTGTGCAACAGAATGCAACGGATTTTATTAACACTATTGAGCCGCTAGTGACGATACATACTGGTGACTTCTTTCTCTGACCATCACTGTAAGTGGCAGTGAAAGTCATTAGGTTTGTAACGGGTCACTTTGCCACTTATTTTCTGGCGAGGAAAACCAAAGTCACTACAATCTAGTGACAAAGCCGCTACCTTCCTTTAGGCCGCCGCCAGCTGCTCCAGCGGGAGACCTTCCCCCGCTGGCTCCCTGAGCACCCCTCAGCGCGACGCCCGGCTGGAGGCGGGAAGCGGGAGACCGGGGGAGGCGGGGGGAGCGGCTGCCGTGCGCCGCGGGCTCTCTTCCCTGCCAGGCTTCCCCACGCCACTGCCAGGGCATTTCCCGGGCTGGGAAACACCCCGCCGCCCCCGCCCTGAATTCAAGGAAACCCAGGCACCCGTGGGACGGCCCGGGAAGCCACGGGCGAGAGCGGCGGGTCCCGCGGCCGGCAGCGCTCTCCGCGCCTGGCTCTGGGAGCGGCGCGGCCGAGCGGAGGGGAACGAAACCGCGGGGCGAGCCCGGGTGGGAGGCGAATGACGTCGGGGCGGTCTGGCGCTGCTGCGGGGGGGAGCCTCGGTGCTTCCCACGCGCCTTTCCTGCGAGAGGGAAACTGCGGCAGCCGCCCCCACCCAGGCGGCCCAGGAGCCGTCATATGCGCCTGACACGTCGCGGCTCTCGCTCCCCCTGGCCCCCGGGAGCCGCGCTGCTCGCCACCAGGCGCTGGGCTTCTTCCGTTCAGCCCCTCCCCCGTGTCGCTTTCCCCCAAACAGGCGGCAGGGCTGGACTCCAGAGCCCGCAAGCTCGTCCCTGCCGGCGGAGCCGCGCGGCGCTTGGCGCAGCGTGGAGCTAGAGTGAAAGCACCCCGCCCCCCCCCGGCCGCTGCGCAAGGTGCAGGACAGCCCCCGGGCCAGCGGTGGGGAATGCCAGTAGGGTTGTCTTATGCTCTCACTGCAACTCTTCTATGTATGAGCATCCAGAAAGTGGAGCACCCCACCCCTGTTACAGAGGCCGCCGCCCTTACAGGTCGCTGTTGCCTCTGAAGCAAGTGGAAGAGGGAAATTGACTACAACGTAATTGACGTAGGTGCAAGGGTTCTCCTAGTTTATGACCTAAACAGCTCAAAGCATTGCATTAAGAATGTGTGTTCAAGGCTATATTATAATAAAAAATGAGGCACTCAGAGATCCCTTACTTACTCCTTTTAAGTTTTCACTTATTGGGTGCAGGTAATGTTCGTTTTTACTTGGCCACTTTTATCTGTGTCCCTAGGGTAGCAGAAACATTTCAATAGCACGAAGATGGAGATGATTTTCATTAGCTGGTCTCTTCATTTTGCATTACCCAAAAACTACAATAGAGACTTGCAAAACATGTAGACTAGCTCCTTGGTAGATAAATCGTTCTTATTTAAAAAAACATAGTTCAGGAGGGAGTATCTTAATGGCGGTAAGAAGCCCTTTTTAAAAAATGGTCAGAGACAAGGCCCAGTTTAAGTTTAAAGCTCTACATAGGTTTTTCAAGTGGAAGTTTTTCTTTTGACAGGCTAACTAAATTCCTTTTGCTGCCTCACTCAAACAAAAACAAACCCACAAGAAAATCACTACACTAGAAGTGGCCAGCTAGAGAAACTGAGGGAAAGCACAGTGTTGCAAGATTTTTTGCTATAAGCATACTGATATGAACTTCCAATCCTGCAGTCTTTTTACAAGGGCAATCGCCCTAGCCTTCAGTTAGTTCAACATACACAGCATTAGGTCCATATCAGAACAGAGAGCATGCGCAAAATTTATTGCAATAAACTCTATTTAAAGAACTGTTTGATCTTACCATTCCTTCTGAAGGGTAAGATCTGAGACCATAGTTCAGAGTAACTGATGAAACCACCAGATTACTGGACAACAGTGGGGTAATAACACTCTTTTACAACTTCCACGGAAACTCCACAACAGTAAAAACACACACTTGGTCCAGCATATGGAGGTGGTATTTAATTCAGGGTATAATTAAGAGACAGAGAGAAAATACAGGATCCTGTTTAGGGAGGAGCAAGTTCCAATGAATATTAAAATTAGAAGGTTATCTCCATATAAGGCAGTCTGTTTAAAACATTTAAAAGCAGGAGGAAAAAAAACAAACGAACAAATATGTTTAAAAGGTGAACTGGAAATCAGTACTGAAAAATGAGTAAGTAGGCGGTGTTTTTGAGGCCAACATTTTTTTTTCTCCACTACTCATTCCATTACTGTAGTTGTCTTGTTACTTCACACTGAAGAGGTATTTTTCTGAGATAGAGGGACAACATTTATAATTTGCAGTCCTTTTACTATGTGACATCACACATTGGGATCACAGAATCATAGAAATGTAGGGCTAGAAGAGACTTCAAGAATTCATCAAGTCCAATTCCCTGCACTGAGGCAAGATCTAGTAAACCTAGACCATTCCTAACAGGTGTTTGTCCAACCTGTTCTTAAAAACCTCCAGTGATGGAGAATGCACAGCCTCCCTTGGAAGTCTATTCAGAACTTAACTACCCTTTCAGTTAGAATTTTTTTCCCCAAATATCTAACTTTGCTCCAGCTTAAGCCCATTACGTCTTCTCCTACCTTCAGTAGACATAAGAATGGCCATACAGGGTCAGACCAAAGATCCATCTAGCCCCGTATCCTGTCTTCCAACAGTGGTCAAACCAGGTGCCCCAGAGGGAATGAGTAGTACAGGTAATCATCAAGTGATCCATCCCATCGTCCATTCCCAGCTTCTGGCAAACAGGGGCTAGGGCCACCATCCCTGCCCATCCTGGCTAATAGAATTAATGGATCTATCCTCCATTAATGTATATAGTTCTTTTTTGAACCCTGTTATAGTCTTGGCTTTCCCCAACATCCTCTGGCAAAGAGTTCCACAGGTTGACTGTGCATTATGTGAAGAAATACTTCCTTGTGTTTGTTTTAAACCTGCCTATTAATTTCATTTGGTGATCCCTGGTTCTTGTGTTAGGAGAAGGAGTAAACAACACTTCCTTATTTACTTTTGCCACACTAGTCATGATTTTATAGACCTCTATCATATTCCCAAGTAGTCATCTCTTTTTCAAACTGAGAAGTCCCAATCTTATTAATCTCTCCTCATACAGAAGCCGTTCCATACCTCAAATAATTTTTGTTGCTCTTTTCTGAACCTTTTCCAATTCCAATTATCTATCCATCCCTTTCTTAATTACTCCCAACATTCTGTTTGACTTTTTTTTAGCCAGTCAAAAAAGCTGTTAGCTGCACATTGAGTGGATGTTTTCAGAGAACTATCCATAATGGCTCCAAGATCTCTTTCTTGAGTGGTAACAGCTAATTTAGACCCCATCATTTCATAGGTATAGTTAGGATTATGTTTTTCAATGTGCATTACTTTGCATCTATCAACATTGAATTTGATCTGCCATTTTGTTGCCCAGTCACCCAGTTTTGTGAGATCACGTTGTAGCTCTTCGCAATCTGCTTTGGACTTCACTATCTTGAGTAGTTTTGTATCATATGAAAATTTTGCCACCTCACTATTTACCCCTTTTTCTAGATCATTTATGAATTGAATAGAACTGGCCCAGTACAGACCCCTGGGGAACACCACTATTTACCTCGCTCCAGTCTGAAGACTGACCATTTATTCCTATGCTTTGTTTCCTGTCTTTTCACCAGTTACTGATCCATGAGAAGACTTTATTTTGCTTAAGAGCCTTTGGTGAGGAACCTTGTCAAAGGCTTTTTGAAAATCTAAGTACACTATATCCACTAGACCCCGCCACCCTTTGTCCACATGCTTGTTGACTCCCTCAAAGTATTCTAGTAAATTGGTGAAGTATGATTTCCCTTTACAAAAACCATGTTTACTCTTCCCCCAACCAATTATGTTCATCTATGTGTCTGACAATTCTGTTCTTTACTATAGTTTCAACCAGTTTGCCTGGTACTGAAGTCAGGCTTACTGGCCCTTTTTAAAAATTGGCGTCACATTAGCTATCCTCCAGTCATTTGTTACAGAAGCGGATTTAAATGATAGGTTACTAACCAGTTAGTAGTTCTGCAATTTCACATTTGAGTTCCTTCAGAACTCTTGGGTGAATCCCATCTCTGGTACTGGTGACTTATTACTGTTTAATTTATTGATTTGTTCCAAAACCTCCTTTAATGACACCTCAATCCGGGACAGTTCCTCAGATTTGTCACCTAAAAAGAATTAATCAGGTTTGGGAATCTCCCTCACATCCTCAGCCATGAAGACCAATGCAAACAATTCATTTAGTTTCTCTGCAATGGCCTTATTGTCCTCAAGTGCTCCTTTAGCATCTCAATTGTCCAAGTGCCCCACTGGTTGTTTAGTAGGCTTCCTGCTTTTGATGTACTTTAAAAAAAATTTTGCTACTACTTTTTGAACTGTTCTTCAAATTATTTTTGGCCTTCCTAATTATATTTTTACACTTTACTTGCTTGAGTGTATGCTACTTTCTATTTTCCTCACTAGAATATAAAACTTCCACTTTTTAAAAGGATGCCTTTTTGCCTCTCACTGCTTCTTTTACTTTGTTGTGTAATCAGGATGGCACTTTTTGGGTTCTCTTATTATGTTTTTTAATTTGGGGTATACATTTAAGTTGAGCCTCTCTTATGTCGTCTTTAAAAAGTAAAATCCCTGCAAGCTGCAGGGAAACTTTTGGCACTGTACCTTTTAATTTCTGTTTAACTAACTTCCTCATTTTAGCGTAGTCCCCCTTTCTGAAATTAAATGCTACTGTGTTAGGCTCCTGTGGTTTTTTCCGCACCAGAGGGATGTTAAATTTAATTATAAGATGGTCACTATTACCAAGCGGTCCACCTATATTCACCTCTTGGACCAGATTCTGTGCTGCACTTAAGACTAAATCAAGAATTGCCTCTCCTGTTATGGGTTCCAGGAATAGCTGCTCCAAGAAGCAGTTATTTAAGGTGTCAAGAAATTTTCATCTCTGGATCCTGTCCTGAGCTGACATGTACCCAATCAATATGGGGATAGCTAAAATCCCCCTTTATTATTGAGTTTATTTTTATTGCCTCTCTAATCTCTGAGGATTTCACAGTCACTATCATCATCCTGGTCAGGTGGTCAATAGTTTATCCCTACTGCTATATTCTTATTATTTGAGCATGGAATCACTATCCTTAGCAATTCTATGGTACAGTTTGGTTCATTTAAGATTTTTACTTCATTTGGTTCTATGCTGTCTTTTACATATAGTCAGGTTTCAGAGTAACAGCCGTGTTAATCTGTATTCGCAAAAAGAAAAGGAGTACTTGTGGCACCTTAGAGACTAACCAATTTATTTGAGCATAAGCTTTCGTGAGCTACAGACAGTATGCATCCGATGAAGTGAGCTGTAGCTCACGAAAGCTTATGCTCAAATAAATTGGTTAGTCTCTAAGGTGCCCCAAGTACTCCTTTTCTTTTTACATAAAGTGCCACTCCCCCACCAGCACAACCTATTCTGTCCTTCCGATACATTTTGTACCCTGGTATTACTGTGTCCCATTGATTATCCTCATTCCAAGTTTCTGTGATGTTTATTATACCAATGTTCTCATTTAATATGAGGCACTCTAGTTTACCCATCTTATTATTTAGACTTCTAGCATTTGTACATAAGCACTTTAAAAAACCCTGTCACTTTTTAGCTGTCTGCCACTACATGATGTAGTTGAATGGGAATCTTTTTCTTTTGACTGTTTCTCATAAGATTGTACCTGTATCTTATCTTCCATCCTCTCCTTCTTCCTTGGACATAGAGAATCTCCATTAATAGATCCTCCCCTAAGGGATGTCTCTGTTTGAGCCACATGCTCTTCCGCACCTGTCTGCTTTCCCCGAGCCCTTAGTTTAAAAACTGCTCTTTGACCTTTTTAATATTAACTGCCAGCAATCTGGTTCCATTCTGGTTTAGGTGGAGCCCATCTTCCTGTATAGGCTCCCCGTCCCCAAAGTTTCCTGAGTTTCTAATAAAGCTAAACCCCTGCTCCCTACACCATTGTCTTATCCACACATTGAGACCCTGCAGTTCTGGCGGTCTAACTGACCCTGCACATGGAACTGGGCGCATTTCAAAGAATGCTACCATGGAGGTCCTGGACTTCAATCTCTTACCTAGCAGCCTAAATTTGGCCTCCAGGTCCTCTCTCCTATCCTTCCCTATGTCATTGGTACCTACATACACCACGACCACTGGCTCCTCCCCTGCACGACACCACAAGTCTATCTAGATGTCTTGAAAGATCTGCAACCTTCACACCAGGCAGGCAAGTCACCATGCGGTTCTCCTGGTCATTGCAAACCCAGCTATGTTTTAATGATCAAATCCCCCATAACTATTATTTGTTTCTTCCTAATAACTGGAGTTCCTTCCCCCAGAGAAGTATCCTCAGTATGAGAGGATACCACATCTGGGAGGGTCCCAACTATGGATCATTTCCCCTGCTCCAGTTTGATGCTCTCCTTCCCTGAGACTTTCATCCTCCTGAACAGCACAGATGCTGTCAGACCAGGGGTGGGACTGTTCTATTGCATCCCAGAAAGTCTCATCTATGCACCTCTCTATCTCCCTTAGCTCCTCCAGCTCAGCCCCTCTGGTCTCCAAAACCCGTACATGGGCTTTAAGGGCCAGGAGCTCCTTCCACCGAATGCACACATATGCCATCTGCACAGAGGGCAGGTAATCATACATGCTGCATTGGGTGCAATAAACTGGATATCCCCCTCTCTGTTGCTGGACTTATGCCTGCATTCTCTTTACTCCTGCAGCTCATTCCTTTGTTGATGTTTTGTTTTCATCAGGGAGTGTTTTTGGCCTTAAGTTTAAAGACTTATGTGCATCTAGCCCCCCACTCTCCCGCTAACGGGAGTTTTGTGAGCGAGTTTAGTGGTCCTGTTCGCCAGCTCCTCATAAAAAATTGATCTCCATCCTCTTTATAACAGCCCTTAACATAGTTGAAGACTTATAAGGTCCCCCCTCAATCTTATTTTTAAGACTAAACACCCAGTTTTAAACCTTTCCTCACAGGGTTTCTAAATCTTATAATTTTTGAAGCTCTCCTCTGGACCCTCTCCAATTTACCCAGGTTTCCTAAAGCATGGCTCCCTTGGACTCAGTAATTCAAGTGAGGCTTCACTAGTGCCAAGTAGAGTGGGACAATTATCTCCCATGTCTTTACATATCACGCTCCCATTAATATATCCCAGAATGACATTAGTCCGTTTCACAACTGCATCATATTGTTGACTCATTCAATTTGTGCTCCACTATAACCCTCACATCCTTTTCAGCAGTATGACTACCTAGCCAGCTATTCCCCATTCATAGAATATCAGGGTTGGAAGAGACCTCAGGAGGTCATCTAGTCCAACCCTCTGCTCAAAGCAGGACCAACACCAACTGAATCATTCCAGCCAGGGCTTTGTCAAGCCGGGCCTTAAAAACCTCTAAGGATGGCGATTCCACCACCTTCCTAGGTAACCCATTCCAGTGCTTCACCACCCTCCTAGTGAAATAGGATTTCTTAATATCCAACCTAGACCTCCCCCACTGCAACTTGAGACCATTGCTCCTTGTTTTATCATCTGCCACCATAGGCACTGACTTCCCCTCTTTCTCATGGGTACTTGACCTCCCCTCTGCCCCTACCCCTTCCATGAGGCCCTTCCCCATCCCTATTCCTACCTCTTCCCTAAAGTCCCCAACCCAGCTCTGCCCCCTCCCTGCCAATACTCTAACTCCTTCCTCAAATCCCCACGTCTTCCCCTGAGTGTGCCATATTCCCATTCCTCCCCTGCCCTCCTCCCCAGAGCATGCTAACGCTGCCAAACAGTTGTCTGGCAATGGCCGGGCAGGAAACACTTGGAAGTAGGCAGAGGAGTGGGGACATAGCACACTTAGGGGAGGAGGAGGAGGAGGTGGTGGTGGTAGTGGGGAGCTTGGCTGCCGGTGGGTGCAGAGTACTCCCTAATTTTTCCCCATGGGTGCTTCAGCCCTGGAGCATTCATGGAGTCGGTGCCTATGTCTGCCACCACTGAGAACAGCCAAGCTCCATCCTCTTAGCAACTACCTGAAGGGGGGGTTCCAATCAAATCCCCCCTCACTCTTCTTTTCTGCAGACTAAACAAGCCCAGTTCCCTCAGCCTGTTCTCGTAAGTCATGTGCCCCAGCCCCCTGATCATATTCATTACCCTCCTCTGGACGCTCTCCAATTTGTCCACATCCTTTCTGTAGTGGGGGGCCCAAAACTGGACACAATACTCCAAATAATCACTTTCCTCAATCTGCTGGCAATGCTCCTGCTAATGCAGCCTAATATGCTGTTAGCCTTCTTGGCAACAAGGGCACGCTGCTGACTCATATCCAGCTTCTCATCCACTGTAATTCCCAAGTCCTTCGCAGCAGAACTGCTGGTTAGCCATTCTGTAGCTGTGCATTTGATTTTTCCCTTCATATGTGTAGTGCTGTGCACTTGTTTTTATTTAATTTAATCTGGATGGTTTCAGATCAATTCTCTAATTGGTCACGGTCACTTTGAATTTTAATCCTGACTTCTAAAGTATATGCAACCCCTCCAAGCCTGCTATCATCTGCAAATTTTATGAGCATACTCTGCTACATTATCCAAGTCCAAGACTAACCCCCTGCATGACACCATTATAGATGGCTCCTGCCTCATTCAAGATATCAAGATGACTTCATAGGGAAACTGTCTTTTTACATTGACATATTTCTGTTATTATTCTACATGCTGGTGTGATGTAATACACCCCTGTATTCACACCCTACACACTATTATAATAATCTTTGTACAAAGTATACCTTGTAAGGGGGTATTTACAAACTCAATTGGCTGGTCAGTATTGTTCTGGTAAAATGTGTGGCAATCCTGTACATGCAGTTAAAAGATTCCCCTAGATTATGTTACCAACACGTATTCCAAACCCCCCAGCACAGTCCAGGCAGAAGTCAGGTCTATTCTAAACAAAAGAAGGAATCTGTGCTTGCCTTAATTTTGCATTTAACCAGCAAAGTCATCAGACAGGAAGGGAAAACAAGGGAAATTCAAACAGGTGAAAAAACCAGCAGGGATATCCTTCCACAACAGACTGTCTCCTGGTTCTCAGCTGGAAATATTTTTCAAAAGGGGGACAAGCTATAAAGAGAGGGACCAACATGCCAAGGCATCTCTTTCTCTCTACCCATCTCATTCTGCACCCCTGAGAAGACAAAAGGAAACAGCCATTGGACTCTAGGGGAGGAGTCCTGACCTGAAGGGTTTGGTCAGTAAGCTTACTGGAAACATGGTGACAAAGTCTGCTTTACAATTAAAATAGTTTAAGTAGATACGAGTAAGCCTTTTGTTTTTATTTTTCTTGTAACCAGTTCTGACTTTTAAGCCCCATTATTTTTACTCAGTTAAAATATCTTTTTGTAGTTAATAAACTTGTTTTACTGTTTTATCTCAGGCAGTGTGTTTAAACTGAAGTTTCTGGGTAACTATTTATGGTAATAAACTGGCATATTAGTCCCTCAAACTGACTTAATATATTTCTACTGTTCAGGAGACAGCTGGGAGATATAGGACATAAAATTTCTGGAGGGATGTTCTGGGACTGGTGGTATGTTGGGGTCACCATGTAGTATAACCTAGGCTGGTGAAAACCAGGGTGGAGCTGGCAGGCTGCAGTTACACACAGCCACTTAGGGTGGGGCATGCATGCTGTAAGGCTGTTTGTGAGCAGCTGAGGTGGGAGCTACTACAGCAAGGCACTGTAAGGCACCCAAGGCTGCGAGGCATGGGTGACAGCCCACTACTAGTCTGTATTGTGCTCTGGTAGGTCATATATGATGGTAGATGTTAAAAACTGGACTAGTTTTCATATTTGTTTTGCAGTTTGTCACTTTGATCACCTTTAAATCAATTCTCTAATATCTTTAAATTCATGAATCTTCAGATACAATATACAGATGTTTAGGTTTTACACACACACACACACACTTTCATACAAACATCTGACAATTTAAATCAGGCTGTTTAAATTATAGCATTACAAAAGTGAGCGGTAGCCACATTCATGAATTTTAAAGTGTACTTCTATTCCAAGAAGCCACTAAAATAGCATGAGTGTTTCTCTTTCCACATTAAATTCCCATTTCAACTTTTCTTAAACAGAGCCTTGCAAACCTGCCATGATGTGTGAACATCACGTTGCATTGATGAGTGGGCTGGGGGGGGGGGGGGAGAGGGAGGAGAAGGGGGAGGAAGAGAAAATACCTCCAAACAACTTAGATTCAGATACCAGAGAGCTTGCAGTTGAAAAGGACACTCAACTGATTAAGTAACCTTTGAGATACATATGGAATCCTGTTGCGGTTCAATACAAGACAGGACACGGCTTTAGGCGAGCAAGCAGGCTGGTTTGCTGACGGGATTGCCCCGTCAGCTTTTCCACCTCTTTTATTTCTCTCCCCCCTGTGCATTACATACTCCGACCGCAAAAGGCATCAACAAAGGAAATAATATGACTTTGATTAATATTCTTATTTACCAGCCTCTATCTACTACAATCCTTGTTCTCAGGCCTTGAGCCCAGTCCAAGGAAGCTTCCCACGGTTCATGTCCTCTGAGCGACTTCCTATGGTCCATGTCCTTGGACGGAGCAGTGTGTGCACCGCTCCTACACAACAGTCAGGGTGTGCCCTGAATGTTTCCAGGTGCATGAACTCTACATGAACCCTTCAGAATCCCAATGTCATTTTTACAGTAATTTCTCAGATCAGACCTGCACAGTGAGGCACACTTGAGAACCAAATCTATAGGTTAGAGATTTAAGTACATCATGCCAAAAAAAGACACGATGAAACTTTGCTATGCTGACCATTAGTTTCCATATCTATATGGAGATAATAAGCAAAGAGGAAGGAAGGCCTGGCAAGACATGTATTTCTCTCCCTTATGTCTTAGTTATTTTAAAATGAGACGAATTGAAGTTTAGAGCTGTGCTCTATTTCAAGCAACTTATTCTTGAAAAAAATCCAGGTACACTATTATCAGGATGCTAAACTGGTATCTCAGCCATCAACTCAGCTGTCAGATGCAAAATGCAGGGATTGTAGTACAGGAAAAGCTGTGTTATCTGGCACTTTAATCCAGACTTTCAATGAAGATCAGAAATGCCAGTTTATAGAGCTTTCTGGTTGGTATAGTCCGGTTGGCATGGGGCCAGCAGGCTCTCTATCTGGCTCCCTGCTGCTCCTAGGTGGAGGAATGACCACAAGGGGTTTGAAGTGCAGACGGGGGTGCGGGAGGAGGCTCAGGGCAGGAGGGGTTTCAGGGTGCAGGATCCAGGCGGTGCTCATCTCTGGTGGCTTCCTGCAAGTGGCAACATGTCCCTGCTGCTCCTAGGCAGAGGTGCAGCTAGGTGGCTCTGCATGTTGCCCCCGCCCTGCCCTGAGCACTGGCTCCTCAGCTCCCATTGGCTGGGAACCGTGGCCAATGGTAGCAACAGGGGTGGTGCCTGCGGGCAGAGGCAATGCTCAGAACTGCGTAGCCGCACCTCCGTCTAGGAGCAGCAGGGATATGTTGCTACTTGCATGCAGCTGCCCGAGGTGACCACCACCTGGATCTGGAACCCTGCACCACCTCACGTGCCCCAACCCCATGCTCTAAGCCCCCTTCCAAACCCAAACTCCCTCCCTCTTAGTTAACCGGAATTTTTGACTTACCAGCAACCCCCCCGGCCATTCCCCCAACACGCCAGATAACAAAGCTTTTCCTGTATATACTTTTACTACTTTCTAATGAAGGCACACATTGCATGGTAAAATTTTATTTAATGTTAGTCTCAGAACTATTAGCGTTCCTGGTTGCCTCATACAGCTGACTAATGACAGCTGTGGTGCTGAAGGAAAACTACAATTAAGGAATATCTGCAAATTAGAATTCTATTCAAAACACAGAGGTATTGTATACATATGTTCTTCAAAATGCTTGTGTTAAGGGCTTTTAGAAGATTTGACCTACGTTAAAAAAGTAGACTGAAGAAGAAACAGTGAAGTTTTTAAACTTTTCTTTTTGAAAAGATGTTCTTATAGTACATACAAAAATACATATGACTTCATTTACAAAACACTGAATTAAATAAATTACAAGAGGAAATTATGTAGTCTAGGATTTGCTTTGTAGAAAATGCATTTTTCTCCTGAAACTTCACTCTATTTAACTGGGTAAGCTGTATTACGACGATTATGTTTGTTTACATGAAGACTGCAATGGTCCTAAGCCAGAGTTCCGTAACCATTGTTATTCAAAAGGAAATATTTTCAGGCATTGTATTGAAAGTAATATCTGTTTCTGCATGCCTAATCAGTGAAGAATTGTTCTGCATAACTGCAGAATGAGTAGATCGTAATGTCACAATAGGTTTTTCCTAGTTTCAGTATTTAGCTATGTCTTAAGTATTTTGGGTAAGAAATTTGTTGCTGTGGGGAAATTCGTTTAATTAACCAGTGAAAACTGGAAGAAGTCCTAAGCCTGTTTCAGAACAAGATTTACAAGAATTAGATTTCATAGCATAAGACATTCCTATCATTTCAGTATCTTGGTAGGTATCCTTAATTGTTGAAATTTTATTTTTAAATTAAGATTTGATTTCTTGGGCCTCCATGGGAGGCAGTCTGTATAACTTGGGTAGTGCCCGGCTACGTGTTAAATACCATAAAGCTATTGGCTATAGATGCTGAGCACCAGCGTGACAGATGTAGAAAAGAATGTGTGCTAAACCAGAAAAAAAATAATTGAAGTCCACAAAATAATGTATATCTACACTATTAGGAAAGCAGAAACAATACCAGGACTTTCATACATACACTTCTAACCAGAATGTGGCTCCAGTGACTGAAGTAAACATGTTTACATACATTCAGAAAAATGGTATCACAGGACATTTTTTTTGTATTTTTCAGAACAATTTTTTTCAGCTCAAGACAATGATTATAACACAAGACTTTTAAAAAACAAGGACTGCTGTTGGAAGGGTGTTCAAAATAAGTAGATCAGTCAGAAGTAGCAAATTTTTAAACTAAAGGCAATGTTTTTAAAAAAAGGACTCAAAAGCCATGATTTTGTAGACAGTGGCTTGTCAGCAGGTGATCTTGGAAAAGCTATAGAGTAATGGAAGTATCTTACAGCATCTGCAGGTCAAAATGCAGACAAAAATTAATAACTGGAAAAATCCCTCCAATTTGGTGACAGTAACTCCATATTTTATGTGGGACAGCAACTGCAGTATAAAAGTAAAAATTGCTTATGTGCACCACTAACGAAGTGCATATTATCTTTACCTGAAAAGGCACTGTAGTTACCGGTTAAGGGTCAGTCTGATGGAATGTTTAATGACACGAATGTTATTTGTTGGAACAGGAGAAGATGAATCTGGTAGCTCTTTACTGGCAAGTCTCTACAGTAGAAAAATGGAAACCAAGGGGGAAGGGGAAATTATTTTTAAATATGCATAATGTAAACAGAAGTTGGGTAGAAAGTGAAACTGTTTCAGCAGTAAACAAGACCTACAGATTAACTTCATGACCTACCACACCAAACCAAGCAGTCTAGAATATGCTATTCCCCCCACCATAGTGATTATCTGCCAATTCTCTACTAGAAGTTAGACACTTGCAGGCAAAGTGTCTGCTTTTCACCGTGAAGGCATTTATGCACTAAAATAGTACAGGGGAAGGGGCATTCCCCCCACCCCCGCCTAGTTTTCCCTCAAGAGTTCATCTGAATTAGGCAAAAACCAGCATCAAGTGGCATGTTGCTAGGGTTGCCAGGTTGAAAAGAAACCCTGGCAGCTCTGGGGCTGGCAGGCTCCCTACTGGGAAGCTATGCAAAGCCAGGAAGTAGTGACATGTCCCTCAGCTCCTAAGCAGAGGAATGGCCAGGGGAGTGCCACATGTTGCCGCCACCCTGAGTTCCAGTTCCACAGCTCCCATTGGCCAGAAACCATGGCCAATGGGAGCTGCAGGGGCAGTGCCTATGGGCAGAGGCAGCATGGCTGCTTGAGGTAAGCACCACCCTGAGCTCACACCACTCACCCCCTCCCACACCTTAGTCCCTGCCCCAGCCTTGAGCCCACTCCTGCACCCATATTACACCCTCCCAGAGCCTGCACCTCCTCCCGTGCCCCAACTGCCTCAGCCCCAGCCCAGAACCCCCTCCCACACTCCAAACTCCTTGGCCCCAGCCCAGAGCCCCCTTCTGCACCCTGAACTCATTTCTGGCCCCACCCTAGAGTCACACCCCCACCCACACATCCCAGCCTGGTGAAAACAAACAAATGTGGTAAGAGTCTTAATATTAAATTTCAGACTGCATATCTTGATTGGCCTAGCTTTAGATCAAGAGAGCCTGAAAAAATTAGGTTTCAAAATCTGAAGTGTAATTGCTATAATTGGCTGATATTTTTGAGCATATCCAATTTTTGACATTGAAGTCCTGTATGTGATATGGAGGTTGATTAACTGCTCAGAGCACTCAGTGAAGAATGTGATTGAAGCAGAGCAAAGATTCTAGTGACACTAAGAAGTCTGTTTGGAAAGAAAGGGCCTTTGTCTAGTTTTTTGAAGGGGTTGTGAAGTTTGAATACCTGAGATGGTAGGAGAAAGATGCTTGTGTGTCCAAATGAAATGTTTTTCAATCTTTGGCTGGATGCCTAAACCTTTTTAAGTAAACATGGCAGTTTGGGACTTCTGTCTGTCTGAGAGCTGCTTTGCAGCTCTCCAAAATACTACTGCACAGTGTGTAAGCGAGAATCACAGTTACCATATGTTACCACAAGAGTTAAAGAATTATAGTAAATCAACAGAAAAGTACTTGACACTGTCAAATTGCTAGCTTTGTGTGTAAACTAATATTACCTTAATATATACTGGAAATATTCACTAGTTTTGCTTTATCTGTGAACATAAAGACTAGGTAGACCATACCTGTGATCTTGATGTGTCAATAGTTGGAACAGGCATGGATTCCCCTCCTCCAAGGCTATCCTAAAAACCCAAAGTATTTAAGAATAGTGTACTGAATGCATTGCAATTAAGTTCCTTTATATGAAAAGCACAAATATCAGCTCACAAACAAATGCTTATTAAATGCTGGTTAGATCTATATTTCTAGTTCCAACTAACAAGAAAGCATTTATGAAACTTTAAAAGCCTCATGACATCTATTCTTTATGTGGAAGGCATTTTGGGTCATTTTATTCTTCTGTAAAGGAGGGCCTACATATGTACCCAAAGATATGAATCACAGGGTGTGCCCCCTCAAGATAACAGTTTTTAGCTAGACTTTTCTTACGTGCGACATATTCAGACTTTTTTCACAGGAAAAGGGAAGTGTGCTCAAAATTTGAATTTACATAAAACAGACCATTATTTGACATGGTTATTTTACATATAAATCCAGGCTCTGTGAACTTACCTAAGCAGCGCCCAGCTTCTGCCTATAGGTTGGGCTGCCTTTCCTATCAACTTCTTTAAAGAAAAAATTTATGTTTGAAGGAGGCAAGATTTAAATTGTTTATTATAGAAGAGTGAGAAGAGCTGAGCAAGTAATTGCTTTTTTGGTTTACTGGCATTTCTGAAAAAAATATTTGGTTTGAGTCGACTGAAATTCAAAGAAGTTTTTGCCAAACTGAAAGAAAGTCAATAAAAACTTTAGGTGAAACAAAATGTTTAATTTGATCCAAAACAAAAATATTTAATTTCATGGCACTTTTAAAATAAAGCAGCAAAGGAAATGATTCACAAGATGGCCACAGGTAGTGGTGGTACCTCCCTTATACCTTTTATCCCACTGGTCAGGGCACTCAGCTGGGATGTGGGAGACTGGGGTTCAATACCTGCCTCCCCAGACTTGAGTTTCACACATTGCAGGAAAGCGCCCAAACAACCGGACCATTGCATAATCTGGGTTGGGCATCTCAATCTCTCCTATTGAAGCTGTTCCCCTTGGTATACAAAAATGTTTGAATAGTCATTGGGAGAGACTGACTACAGCCAGGTGATTAGGGTACTTATCTGGAAGGGTTTCAGAGTAACAGCCGTGTTAGTCTGTATTCGCAAAAAGAAAAGGAGAACTTGTGGCACCTTAGAGACTAACCAATTTATTTGACAATGAGCTTTTCTGAGCTACAGCTCACTTCATCGGATGCATACCGTGGAAATTGCAGCAGACTTTATATACACACAGAGAATATGAAACGATACCTCCTCCCACCCCACTGTCCTGCTGGTAATAGCTTATCTAAAGTGATCATCAGGTTGGGCCATTTCCAGCACAAATCCAGGTTTTCTCACCCTCCACCCCCCCACACAAATTCACTCTCCTGCTGGTGATAGCCCATCCAAAGTGACAACTCTTTACACAATGTGCATGATAATCAAGTTGGGCCATTTCCTGCACAAATCCAGGTTCTCTCACCCCCCTCCCAAAAACCACACACACAAACTCACTCTCCTGCTGGTAATAGCTCATCCAAACTGACCACTCTCCAAGTTTAAATCCAAGTTAAACCAGAACATCTGGGGGGGGGGGAGGATAGGAAAAAACAAGGGGAAATAGGCTACCTTGCATAATGACGTCTTGTATTTTCGACGTCTCCGACTCAAGGAATATTTCCAAAATACCTCTGAACAACATACTAATCCACAGAGGTCTCCCTACCAACACTACAGAAAGAGGGATTCTAGGTGGACTCCTCCTGAAGGTCGAAACAGCAGACTGGGCTTCTACATAGAGTGCTTCTGCCGACGTGCACGGGCTGAAATTGTGGAAAAGCAGCATCACTTGCCCCATAACCTCAGCCATGCGGAACGCAATGCCATCCACAACCTCAGAAACAACTCTGACATCATAATCAAAAAGGCTGACAAAGGAGGTGCTGTTGTCACCATGAATAGGTCGGAATATGAACAAGAGGCTGTTCGGCAGCTCTCCAACACCACTTTCTACAAGCCATTACCCTATGATCCCACTGAGAGTTACCAAAAGCAACTACAGCATTTGCTTAAGAAACTTCCTGAAAAAGCACAAGATCAAATCCGCACAGACACACCCCTGGAACCCCGACCTGGGAGATTCTATCTACTACCCAAGATCCATAAACCTGGAAATCCTGGGCACCCCATCATCTCAGGCATTGGCACCCTGACAGCAGGATTGTCTGGCTATGTAGACTCCCTCCTCAGGCCCTACGCTACCAGCACTCCCAGCTATCTTCGAGACACCACTGACTTCCTGAGGAAACTTCAATCCATCGGTGACCTTCCTGATAACACCATCCTGGCTACTATGGATGTAGAAGCCCTCTACACCAACATTCCACACAAAGATGGACTACAAGCCGTCAGGAACACTATCCCCGATAATGTCACGGCTAACCTGGTGGCTGAACTTTGTGACTTTGTCCTTACCCATAACTATTTCACATTTGGGGACAATGTATGCCTTCAGATCAGCGGCACTGCTATGGGTACCCGCATGGCCCCACAGTATGCCAACATTTTTATGGCTGATTTAGAACAACGCTTCCTCAGCTCTCGTCCCCTAAAGCCCCTACTCTACTTGCGCTATACTGATGACATCTTCATCATCTGGACCCATGGAAAAGAAGCCCTTGAGGAATTCCACCATGATTTCAACAATTTCCATCCCACCACCAACCTCAGCCTGGTCCAGTCCACACAAGAGATCCACTTCCTGGACACTACAGTGCTAATAAACAATGGCCACATAAACACCACCCTATACCGGAAACCTACTGACCGCTATTCCTACCTGCATGCCTCCAGCTTTCACCCTGACCACACCACACGATCCATCGTCTACAGCCAAGCTCTGCGATACAACCGCATTTGCTCCAACCCCTCAGACAGAGACAAACACCTACAAGATCTCTGTCAAGCTTTCTTACAACTACAATACCCACCTGCGGAAGTAAAGAAACAGATTGATAGAGCCAGAAGAGTTCCCAGAAGTTACCTACTACAGGACAGGCCTAAGAAAATAACAGAACGCCACTAGCCGTCACCTTCAGCCCCCAACTAAAACCCCTCCAACGCATTATTAAGGATCTACAACCTATCCTAAAGGATGACCCAACACTCTCACAAATCTTGGGAGACAGGCCAGTCCTTGCCTACAGACAGCCCCGCAACCTGAAGCAAATACTCACCAACAACCACATACCACACAACAGAACCACTAACCCAGGAACTTATCCTTGCAACAAAGCCCATTGCCAATTGTGCCCACATATCTATTCAGGGGACACCATCACAGGGCCTAATAACATCAGCCACACTATCAGAGGCTCGTTCACCTGCACATCCACCAATGTGATATATGCCATCATGTGCCAGCAATGCCCCTCTGCCATTTACATTGGTCAAACTGGACAGTCTCTACGTAAAAGAATAAATGGACACAAATCAGATGTCAAGAATTATAACATTCATAAACCAGTCGGAGAACACTTCAATCTCTCTGGTCACGCAATCACAGACATGAAGGTCGCTATCTTAAAACAAAAAAACTTCAAATCCAGACTCCAGCGAGAAACTGCTGAATTGGAATTCATTTGCAAATTGGATACTATTAATTTAGGCTTAAATAGAGACTGGGAGTGGCTAAGTCATTATGCAAGGTAGCCTATTTCCCCTTGTTTTTTCCTATCCCCCCCCGATGTTCTGGTTTAACTTGGATTTAAACTTGGAGAGTGGTCAGTTTGGATGAGCTATTACCAGCAGGAGAGTGAGTTTGTGTGTGTGGTTTTTGGGAGGGGGGTGAGAAAACCTGGATTTGTGCAGGAAATGGCCCAACTTGATTATCATGCACATTGTGTAAAGAGTTGTCACTTTGGATGGGCTATCACCAGCAGGAGAGTGAATTTGTGTGTGGGGGGTGGAGGGTGAGAAAACCTGGATTTGTGCTGGAAATGGCCCAACCTGATGATCACTTTAGATAAGCTGTTACCAGCAGGACAGTGGGGTGGGAGGAGGTATTGTTTCATGATCTCTGTGTGTATATAAAGTCTGCTGCAGTTTCCACGGTATGCATCCGATGAAGTGAGCTGTAGCTCACGAAAGCTCATGCTCAAATAAATTGGTTAGTCTCTAAGGTGCCACAAGTACTCCTTTTCTATCTGGAAGGGGAAGACCCAAGTTCAAGTCCCTGCTCCAATGACTATAAGAGATTGAGAGACCTGTCCCATAATATTCCATAGCCCAGTGACATAATGCAACATGGTCATATAAAAAGGAGGCACCACCTCCTCCCACCATTTTGTGAATGGTGCCTAAGCTAAAAATTTGGCTGAAATCATTGGGCAAATTAGTGTCAAAATTCAAATAGTTTAGAGTTGACCAAAGCTTATTGGATGAAAATTTCAGTTATTTGTCCAAAAAATTTCACCTAGTTCTAGTTTTAAGTCTAGAAATAATTCAAATGCTCGGAGAGAACTAAAGTATCAGATTACACTTTAGCTTCCCAGCAAATAATTTCTGGGTGTGATGTGTGGAGAAACAGGAAAATGGATAAAGCTTGATAAGAGCTGTAAGTAACAAACGTTTTTCTGTCTAACCGTGATTTTAACTGAAATTTATTCTTAGTCATGTCAAGTGGAATATCTAAGGAATTTTACTTAGTTAAGAGTTAAAGTAGTTTACTCAGGATTTAAAAAAATTAAGACAAATGCTTCAAATTATATTTTTTCCTGTAGATTTTCTCTTTACATCATCTTGGATGCTACAATCTTTGAATGCTGAATCCAGTCCAATTTACTAGAGTAGGATACATAGTATCAAAGCCATTTATATGGTTAGAGCTCAGGGACCAAACTATCCTCAGTACAAACTATCCTCGGTACGAGTACAACTTTCATTCAAATCAATAGGAGTTGTGAGTGCATATCTGAGTCTGAACTTGACCTAGCATGAACAGTCCTTACGGAAGAAAGCATTGCTGTTGGACTACAAAACACAAGCAAGAACCAGATGAGTTGGCCTATTCTGAGACCCAGTAGGAACTTTCAATTATTTGAGAATTAAAGTTTAAATTTTTGGAAATGTATAAACAAATTCCAAAATGTAGTGTTTTCTAATTGTTTCTTGCCTTTCCACAAAAATGGAGGTAAAATTAGCAAAAGTTATGTTTTTTCCAGAGAAATGGAATTTATAAAAACAAGTTAGTGCTCTGTCAATGTCAGCTGCTGATTACCTGTCCAGCAGGTTAAGTATCTGCTCCTAAAGGCCACCTGCACCTGAGATATTGTACAAAAAAAATACTACACGATTAACACAAGATTAATCGTAGTACAAAGACATCCTACAACCATTTTTCCAGTGTATTACCCCTTTTTTAAGTATATCAGAAGGCACATACTGCGTCTGTCAACTGCGTAACACTGGACGAATTAACTCAATTTTCTACCATTTTAACCCATCTTTTGTGGTTTAATCATTAACATTTTGTAAGGAAGATTCTGTAGTTTTCTTGGTCTATTACCTGTCACTGCAAATTACACAGATTAACCAGGCCTCTCACGCCACAGAATTTTAGCTAATCCAAGCAACTGACGAACCTTCTAAACAATCAGTTTTACCTATATTTTGCTGTAGTACTACCAACACCTATACCTACTAGAAGTGGTGGGGAAGGGATTATCCACTTCAGCCAAGATGTGTAATTAATGCTTCCTGCAATGTCAAGATTTCTCCTATCATTAATTCTATAATCCATATTTAAGATACTTAATAGCAATTATGGAGTGGAAAAGTGCGGGTTTATGCAACTAGACTGCAGAAATGGAATTACTTCCTTACATCACTGCTGCTTGGACCAATGAGGTTTTAAGTTTTGAAGATGACCAGCAAAACATTTGGTTTGTGTTTTTTGATAATTTGACATAGAAAAAGCCCTTTCAGGCCTTTATTTTTTTTTCCATGAAAATTAATGTTTTGCTTAGAAACTTGACATAACTAGTTATGTTTATATATTTCCAAAGTTTATACATTTCAAAAGTTGAGGAAAGCTGAGCAATTGAAAGTGGAGGTTACTTACCTGTAACTAGAAGTTTGAGATATGTAGTCATTATCTGTATTCCACTGTGGATGGTGCATACATACCATATGTCCAGAGCCAGAGAAAAATAGCGTCTGTTGGTGCACGCATGCAGCCTGGCTCACCTCATTGCCTCCATCTGAAGGGATGTAGGGTTGGGTGGACAGACTGCCTCTTCAGTTCCTTCTCTACAGCGAATCAGATAAGATCCAAAGCAGAGGGGAAAGAGGACAGGTAGTGGAATATAGATAGTGACCACACATCTAAAAGAACCTCTAGTTACAGGTAAATAACCTCCTTCTCCTCTTTGAATGATGATCCCTATTGTATTCCACTGGGGGTGATTGACAAACAGGACTTAAGTAGGAAAAGGGTGTGAGGATGTAGACAGAGGGCTGAGAGGAGTACTATAGTCCTAAAGGAGGCATAAACAGAAGAGTTCTGCACCAGGGTAAAATGTCTTGCAAACGCCTGAATGGAGGCCCATGTGCCCACTTTACAGATGTCCAGGAGGAGTACCTTCTGAAGAGATGCCATAGTTGTTACTTGTGCTCTGATGGAATGAGCTCTTATTCCATCATTGGGGAGAAGGGGGAGGTGGTTTGATAGTAACAGAATTGAATGCCGCCAGAGATCCATTTAGAAATTCTCTGGGTGGAGACTGACTTTCTGCTGTAGTGATGAATAGTCTCAGGGATTTCTTGAGTGGTTTTGTTCTGTGCAGGTAAAAGGGAGCAGAGTTTTCGTTCCTCTGCGGAAGCGTGTGGTTTTGGGAAGAAAACAGGTAAGTGAATCAATTGGCTACGGTGAAATTTCAAAACTACTTTAGGGGTGAATTTGGGGTGTAGACACAAAGAAACCCTATCCTTATGGAATATAGTGTAAGGAGAATCTGCCATCATCGCTCCAAGTTCACCAACTTTTCTAGCTGAGGTGATGGCTCCATGGAAAGTGACCTTCATGGAAAGGAGACACATTGTGCAAGAAGCGAAAAGTTCAAAGGGGGGGCCTTTGAGTACCAAGAGAACAAATTTTAGGTGCCACTGGGGAGTAGGCTTCTGAATACCTGGGAAGGTTTTTATTAGGGTTTTCCAGAATCTATTGGACAGAGGATGTGCAGAGACCAGGCAGCCCTGAGAAGGTGGCGGGTATGCCCCGATTACCCCATGTGAACTTTCCAGGAGCTGATGGACAAACCTGATGTTTTCAAAGATAGGATATAGTCCAAGATAAGAGAAATATCTGTAGTTTCTGGGAGAATGCCTCTTCTGATGTGCCCAAGAAAAGTGCTTCCATTTAGCTCGGTAACATTTTCTAGTAGAGTCCTTTCTATTATTTGAGAGGAGGTCTCTTATGGTTGTGGAGCATGAACATTATAATGATGATGCCCATCCAAATACCAAATCCTGAGGAGGAGCGGACGTGAATCAGGGTGTCTGATCTTGCTGTTCCACTGGGTCAGGAGCTCAGGAAATGTTGGGAGGATGATTGGTGGTCAAGATAACATGTGTAGGAGGTTGGGAAACCAGAACTGTGTGGAACAGAAGACGGCAATCAGGATAACCCTTTGACATCCCAATATTCACCACTGTCATGTAATTAGGATATGTTTTATATAAAGTAGGTCTTGTGAGGTATTCGAAAAGTCTTGATCTGCCAGATATTAATATCTTGTTGGATTGTGTGTGCCATCATTGTATGTGAAGTTTGGCTATGTATGTGTTACTGAAACATGTGTGAGGTTAAAAACACCCACAAGCAGCCTTTCAGGACTTTTTACTGTTGTACCTAACAATATTAATGACTTATTGAGGAAAGGCACATAAGCCCAAGGATTACCCCAGAAACGGTGTACAAGAAAAACCTCTCAGAGACAGCACTACACCATGGGGACTGTTTGACCCAAGTCACAGCAAAAGAGCTTTCCAGCAAGTGGGAAGATGATGTAAAAGGAGGATAATGACCTCATGAGGGTACCTCACTCTCCCTGCAACAACACACCTGGAAACACCTGAGGGGCAAGTACTGAATGGTAGGAAGTGATGGTCCCAGGCTAGAAAGATCTTCAGCCTGTGTATGAAACCTGGGAAAGCCAAGGAAACTTGTGCCTTAAGAATCTGCCAGCCTATTTATCACTCAGGGTGAGAATTTGCTAATTTATATCCTACCTGTGTTAAGCTCAGTTTGCGTTTTTTGTTTATTTGCCAAGGTGATCTGCTTGCTATCCCTTATAATCACTTAAAATCTATCTGGTGTAGTTACTAAACTTGTTTTTGTTCATTCTGAAACTAGTTTGTGGAATTCATAATTGGGGGGAGGGGAGCAAAAAGCTGTGCATATCTTCCTCCACATTGAGGGAGGGGGTGGGTTCATGAGCTTCTGCTCTACAGATTTCTGTGCAGCGCAAGGCAAAACAATTTTGGGTTTACACTCCAGAGGGAACATGCACTGGAGTGCTGGGCAATTCCTGAGCTGAGTCTTCCTACACAGAGCTGATCTCAGTGGGTGTCTTTCTGCAGCTGGGTGTGGCCCTATCTGTTTGTGTGCTGGAGAAGGCTTGAGGGCCTGGCTCAGCAGGGTAGTGTAAGGGAACCCAGACTGGTGGAACCGGTGGGCTGAGTGGTACCCAAGTACATGAGGTGGCACCCCAGAAAGGGGGGGGACACGCAATCTGACAAACCCATTCTCCCTCCTACTAGATTTTGCATAGAACTTGTGGAAGGACCAGTAAAAGAGGGAAGTCATAGTTGAGCTGATCCAACCAAGGAAGAAGCAGAGTGTCTTGGATGACAACCAAGATCTTCTCTGGAGCAATATGTGGTGCATTTCCTGTTTTCTTGAGAGGTGAACAGGTCTCTGGTTGGGGTTCCTCAGAGTGAAAATTCACACAGTACTGCGTTGTGGAGCTCCCACTTGTGGTTGACTGAAATGTCTGCTAAAAGGAGTCTGCAAGCACATTTTGCTTTCCTAGAATGTAGGCTTCCGACAGGATGATTTGATTGGTGATACACCAGTTCCAGAGGTTGACTGCTTCTGTGCACAGGGAGGCGGAACCCACTCCTCATTGCTTGTTGATGAAGAAGACAGTGTAATGTTGTCTGACATTATAGGGACCTGGTGAGTGTGGATGAATGAAAGAAGGGACCCTCATGCCTTTCAGACTGTTCAAACTCCAGAATATTGATGCACATCCTGGACTCTTGAGATGTCCAGGTACCTTGAGCTATGTGGTTGTTCATGTGGGCTCCCCAACTCAATAGGGACGCATCTGTAGTAATGGTCCTGTCTGGAGAGGAAGGGAGAAAGAGGAGCCCATGCATACCTGACAAGGATTTGGATTTGTCCACCATAGCAGGGAAGACACTGAGCAGAATGGTCATCATGGGGTTCACTGACTAACATTTTGGGGAGTACACCGATTGCCGTGTTTGAAGGCAACGAAAGTGGAGTCTTGCAAGTGGAGTGCTGTAGTTGCATAGAATCATAGAATATCAGGGTTGGAAGGGACCCCTGAAGGTCATCTAGTCCAACCCCCTGCTCGAAGCAGGACCAATTCCCAGTTAAATCATCCCAGCCAGGGCTTTGTCAAGCCTGACCTTAAAAACCTCTAAGGAAGGAGATTCTACCACCTCCCTAGGTAACGCATTCCAGTGTTTCACCACCCTCTTAGTGAAAAAGTTTTTCCTAATATCCAATCTAAACCTCCCCCACTGCAACTTGAGACCATTACTCCTCGTTCTGTCATCTACCCCCATTGAGAACAGTCTAGAGCCATCCTCTTTGGAACCCCCTTTCAGGTAGTTGAAAGCAGCTATCAAATCCCCCCTCATTCTTCTCTTCTGCAGGCTAAACAATCCCAGCTCCCTCAGCCTCTCCTCATAACTCATGTGTTCTAGACCCCTAATCATTTTTGTTGCCCTTCGCTGGACTCTCTCCAATTTATCCACATCCTTCTTGTAGTGTGGGGCCCAAAACTGGACACAGTACTCCAGATGAGGCCTCACCAATGTCGAATAGAGGGGAACGATCACATCCCTCGATCTGCTGGCTATGCCCCTACTTATACATCCCAAAATGCCATTGGCCTTCTTGGCAACAAGGGCACACTGCTGACTCATATCCAGCTTCTCGTCCACTGTCACCCCTAGGTCCTTTTCCGCAGAACTGCTGCCTAGCCATTCGGTCCCTAGTCTGTAGCGGTGCATTGGGTTCTTCCGTCCTAAGTGCAGGACCCTGCACTTATCCTTATTGAACCTCATCAGATTTCTTTTGGCCCAATCCTCCAATTTGTCTAGGTCCTTCTGTATGCTATCCCTCCCCTCCAGCATATCTACCACTCCTCCCAGTTTAGTATCATCTGCAAATTTGCTGAGAGTGCAATCCACACCATCCTCCAGATCATTTATGAAGATATTGAACAAAACCGGCCCCAGGACCGACCCTTGGGGCACTCCACTTGATACCGGCTGCCAACTAGACATGGAGCCATTGATCACTACCCGTTGAGCCCGACAATCTAGCCAGCTTTCTACCCACCTTATAGTGCATTCATCCAGCCCATACTTCCTTAACTTGCTGACAAGAATACTGTGGGAGACCGTGTCAAAAGCTTTGCTAAAGTCAAGAAACAATACATCCACTGCTTTCCCTTCATCCACAGAACCAGTAATCTCATCATAAAAGGCGATTAGATTAGTCAGGCATGACCTTCCCTTGGTGAATCCATGCTGGCTGTTCCTGATCACCTTCCTCTCATGCAAGTGCTTCAGGATTGATTCTTTGAGGACCTGCTCCATGATTTTTCCAGGGACTGAGGTGAGGCTGACTGGCCTGTAGTTCCCAGGATCCTCCTTCTTCCCTTTTTTAAAGATTGGCACTACATTAGCCTTTTTCCAGTCATCCGGGACTTCCCCGGTTCGCCACGAGTTTTCAAAGATAATGGCCAATGGCTCTGCAATCACAGCCGCCAATTCCTTCAGCACTCTCGGATGCAACTTGTCCGGCCCCATGGACTTGTGCACATCCAGCTTTTCTAAATAGTCCCTAACCACCTCTATCTCCACAGAGGGCTGGCCATCTCTTCCCCATTTTGTGATGCCGAGCGCAGCAGTCTGGGAGCTGACCTTGTTAGTGAAGACAGAGGCAAAAAAAACATTGAGTACATTAGCTTTTTCCACATCCTCTGTCACTAGGTTGCCTCCCTCATTCAGTAAGGGGCCCACACTTTCCTTGGCTTTCTTCTTGTTGCCAACATACCTGAAGAAACCATGAGACCATATGACCTAGCAGATAAACACGACTTGACCAGTACTCGAGGCTTGTTTGTGATGTAAACGGAGGGTAGCCCTGGAGTCCAGGGACCGTGAGCAGTTTGCCTTCATCGATCAGAGCTTGAAAATGAGCTCTGTCCTACTGCGGAAGGCAGTCAGTAAACCCTGCAAACTTGGCATAAGTCAGGAAATTGTATTTAGCCATTAGTGACTATCCTGAACTGGAGGCTGGATGATGAGAAGACCGTTCTCCCCAGCAGATCCAGGCATTTGCCCTCTTTATCAGCAAGGATAGACCAGGGATGTGACTGTGTAGCCCTTTCAGAAGCGGGATGGACCACCACGGAGTTGAGAGTGGGGTGAGAAAATAAATTTGTTCCTTCAGCATTCCTTCAGTAATAACGCTATTCTGCCCTTTTCAGGGTAGGAGCGCAGCTGGCAGAGGAGCACCAAACTGTTCTAAATGGCTCCAGTATGGCTTCATTAGCAGGGAGAGCTAATATGTTGGGGTCTAGATGCATGGAGGATGTTTAAGAGTTTGTGCTGAGAGTCCTGGATCTCCTGGAGAGGAATCAAACTCTCCAGCAACTCTGTGGAGATGATCTAGGAACTTCCTGAAGTCACTGGGGGAAGAGAGGTGGATGGAGATGTAGGAGTCACCACTTCTTCCAGGAATGAAGATGGCAGTCTTACTAGTTCCAGTGGAACCACCTGATCCATAGCATAATGTTCCTCCTATGCCAGATCCAGGGGCAGATCTGAGTGTTCCCTTAGAGGGGAGGCAAGAGGTGACTCCCTGGCAGATCGGACAGACTCTGCATGGGACTACTGGTCCCAAGGCCCCCAGTAGGAAGGGTCAGTAGGTGGTCATGGGGGCCCCATGCCAGCAGCTCCAAAGTTAGATGAAGGAGAGGTTGGTCCCAAACTGGTGCAGGTCTCTTGGGTGGTGGTGAACACACAGGGTAGGGGAAGAAAAGTTCATGGGGCGATTCACACTCTCCTGAAGAAGAGAAGTCAGATTCCAGTTCCAGTGGTGGTACTGTTGGTGCCGTTGGAAGGGAGGAGTGTTCTGTGTATGGGATGGGTGATAAACTCCTTCCCGCGGTCAAGTCCCTCAGAGGTGGATCCGACTGGGGCTTCATGGCCTTCTTCGTGAGGTATTTGCGGAGACGAAGTTCCTGCCTTTCTCGGGTATGGCTAGGGAACAATTGACAGATACTGCACCTCATCATGATGTGGGCTTTCCCAAGGCAGTACAGACGGAGGTGGTTGTCGCTGACCGAGAAAGATTGTGGGAAGGAAGCATGGCGTTTGATGCCTGGAGTCCTGGGCATAGTCCTGGACCTAAATGGGGTGGTTTTACCCAGGAAACTGATCTATAAAAACACTAAACTGTTAAAGCTGTTTACAAACTAGGTAATTCTTATTTTGTAGGATGTAGCCAAAGCTGTAGACACTGAAGATTCCAACCTGGACCATGCAGTAGTGAGAAGAAACTGGAGAGGTGATCAGTCTGCCCTGCTCTCTATCCCCTCAGACAGAGGCACAGGTGAATCAGAGTGCATGTGTGGACCAACGGACACTACTTTCAAATTCTCCAGCTCTGGATGTATGGTGCGCATGCATAACCCACCATGGAATACAATAGGGACCATTACTCAAAGAAGTAGAAGAAATGTAGACTCTTTAGTCAAACTTCAATGACTAATGAACATTTTGGAGAAAGGCAGGCTTTGGTAAAGATTTCAATACCACCTCTATAATGAAAGGCACTAACAATAGGCATCTAGGTCATTCAGCAAAAAGAAGATAGTCCAGAATTAACAATACTGATTTCTATGGTTAAATCAAGCAAACAGTAGGAACTTTTGGGCCCTCTTTATAAAATCACTAAGCAACAAATAAAGGGCACAAGCCTAGCTTTTTTAAAAAATCCTTTCCAGGTTATTTTTAAATGTTTCATAGAGCTTCAGATTAGATGTTGTTCCTATGAGACAGTTTCTCTCTCTTCCTAGAGCATCTAATGGTAGGTGTGGTATAGCAATTGTTTCAAACTTTCCAAGAGCCTATAATCAAAGTTTAGGATTTAGTCACTGGATTGCTGGAATGAAACTGTCATGTCAGATCTGAACACTGCATTCTACATACACGAACTTTGAACATTAAACACTAGGCTAATTCTGACAGCCAGTATTTTCTTTTTAAAGGACAGTATTAAAAATTGAAGTTATAACATTACCTGCAGGGTCTTTTGGAGTTTATCTATATACATCTCTCCAACTCTTTCTCCCTTTGATTCCATATTGAAGTGTGTTTTTACCTTTTCTATATCTTTAAGTCTTTTAGTGCATTCTTCTGAGGAAGGTGAATGAGGTCTTTTAGGTGCAGCATTTTTAGAGTTTAGAGTTGAAATTCCATTTAGGAGCTGTTGTCCCTGTGCAGGAGGTGGTGTAATAAGTCGAGAAATCACATTTCGTCCTACTACTGTAGGTATGGCGCATCCAGTTGGAGGTAGCACTGCTTTTGTTGTACCTGCAATCTCGGTCTCTGCACAAAGAAAAGAGCCTTTAAAGTGTAGTTACATAGAGTTAAGGGTTACATTTTCCTTACTATGTTTGGATACATACTTGAACCAATAACTGGAATGGGCAGTCTTTTAACAGGCACTGATGGCATAGTGACATTCAATGACTTCTCTCTACTGGTAGCAGCACTGGTTCTCTGAAGTACAGTGTTCCTGTTAAATAAACATTGTATATGCTCTTTCACATTTTCGGTAACACAGCTAGTCTATCAACTGTACACTTGTTACCGATCTCCTTGAACTATCCACTGGCTGAAGAAAATGCATATACTGTATATTGAAGACAGTTGATTTCTGGCATAACGTCCCTTTAAATTTTTGCTGCCATTCTATTTATTCATGGTCATTATCCTTCAAAAGTTTGTAGATATAAAAGACACTACAATTATTCCATATATTTATTTTGCAGGACCCCAAGAATCAACTTAATTATTGATTAAAAAAATTTAGTATACATGCCACAGCGATTTATATAAAGACTGAAATAAGTAAGAACTGCCAAACAAACTTGTCCACGTTAAAAGTAAAAGTTACCCTTTGCAAGCACTTCACATTGCTACAAGGCACAAGCTTACAAACTACTAACCTTTCTGTTTCTATCAGAGAGTTGTTGTCCAATTTAGAGATCCTGTTTAACAAGGGAGGGGAGCTATATCGTGTTCCTGTGTCTGTGTTCATTGAACCATCCAAAGAGCTTACATCCACCGAAGCCCTTTTGGATGAAAGTCCACTAATGTTTCGACCAATGTCTGGTATGCTTTGCTGAAAACAAAGGTTACAAGATATAATCTTTTTTTTAAAAAAAAAGATATGCACACATGCAAATATTATGTGAAGGATCAAAACTTCAACGTACCTTCTTTCTTTTCTGTAAAATTTCAGCAGGCAAATAATAATGCAGTTGCTTTTTCTTCACATGAGTTGCTTCAATCTTCATGCCGTCTTTTAGCATATTGATGTTATTTGCCTGCCTATGAACTGTAATATGCAATTACCCAATTTAAAGCCAGAATACATGCAGATTCCAATTCCCTCAACTTAGATTATATTTTTGTAAAATTATGTTTCTGAATGAAGAAGCCAACAGCAGGCCTTCATTAAGTATTTTTACTCTGAACATATCATATTGGAATATTGTCAATAATATGTTGAAGCTCATTTAAACTAAAGCTACAATAACAGAAGGTCACCAGGAGAGTTTCCAAATTCATGATAGTTAATAAAAATGGGAGAACTGTATGCTGGGAAGCCCATTTTACTTTACATTTCATAACCAACTTGGTCCATTTGATATTTACAGTCGGTCACCATCCTGTAGTCATTTTAACTTTGTTTAAAGATACCTCTTTAAAACAACTAATTACAGGTGTCTGTACTGCTTAAAAAGGTTGCAAACAATGTTGGCGAGTAAGAGGAATGTAGGGCTTTTTTTTTTTTAATCTTAAATTTAATTCCCTCTTTGATTCACTGGACTGAGAAAGTTCAGTTAAGTTTAGGCTCTGCAAACAGTGTTGGGTAATTGATGGATTCAAATACATGTAGTTTGCAGATCAAATAACTCAGCTGTTTAAATACTTAAATCTAAAAATTCAGACAAAAAAGCTTGAGGCAGTTTATTTCGTTTCACTAGCATGACTGCCCAGAAATCGAGGAGACAGGCAAAGCAGAGGTAGAGACAAAATAGGACTGATCATGTAAGTTAAAATTTGGCACATTTTTTTTTTAAATGGTGTCCCTTTAAGAGAGTATCTTCCATTTCCGTCTCCTATAAACCAAGTGCAGCAATACCACTCTCCCTGATTCAAAGTTTAATACTGGGCATCACATTTGTGGATATTCAGTCTTAAGAGTTTACTTAGTGGACTTTATATTCTGCATTTGTTTAAGTTAGTTGTTCAGTAGGTTGCCAAGAGCATTGGGGATACTAGAATTAGTTAAAAGATCCTGAGCTTCCATTGATCTTTCACTAAAACCATTAAAATCTAAAAGCAGTGGGACTTGTCTATGCAACATTTATGTACCAATTTAACTATGTACTATTAGGATAAAGGTGCTAATATTGGTACGTTTACGTACAGCTTATTTACCAACATAAGCCCATTTTCATGAGTATAACTGCATCCACACTAGTGGGCTGCACCAATTTAGCTATATTGATTTCAAATCAATAGAAAAGACTAAGGGCTTATTTAAACACAGGGTTTCTGTATCTCCCCTCCTCACTGCCAATCCGATTAGGAAAGCCTGTGCCTCAAGGCAGAGCTTGGGTAAGCAAGGAACAAGCTGTATCATATAAAGCAAATTTCTACTGCGGATGCAGTTATACCCATTTAGGTGTTGAATGATTAACTATACTAGTTAAGTTAAAATGGCACAGTTTGTTTAGCAAGGCCAAACATTTGACTTCAAACTAAATGACTTCAAAGAGAGGTCTGGTAACAGTTTGAGCTACAGAGTTGCACACAAAAACATCCATAACAGCATAGGTGGCGACTGGTTGCTCTGCACCAACTGGTAGCCAAGCTCCCGCCTCCTTGCCTCTTTCTCCCCCACCCCCGAGCGCACCACGTCTCTGTTTCTCCCAGCGCTTCCTGCTCCCCTGCCGCCTAACAGTTGTTTAGGACTTTCCAGGAGGGAGAGGGAGGAGCAGGGATGTGGCGCACTCAGGGGAGGAAGCAGGGTAGAGGTGGGGACGTCAAGAACCCACCCGGAAGAGAGGAAGTCAGCGCCCATGCAGAACGCCATCCATAAATGCACTGATATGGGCCAATCGTTATAACTTAAATGCAAGAAAAAAATACATAAGTTCACTATTAAAGTTTTAAAGGTTAAAGACTACAGTTGACATTCAAATAAATACATACACTGCAAAGACTTTGTACAAGTATTAGACAGTCCACTCCTAAGTCTGACAAACTAGCATACTGGGCTTCCACACTAACATTTTCAAATGCTTACACATTTGTATGCCAGATTTCTGCAGGCTTCTCAATTGCTTTAGCCCTCAATGACTTTTGCCCCAAGGAACTGTTAGAAGTTACCATATTATCCAAGCACCACTGCCACCTCACCTCACAACTGAAGTTTAACAAGCACTTTTTCATTACCCATCAGATGCCCACATGGAATTTGACTGAACTTCTCAGACAGAATCATAGAACTGGAAGGGACCTCGAGAGGTCATCTAGTCCAGTTGCCTGCACTCAAGGCAATAGGTTCACCATAGCTCCAACAACATACTGAGAAACTAAGCCAAAGAGCAACGAACCAGATTGCTGCATATACACCAAATGCTGTCAAATGATCAAACTAAAGAAAACAACTGAAAAATAAGAGGTTTTTTTTTTATCGTAGCCTTGGGAATTACTTATAACAATACTAAGTAAAATATCATGGAATTAAATTAAATTAACGTTGTCCTTTCAGACCTACACTTCAGTGGTTCCAACACATCACAAATGAAAGAGAAAGGAAGAGTTTGTAACCTGATTCTCAAGGTAACTAGTAAGAAAAGTTGTGTGTTTGTAACATTAGAATAACTCCGTGCTCAAATCTGGAGAAGAGCATTCATGCCCCTACCAATGTAGAAGTGTCCATGACAATAGGTTTTCAGATGTTCAGTCTAGTTTTCAGACTCAGATGGGAGTTAGTTCTGAACTATCAATAGTATAGAAATTTTGGGTTCTAAGTTCTTGGTTGCTACTCTTGACAATTCCCATTACAAGTTACATACAACAAGACTGTTCTCATGGTCTTAAGTATGGGTTCCCAAACTTCATGCCCCTTTTTGACTTCCATGCATATGATTCAGAGGCACCTATTTCAAGTCACTGGCACCAGCTTTGCTGCCTTTGGCCTAGCAAGTGCATAGTTAACTTCACTGAGCCAGCTGTGCCCACTATGCCAGAGAAGAGGTTCACACATCTACTGTGCTGCTTAAGTTTTAGGTCTTCCCTCATTACCCACTCTGGTACATGGACAGAATGTGTATTTTAATTGTTTTACAGGTAGCGCTGATGTTACTGATTTTTCTGCCACTAAAAAAAAAATAAAATAAAAAAATATGATGGATGTAAATAGTGTCATTTTTACAAGTCTAGCAGAACTCTTTAGTGTAAGAGGCTATAGAGTGCTTCAATTCAGGTCTTCACCATGTTCCTCATATGGTTTGTGTATCTGACAAGGAATGCGCCTTCTTACTTATTGTATGGCTATAGCAGGTATACATCCAAGATAGATATCTGTTTTGTGGGCAAAATAGAAAGTTTACTATTTTAAAATTAAGCCTCCACATGCTCTGTGCCTAGACCTTCACCATAACTATCCTGGAGGAGGCAGAGTTCGGGAAGAGTTTATGGATTATATTAGCTATTTAGATAATCTTGTATGAGTCAAACTAAAAACCATACCAATACTAAAGTGAAATATAAGCTTACCTGTATCTGTGAATGATTGTATATCATACGTTAAGTCAATGTTAACACTTTCTGCATTTTCCATTTTCCTAAAAATTATTCCAAGGAACCACATGGATACATAGTTGCTCCTTTAAAAACCAATAATAAAAAAAATCACTGATGCGTCTCATTTGTGTGTCAATGTCAGTTCTATTTGGATGTTCCCAATTTAACTTCAGGAACTGGATTAAACAAAATAATCTCCATCATTTACCTGTTCATTATTATAGAGTTGCAGATTAAATCTGCATTTTAGTACTTATGTGTTTTGGTATACTAGTCAGAGGTACAATATTTCACTCATTCTTAAATGTTATGACATGTTCAGATTGCCTTTTCTTGAAGATACACAGCTGTGAAACAATGTTTGATTAGCTTGAAATACCTCCACATGCATTCTTGCAAGATATCTACAATGACTGAAGACTAGCAGATTTCAATTTAATTTTAACAGGGACCAAACTACCACATTCTTAAACTTTAAAAAAAAAAAGAAAGAAAAGAAAAAAACTTAACTTACTCTTTGCAATGTTCCTTGTTGCCAGGGAAAGACTGAGGATTAACATGTGCAAGGTTTATAAATTCATTTCTCTCCAAGTTCCCAACGAGTACACGAATTTTAGATTCAACTAGACCAACCCTAATAAAAACATCAGGTGTTAGGTTAGTTTGGTTTTAATGAATCAGGCACAATACAATAGTTTGAACTACCAGTTAGAATTTAAAAAGCGTAAAATACCAGTCCAATCAACCCAACATGACAGGGAGCTTAGTAGGATTTAAATATAGCAACCCAAGGCTGGATCTCTCAAGATGTATGTTCACTTAAATTAGGACTGGAGGAAGTTCCCTTTAGACAATAAATATTGCTTTACATGATTGAAAACCTTGTGACAAGTTCATGATAACCATTATCCTCTAAAGGAGTTAAATACGGCCCTTACCATTCTAGCCATCAAGGGGTTGTGGGATCAAGATCCTAGGTTGCAAGTTTAACACTGTTTGGTTGGATCGCAGGTAGGCAGAAAAGTCAGTTTGAAGCAAACTATGCTTGGAAAGGTACCTTAGTTTGTAGCTCAAGAGGTCACGGGAGGATTGTGTTTTGAGAACTGCACTTCAAAGCTTTTTAGCTGGAAGAGCAGAGTTCTTGCTAGAGCTAAGTAGAGAAAGATAGTTCTGCTTCTGGAGTATTTAGACATTTTGAAATTTGATCTTGTTCTGATTTGGAAGGTAAGCAAAAAATGCAGAATTCTCTGTAAAAGGGAAAGAAGTGGTATACTTGGGTTCTGTCGGAGCCTCTCCTGGGTCCCATCAGAACCTTGCCTAAACCTAACCAAAATGTTTAGTTTTCACCAACAAACTGTTTTGTTGGCATTTTCCCAATTCGCTCCAGCTGTCTGTCCTTGTGAAAGCGTAGGAAGAATGGTTAGTCTGTTAGTCTGTATTCGCAAAAAGAAAAGGAGTACTTGTGGCACCTTAGAGACTAACCAATTTATTTGAGCATGAGCTTAGCTGTAGCTCACAAAAGCTCATGCTCAAATAAATTGGTTAGTCTCTAAGGTGCCACAAGTACTCCTTTTCTTTTTGTAGGAAGAATGTCTTCCTATCCAAACCAAGAGCAAAGTCTGTAAGCAGGATAAGGGCAGAATAACCCAAGTTATTCTGGAACACACTTAACATTATGTTGAAGACCTGAACAGTAGCAGTTTTCCTCAGTTACTTAAAGGAATACTGTTAACTTGAAGCCAGTTTAAAAAAAATTAAATTTCTAGTCAATTCCATACATTTCAAAGAATTCAGGTACTGTATTGACCCCTGAACCCACCTGAAAATTGTTTGACTAGGAAAATAAAATTTAAAAACTCCTATGGCAGTGTGGAACAAACAAAAAGAAAGAAAGCCTGTACAGAAAGTGATGTCAAATGACAAACTGACTAATTTCCCCTTTCTCTTTAATACTTCAGCATAACTATTGCATGAACCAGTAAGTTTAAGAAGTCACAAACTGAATTAAATTAATGGTATCAGGTAAAGTGTTAAGGACAAGTTTGGTCTTTTTCTTGTCCTTATGTTCCTTTATTACATAAAGAGTGATTTTAAAGTATATATATTTATTTCCTTGTTGTTAGAATTTGTTATTGTACATAAATAATTGTTTCATCATACATTAGAACTGTAACATAAATTAGATATCAATCATGCTATAATTAAAAATATACATAGATCATGTCAAAAGAAACTCCCTAAGTGTATGGTAATAGTTGTTAGCCAATACATATATGTTAGGCACAGTATACATTACATTAATTGGTATTATGTACACAGTGTTAATAGAATATGTATAGGCATTGGGAAGTTATATTAATTGGATGTATTATACTCTTCCCACAATTCTATTCACCCATGTCAAATATCCCACAACACTGCAAAGCTGAAGTCAGTTTTGGCATTAGAAAATAAGAAGCCTGTCAAAGCCAAAATACACCAATGGTGTGTCCTAGAGGTAAATCCTAATCTGTTCTAAGTCCAACTGGTTTGGAATGTGGTTTCCAAAACAGAGATAATGAAAGGTACAGAACAACAACATGTTAAGGAACTGGTGGGCTGGATTGTAGGTGACATATAAAGTGCTTTTAAAAAACTTGTGAACAGTCATGATATAAATGGAGGTAATTTTGGAGGTGCTTCTTCAACTCACACTTACTGCATAAGGTGAACATGCTTCAAGGTAAGAATTGCTTCCTGAAAGGTGGGTATGTAATGTCTCCTTTTTATATTGCATTGTTTGTCTATAGGCTATAGATTTTTGGTTAGATTTGGTTATTTGGGCTTGAACATTTTTCAAATTGAACCAAAAATACAGTGAAACAATCAGTTATATTGTTAATCAACACAGCACAAGTTATTATCCTCAGAAAAGCCATATTTTACAGATGGATTTTGCCCTTGAGTAGCCATGTGAGACAACTATTAGTTCAGTTAAAACAATATTTTATTGAAACTGTGACAAACATATGTTAACTGCATTTATACAGCGTGTTGTAGGTTACTCCTGCCTGCATTAACACACACACACAAAATGTGCAACAGTTAGGGTTGCTACACTCAGACCTGACTCAAATCCACAAAAACAGAGAAATGGATAAGCCAACTCAACAGTACATGTCCTCTTTTATACCCAGACACCTTATTACCACAACTACTTACACTACAAACTTAACTCTGTCCCCTACAGATGCCAGCCTTTCATCACCTCCGAGTTATCCCCTCCCAGTGCATCACAACACACAACTAGGACAGGGACATTTGGTAGAGGAGTGTGTGAAGGGAAGGTTGGGGGAGCAGCATCTGTGAGTGAATGAATGAATGGTGCTACGTACTGTACTGTTTCGCTGTGTGTGCATGCGAACATACATACATTTTATAAAGAGAAAGCTCCTGTTCTTTTTTAGTGGATGATCAGACTGCCAAGGAAAACAAGACCCAAATTTCATATCCTTCCTATTAAAATGAGAAAAAGCCAAGGCTGCACAGAAAAATCGAAGGGCCTAAAAAGCAGTTGCATCAAAAAGCCACTTTTTAGAGCAGCAGCAGAGATTTATGCTCCATTTTAAAACAGAACCCTAACTATGGAGTTTCTAGCAGGGTGCCCCCATTAACTGGTACATGCAGCCTTAACACAGTTAAGCACTTCATTTCAGAAACAAACAAAAATTAATGCTTAACAGGCTATTGTGACATAATACATAGTTTTGGCCTTAAAAATGTTTGATATTTAATATGATATTGTTTGATTGAAATGAGCACATTTGGGTTGTTAGTTACAGAACAAAGAGGATATTCTGAAATATGTACCCTATTACCTGGTGTTGCTACACATAAGGTAAATAAACGTTCATAACCACACTTCATTAGAACAAATAGAAATAGGTTAGAATATAGCAAATGGTGCCAACCACTTTTTTCTTGAATTGCTATTCTGATATAGTGCTCTCACAAGGAGTTCTGCAGATTAGTTTAAAGCTGCTAGTGTTCTGCAGCCTATTAAAAGCTTATTGCTATACAACTGTTTTTGAATCCTGACTGCCTTCAGATCAAGCTCCTTTCCAGTCAGTGCTAAAAGCAAAGCTGTTGCCTTATGGCTAATATAGGAAAAAGTCTTTATCACCATGTTGATGTTTAAATTCTCAGCCTCAGAAGTGTGATCCCACATCTAGATTTCAGAGAAATGGTTGATTATTGAAACAGAAGTCCCTATAAGAACAAATCATGTAATATGTTGATACTATAACTACTGAAACATTATTTTTGAAACTGAAGCTTACTTGTAAACCGCAGCATACACTTACAATTCAGAAGAAAGTAATTAGGAGAAATCTTGCATTTGGAAAGATATGATTTGAAGAGCCAATTTCATAGTAGTGACTATACAGCTGCATAACATAAGAGGACACCACCACCAAACACCCCCCACTTACTTCAGAGTCACCATTACCAATGAAGATTTTCAGACAGGAGCAAGGTTTACCCAGGGCCAAAAAACAAAAACAGAAAAACACTCAAGAACATTTTTCCTTGTATGCTTTCACATATCACTTATGTCCCAATCCTTTATCATCTTTCAAATCCCTCAAACTTCTACACAGGCCACCAATACTGATCAGCCAAAATTTACCACCACCTATATTAAAAATGGTTAGTTTTATGATTAAATTGGTCACTTGATGCATTATTGCTCTCAACTGTGTGCTTTAATTGCAAGTTACCTGGTGCTGATAGCATGTCTTCCTCTTGCATACTGCCAAACAGTCGGGCAGCACTTAAACTGCAGATATTGTTTAATCTTACAAGTGCTTATCATTGCTTGTGGTGTTTTGAGAAACCACCCCAGAAGGTTGGAGGTTTAACACTTATCTAAGTTTTCCAAGAGAATTATAGAAAGCTGTCATAAATATAAAGGGAAGGGTAACCACCTTTAAATCCCTCCTGGCCAGAGGAAAAACCCTTTCACCTGTAAAGGGTTAAGAAGCTAGGATAACCTTGCTGGCACCTGACCAAAATGACCAATGAGGAGACAAGATACTTTCAAAGCTGGAGGGGGGGGGGAAAACAAAGGTTCTCTCTGTCTGTGTGATGCTTTTTCCAGGACCAGAGCAGGAATGCAGGTCAGAACTCCCGTAAAAGGGTTAATAAGCAATCTAGTTAGATATGCATTAGATTCTGTTTTGTTTAAATGGCTGATAAAATAAGTTGTGCTAAATGGAATGTATATTCCTGTGTGTGTCTTTTTGTCACTTAAAGGTTTTGCCTAGAGGGATTCTCTATGTTTTGAATCTGATTACCCTGTAAGGTATTTACCACCCTGATTTTACAGAGGTGATTCTTTTACTTTTTCTTCAATTAAAATTCTTCTTAAGAATCTGATTGCTTTTTCATTGTTTTTAAGATCCACGGGTTTGGGCCTGTGTTCACCTATGCAAATTGGTGAGGATTTTTATCAAGCCTTCCCCAGGAAAGGGGGTGTAGGGTTTGGGAGGATTTGGGGGGGGGGGGGGAAGGAAAGACATTTCTAAGCAGGCTCTTTCCCTGTTATATATTTATTAGACGCTTGGTGGTGGCAGCAATAAAGTCCAGGGGCAAAAGGTAAAATTTGTACCTTGGGGAAGTTTTAACCTAAGCTGGTAAAAATAAGCTTGGGGGGGTTTCATGCAGGTCCCCACATCTGTACCCTAGAGTTCAGAGTGGGGAAGGAACCTTGACAAAAGCTTTTTAACATTTAGCACCTACACCTTTGTGTTCAAATACACTACAGTAAATTCCAAGTTGAATAGTTTTAAACAAAGAAGAGTTTAGTGCTCCACAATTTTCTCCAATACATGAAGAAAATCCAACTCTAAACCATGTTTCAAGTGAAAGAATAAACCCATATTTAAGAATGACTTACCATTCTAAATGATTCTCTTCAGTAGAGGCACTAGCAGTCAACACAATATAATGCCTGGAAAACATTAAAATATTTAGCCTGTCTCTGGGATCAGAAAGTTTAGTTGCCAAACTCAGAATAGAAAACTCACTGCAACAATTCCAAGACTTCTTGACATGAAAGAAGTCATGGATCATACTTTCCCAGAACTATGAAGAATAAATCTACGCTGGGTAGCTGTGTAACTGAAAACAGATAGAAAGATCACATTCCACTGAACCAAAAACATATACATGCAATTTACTCTTGTATTAGTTCATTAATGTATTATTATATCTTACTGCTTAACCACCCATCATCTAGCATTATACTATATTTTAACGAAGGAGCAATCCTAAAACACTAACGCAGTTTGAAAGTTTAATCTCTCCAAACCAATGGAATATTTTAACTCTTCTAGGATGGCTCTTAAAAGAACTCTAGTTACGTAGAACAAGAATGCTTTCTTCCTTTGGGATCGGCACTAATGTGTCTAGGGGTATATCTACACACTTATGGAGATATGTAAAGACATAAATACATACCTGTACATATGTACAGACACCGCATGCCCTGTTAGCGTGGGTATGGCTTATTAGAGTAAGTGTTCTACACACCTGAAGCCCCAGGGTATACACCCTACATGGCTCCCACACCCATGCAGTGTTTCCCACATCTACACTACTATTTTTAGCTGCATAGTGTCCCCGCTGCTGGAGCCCTTCACTGCCACATGTAGCTACACGTGTAGTGCCTGTACTCTGCATGCCACCATAAGACTAGACAAACTAGGAATTATGCTCTTTAGGGTGAGCTAAGTATGCTTCTTCATATGTTTAGGATAAATTTGGGGTAATGGTTCAGCTATTTCAGCCTAAATGGAAATAAGGCTCTTCCAATTCCCTTTTCTTCAAGCTATTTTCAAGCCACATTTAGAGGTACTGAAAACAATTCTGCATAGTATAAAAGTTACAGGTTTTCTTACTGAAGAGTAGTGTGCATTTTACTTTTACTGCATTCTAATTCACTAGGTAGAATAGGGATGGGAGAAAATGAAGTCCCTATAAGCAAACAGCAAGTTATGGTAGTTGTACTAACCTGAAATTTTTTTCTTTTTTTAAAATCAGAGAGCAAAAAATTTATTCCAATTGCATTGTAGTTCAAAATATTTCACAGACAGACAATGGATTCATACATACTTGTACTTCTGAAAAAAGATTGGGGGTTCAAGGAGTTTTGGCCAGTCTGATTTTCCTTGGAGAATTTCATCTGTGACAGCAAGACCTATGTTTTTTTAAAAAAAAAATTGCTATGTTTGATTTTTGTAGACAGTTAACCTGACCAGGTAAGCATATTAAATTTCTACCCAGATCTTGGATACCAAGTCCTTTGAGATCTATGTATGAAAAAAGCTATATGAAAGCTAGGAATCATCATCCTGCGCGGTTAACTAAAGGATAGAACAAATGGGAATTCCTGCCACTATACAGAACTGGGTCACCTACTACTGTAATTTCAATACACTTTGGAAAGTTGACCCTGCATCACCATGCTAGTCCAAACTGATTCCTAGAAATGAGAAACAGAAGAGATGTAGTTCATCTGTTCCATCCTCCTGCCAGTGCCGGATTGGTCCTCACAGCATATAAATGTGTTTTCTTCTAAAGGAAGAACATTTTTACTTGGCATCTATTTATTTTGGCTCATTTTTAGATCATGTAAAAAGTATGGAGAGGTTTGAAATGCATTACCTTGCTTGAACTCCTCTACCATTACTGCTCGTGTTGAAGTAGACACATTATACGTAGAGTTCTGCTGCGGATAGGCTGGCGTGATTATGGGCATTAGATGATATCGGTCAGATGGGTTTACCTATGGCATTAGAATGGTTCCATTAGTGTGTTTAAAGTGATTATAAATTAAGAAAGAAAAGAAATCTACATACCCTAGGGTCCCAGACTGGCAAATTTAGATTGCTATCTTCAGGTTGTTTGAGCAACACAGGATTTGGCCATTCCCTGTACAAGAGACCAAAGAATGACTATCATGTATAGTTTTGTCCATGTAAAGTAATTTTTCTTTAAAATTACACAAAATGAAGACAATTTAGCTTAAGTCTAGTTAAGTGTAGAACTAGTTTGACAAGACAATGCTTAGCTAATTTTGGAGGGGGGGGGGCTATGAGAAGTGTTTAAAAACTTACCATTTTGAAAAAATTAGGAAGAATTTGTGAACTAGAGTAGATGCCAATGCATTTGGATAGAGCTGACATGTTCTTGCTACCAGCATCGCCCAGGAAACACCACCAAGAAATCCCAACACATTGGAATAAATGCCACGTCCTAGAATATACACATTTTAAAGTTAGCCTTTAAAAATAAAGTGTGCAAGTATGGTTCTTTCCAAAAACTTAGAGCTCTAGAAAACATTTAACAAAACTGATTACAACCCAACCTTTACAGATTATACTTAATTATATTACGTCTACTTATTCCCATTTAAGCGTCAAAAAAGATATTCGATTCCAGTTTCCCCGTCTCTCAAGGTAAGATATACTGAAGGTCCTATACACATACTTCCAATTTGCAGAACCAGAGGGCTCTTTGGCTATGCTCATTTTGCACTGATTCTTGCACTGTTCTGGCGGCTGGAGAGGGGAGCCTTTAAAATTTGCCTTCCTTTTCTAGGCTTGGGGGCTGATGGGCCTGAACCACATCATATGAATACAGACAAGATACTGAGCAAAATCCACAAATGAAAGTCTTGACAGCACATTTGTAGCTGCTTTAGTCAATGAGCATTTTCATTAGTGTTTTCCAGGCAGCCTTGCTCAGACCCCAGTTATGCCAGGGAAGGAAAGCATTTGTAGCCAGATTCAACAACTCATCTCCCCGACTTCACAGGATTTCAGTGCCATCCAAGTCCTGCTCAGAGACTAGAGCTGGTCAACATTTTGACAGAGGCCTACTAAGAATTTTCTCATTACATTTTTGAAAGTTTTGCCAGTTTTGGATCAGCACTATCTGAGATCCCTCCTATCAAGGCAGACTGCAATTCTTTCCCATCTCAAAGATGTTTCTCAAGTTAACAGTTTGGTGCACATGATTACCCATGGACTTTTCCATCCTAATCTTGTCTTATTTCAGACTAACCAAGATCATGGGCTAGAGATCGTAATTTTCATTCAAAGACCAAAAGCGGATCTCAGAACACTTCACATTGTCCATAGGCAAGACAAAATAATTAATAACCATTACTATCACAAAGCAGCAACAAGTCTAGAACAGTAACAGTTCTCAGTCATCCATTTAAACATTAGCCAGATTCAATGGTTTACTTTTAGAAGTCAGACAAGATAAAGCCTGTTCAGGTCAGTAGAGTCATCTGTCAAACATCCAGTTTACTGCTCCCCAAATTGCAATTTATTTCAATTCCCATAACATTTATTCTGAAGGCACTTACTTTGTGTCTTTTTGTTGTTGTTATACATGAAGGTTACTCACTTGTAACCCAATTTCTCTGACACTATGCATATTCACTTTCGTGATGTGCCATCTGATGGAACTTTCTAGTAATACGGCCAGTGAGTGCCCACAAGCCCCTCCTCCTAGTCCCCTCAGTGTTCAAGCATGTTGTAAGGGCGTGGCCATAAAAAGGAGCATGGTGTGAGCACTTGCTCAGTTCCCCCCCACAGCTAGTGCCAAGTACAGTGGTATTACTTAGGACTCTACGGAAGAGGAGGTGGTGTGTGGACAGCATGAAAATGCAGCGTCCATCTGGAAGAACTCCGGTTACCTTCATTCCTTCTTTGAAGGTCCTCTGCATAGCCTCACTCTTGGGGTAGTTTGACAAGCAATATTCAGCAAAGGATGGAGGGACACAAGGTCCTAATTAAATAGAGATTGAAACATCGCCCTGCCAAACTGAGCATCAGATCTACCAGATAAATCTAAAAGCATAAAATTTCGTGAAAGTATGAACTGAACCCCAAAGTGGCAGCTTTACATATCTCAATAAGGGCATCATATCTAAAATACAATTAGTAGAGATAGTTCTGAGACCCAGTGCTGGAGAGAGAAGATATCTTATAATTTTAATACTCAATTTTAATAACCAATCTAGACAATGTTGGCACAGAAAAAGCATGGTGTTTGCAATTTTCAGCACAGCAAGTGAACAGTTTTGGAGAAAATCCTAAACTCCGCAGTCAGACAGTAAAATAAGGAGCTTTTAAAATCTAAATAATGCAATCCAGATTCACTTATCAACATGAGGTTGGGGAGGGAGAGAAAGAGAAATTGATTTTCATGTTAACCAATCAATTAGTTTAGAGAGAAATCTGGGGTGAGGCTTAAGTGCCTCCTTGTCTTTACAGAAAATTGTAAGAGGAGGGCCAGCCATCAAGGCCTACAGTTAACTGGGGGCTTGTCTACACTTGCAAGTTTGTTGCCAAAAACTGGGGTTTTGGCGACAAAACAGCAATAGCGTACACACTGCAAGGTCACCTTTTTCAGAACCCCCCTCCCCCAGTTTTGGCAACAAAAAACTTCTATCCCCTGCGAGAGACTTTTGTCTTTCCCCCCTCCCTTTATTGTCGACAGCCAGCCAGTCTAGACACCACAGGTTTTACCTCCAATTTTATTGGCCTCCAGGAAACTATCCCAAAATTCCCATGCTGCTGCCACTCTGGTCAGCAGTTTGAACTCTGCTGCCCTGCAGCCAACGCGCCCCTTCCCCTTGCAAGCACCAGGACTTTTAAATCTCATTTCCTGCTTGCTGGCTTCCCAGGTGAGCATGGCTGGCTATCGCCCCAAATGTGCTCCCGCTTGGACCAGCACTGAGTTGTTGGATCTGATCAGTATATGGGGAGAGGAGTCTGTTCAGTCTCAGCTGTGAGTGACCCGTAGGAATCAGGACACATATGGGCAAATTTCTCGAGGCTTGTGCGATAAGGGCTACGATCAGGACATGCAGCAGTGCAGAGCGAAGATAAAGGAGCTGAGGCAGGCGTACCATAAGGTGAGGGAAGTGAACCATCGCTCTGGTGGTGCGCCAAGACCTGCCGCTTCTATAAGGAGCTGAATGCTATCCTCGGTGGTGACCCCACCTCCATCACCGATAGCCCCGTGGATACTTTGCAGGCAGCAGAAAGAGGGGGTAACCCTGAGGCTGTAATTGTGGATGAAGAAGTCAAGCTAGAAGAGGCTGAGGTGCTCCCAGCAGGGTCGCCTGGTGGGGCATGCAGCCAGGAGCTTTCCACTCTAGAAGTGCTCAATGTGGAGCAGGAAGCAGATGAGACTCTGGGTAAGTTGCTATGGCTTGTGTAGGGAATTGAAAAGTGGGAGGCAAGTAGTGTGTAGCTAATCTGCATCGCCAAGCAGGGTGTCGATGGACATCGAGACCTGCAGGGAATCCTCCTGAGAGAAGCTCTAGAAAGTTTCCAAGAGGTACTTGTTAATCCTCTGCTGCAGATTCCAAGGGATTGCAGCCTTGTTAGGTCCCCCCATTGTAGGTAACTGTATCTTGCCATTTAGCAAAGTGGCACATAGCTGAGCTGCCTATAGACTGGGGTGAAAGCCACAAGCATTCAGAAGCTGAGCACTGGTTTCCCTAGTCACCCTCATCAGCGAGATGTCAGCCAGCAGGTTGGCTACCTGTGAAAAATTGTGGGATAATTTTAGAATGAGTTCCCTTCAAAACTGCCCTGCAAACCATAATCTTTTTGTCCGTACGCACAACTGCCTTTCCACTCCTGAAACTCACCATGATTGGGGTGCTCGTAGAGCTGTGTGCTTGCTCATAGAAATCACTTTCTTGGCAGAAGGTCCGTTTTACTAAAACGTTTCAGTCATTTGCTGGAATAAAACAATCCCTCTTCTGTTCAGCACAGACTTTGAAGACCACATCACGCACCCCCACGGACTGGCTGCGGCAGATAAGAAAGAATCCTTGGCGCAGCAAAGGAGAGATGTTCTGCGAGGTGCTGCAGCGCGATGAGCGACAGACCGGGGCACGGAAAGAGTGCTGGGAAGCCGAAAGGCAGGACAGAAAAGAGACTGCTGCTTTTGCTAGGCAAGCGACAGAGCGGATGATAAAAGTGATGGAGGATCAGACAAAGATGCTCAAGTCCTTGATACAGCTGCAGACTGAGCAGATCCGAGTTCAAGCACCTCTGCAGCAGACGCACAATTCTTTGCCAACCTCCCCCTCCCCCCCCAATGCCCACACATTCCTGTTCACTCCACAGCACTCCTGAGTTTCCCTATCACTCCAGCCCCTCTGATAGCTTGCACAAGGATAGCTGGAGCCACAAACAGTTGTGAGGCTTTACCCTTTTTAACAACAAATAAAGGGTAAGGTATTTAATGGTACAGCATTTTTATTCTGTATAAAAGCGTATAGCAGTCAATTCACTCTCGGGTACAGGCTTCTAAAGCATTTTGTTGCATGGATCTTGGGCCCCAAAATTGTACATGGATGCAACAGGAAAGCAACTCCAAAGCAGACGTGTTACTGGGGGGGGGTCTAGCCTGCCATTTAAACACCTCCAGTGAGCTTTCAAACGGCCAAAGGCACATTCGACTACCATGCGGCACCTGCTCAGCCTGTTAAAATGCTCCTTGCTGATGTCCAGGTGCCCTGTGTAAGGTTTCATGGGCCAGGGCTGTAAGGGGTAAGAGGGGTCTACCAGGATTACTATGGGCATTTCCACATCCCCCACTGTGAACTTGTGGTCTGGAAAGAAAGTCCTTGCCTGCAGCTTTCTGTACAGGCCACTGTTCCTGAAGGTACGTACGTCATGCACCTTTCCAGACCAGCCTGCACTGATGTCCATGAAACGCCCCTGGTCATCCACATGCACCTGCAACACCATGGAGAAGTATCCCTTCTGATTGATGTATTCAGAGGCAAGGTGGTCTGGCACTAAAATTGGAATGTGTGCACCAATCACCCCGCCACAGTTAGGGAAACCCATCTCTGCAAAGCCATTCACTATGTCATGCACATTCCCAGAGCCATGGTCCTATGCAGCAGGATGCGATTTATTGCCCTTCACACTTGGAGTAATACAGCCCTAACAGTGGACTTTCCCCACTCCAAACTGATTTGCGACTGACCGGTAGCAGTCTGGATTCGCCAGCTTCCACAGTGCGACTGCAACATGCTTCTCTCAATCTGGTGTCCTTGTGCCACAGGTCGGGGGCCAGCTCAGCAAATAGCTCCATGAAGTTCTATACCCACTGATAGTCATCCCACACCTGCATGACAATGTGATCCCACCAATCAGGGCTTGTTTCCCTAGCCCAAAAGGGATGCTCTACCATATGCAGCTGATCTGTGAATGCACAAAGCACCGATAAGTTGCTGCCATTCCTATCACACTCAGGTGCCTGCAATTCATCCTCTTAACTTTGCGAGTAACTGTGTTGCCATGCGTGATGTCCTCACGACAGCTAACAGCGCATAGGAGAGAAGTACAGGATCCATCCTCTCTCACTGCAGATGCTGGCACGCACTACAAAAGAATGACGGTTGGAAAAACAGTGCGAAAGAAAACCAGAAACCATTGGAGGGGTGGGACACAAAGTGGTGCATGACCATATATTTTGCACATCCCAGGATGCACGGCGCTTCGTTTCTGCATTCCCACAACACCTAGCGACAGATGGTGTTGCCAGGTGGTGTTGCCAGGCATTGTGGGATACACATCCACAGGCCATTGCTCTCACTGTCGACAAAGGTGCCCCAAATGTGGACATGATCTGTCGACAGAGGGAGCAAATGTAGACACTTTGGCAACTTTATTTTGTCAATTTTTCCTTGTCGACATTAGCTTCATTGACAAAACTCGCTAGTGTAGAAAAGCCCTCATTCTTCTAGCTGAAGAGATTGCTATTATAAAGGCTTTTTTTAATGGAGAGATGAAACAATGAACAATTTGAGAGATGTCTAAATGTATATAGTCATAAAATGTATTAATGCCAAATTTAGATAACCATGGAGGAACTGGATTTCTTAATAATGGATAGAAGAGCAAAAAACCTCTAAAACTGTTTTTAAAAACAGTCAAGTGAAAATATGGATTACACCATCAATAGAATTATGAAAGGTGGCTATTTCCACTAGATGGACCTTAAGCAAAGAAATAGACAAACTCACATTTTAGGTGTACTAGATATTCTAAAATACATTGAATTGGAGCAGATACTGGATCAATAGCCTTATCAGACATATCTTCCATTTAAAATCAGAACATTTTCTAATTGACTGTTTCCTAGAATTAGGACATGCTGCACTTCTACAGAGCAAGATCTTTCTAGATCTGTTAAAGTCCTATTGCCCAAAGCAGTTCGATGTAACAATTGGAGAGCTAGATAAAGAACTCTCCCTCCCTGCTGGGACAATAGGGCTGGTGTTACTGGTAGAAGTTTGCATTTCCCCTTGGAAAGAAGAATTAGGTGCATCTACCATTGCGGTCTCAGCCATGCCAGAGCAACTTGCATAATTTTGGCTAAGTTTGATAGATCTTTTTCACTACCTTTAACAGTGTGAAAGGAGGAAAGTTAACTGGTCCCCCAGCAGAGAAAAAAGGCATCTGTCACGAATATGCAAGCCTTCTCTTGAACAAAAACAAAGGAATTTTGTATTTAACCTGGTGCAAAAATATCCATGTCCAGAAAGTTGCAAAGGCTGAAAGTGTCCTGAACTACTGAGTCCTTTACTAAGCACTCAAGCATCTTAGTCTAATCTCTGTTCAGCTTGCCCGTGAGCTGCTTGTGAGTTCCCACTACGTGCAGGGCAATCAGAGACTGTGTAGAATACACCAGTTCCGTAGCTTTCTTGCCTCCTTGCAAAGCTGAGATGAACATGCCCCTCCCTGTTGGTTCACATAATACATTGCTGACATATTTGTGGTGACTTGAACCACCCTGTCCTGTACCTGTAGAAGGAATGACTTGACAGCCAGAAGGATGGCCTTCAGTTCTAACATTCATGTGCAAGTGTGACTCAAGGAGTCCAGAGACCTTGAATAGATTGAGATACCCCTTCCTCATCCCTTCTTGGATACATTTGATGTAGCTATTGCAGGAATGTGGGGGAGGTAGAATGATACTCCAAGAGCATTCTCTAGGCTCAACCACCACATTAGAGAGGCTAGTGGCTTTTTTGGGGAATGGTGATTACTTCGAACATACTGTCCAGCTCTAGGATTGGTCTGGGAATCCCTTTTTCTTTGGAATCAGAAAAAATTGTAAATAAACCCCTTGGTTCCAGAACTTTTCTAGGACCCCCTCTATTGCTCCTGCTTGTAACAGAGTTTATATTTGTGTTCTTAGTACCCTCTTGTGAGATAGACCCCCTAGAAAGGGAGGAGTGGGGGGGTTTTGAGGAGGAAGGTATTCAAATTGGATAGTATAAGCCTTCCTTTATTATGTCTAACATTCGTCTGTTTGAAGTGATATTTTTACGACTCATGGAATTCTGAGACAAGGATAGAATGATCCAGGCTTGGTTCACAGATCTCAAACCTCATGTCGAACCGGCTACGTCTTTGTTGCCTTATGTTAGGCTGCAGAAGAATTCTTCATCCTCCTCTGATGTTTAAAGGCTCTCTTCCTCTGCTAAGACAAAGGAGGACTGTTGTTGATGCTGATACTGTTTGAGTGTAGTAAGATGAAGGTGGGTAGTAATGCTTACGATATCTAAACATGGGACCAGGTGACTAAAGGATTGAAACCGTCCCAGTGATCTTGCAGAAAACAGTTTCTTTTGTCTTTTCTATAACTTCATCAGTTTTGACTACATAAATAGTCACCCTTAAAAGGAAGATCCTCTGTTCTAGGCTGTGTCCGGAGGCAGAGAGGAAGATCTTAGTCACACATCTGCAGAGATCAGTGAATGAAGAAACTGATCCGGATGCAGTGTCCGATACCTCAGATGATTCTTTAAGTGCATGCTTTATGATGTTTTGACTTTTTAGGAGGGCATTAGCTAGTTTTGTTGATCTCTGGAAAATTTTTAGTGAAAAGGGAGATAGTGTCCCCAAAAATGGAATTGGCACCTTGACATGACTGCTTAGTAATTGGCCACTCATGTTCAATTTTCTTCCTAGAGAATTAACTCTTACTCCTTATCAAAGAGGGGAAAATGATCAGTTTTGGATCATTTGACCATAGCTGATGCAACAAGTCAGTCAGTTAAGAGGAAGGTGTAGAGGAAAACAGAAGGATCTTTCCTAAGGAATCTGATATGACTTGTCAGCTTTCTTTGAAACTGGCTGATAGGAAGAAGGGTTTGACCATATTGGTTTATCTGGTTCCCAAAGTCCATCTAGTATTGGTAAAGGTACTGGATTTCCTGAAGTGGTATCTAAAATGTCAAAAACTGGGTGGGTGACCTCTTCGAAAGCCACTGAAGGTAAAAATGGTTCTCTGTTGGTCTTCAAAATGTGAGTGCAGATACGTATTCCACTCAGGTGTGTCAGTGGGCCCAGCACACTGAAGCTGGTGACCTTTGCTTAGTACTACCTGTCAGGGTGGCGCTCTGGCCCCTCATAGCTCTCCACTGGCTATTTAAGTACAGCACCATCCTGACCTTCCTTAGTTCCTTCGCACCGAACATCAAACTGAGACAGAGTGGGTCGTGGACTAGACATCTACACCCACATACCAGTTAAAGTACAAGTAGGTAACAGTTTTTTCTTTGAGTGGTTGCAGATTTTTTATTCCACTCACTTGACTCACAAGTCAAGAAGGACTTGGGGCTCAGTCTACTTAAAGAACAACTGCAGAACTTTCCCATACTTCCCAAAGTTTCATGTGATCTAGATGCAGTTGTAACAGCATAGTACTTGGTAAAAATATGCACTGAAGGCCATGTAGTGGCCTTGCAAATATCCAATATCAAAACATTGCTGAGGAATCATAGATTAGGGTTGGAAGAGACCTCAGGAGGTCATCTAGTCCAACCCCCTGCTCAAAGCAGGACCAACCCCAACTAAATCACCCCAGCCAGGGCTTTGTCAAGCCGGACCTTAAAAACCTCTCAGGATGGAGATTCCACCATCTCCCTAGGTAACCCATTCCAGTGCTTCACCACCCTCCTAGTAGAAAAGAGTTTCCTAATATCCAGCCTAAATCTCCCCCACTGCAACTTGAGACCATTGCTCCTTGTTCTGTCATCTGCCACCACGGAGAACAGCCGAGCTCCATCCTCTTTAGAGCCCCCCTTCAGGTAGTTGAAGGGTGCTATCAAATCCCCCCTCACTCTTTTCTGCAGACTATGTGATTGTTGTAGTCTGAGTCACTCCATATGCCATGGTAAAGCAGGAAGTTAGTCACCTGGAAATGGTCTGAAGACTGCCTGACACTTCATCCATCCTGCATAGGAGACAAAGAATCAATGCAATCAATGAGATGGTCTAGCCTTCTCTACATAGAATGCAAAGCATTGTCTCACATGCAACATATGAAGCCGCTGTTCATCTAGACTTGAACATAGCTTAGGAAAGAATACTAATAAGAAAATTGCTCTGTTAATAGCTAACTGTGAAACCACTTCAGAATTTTTTTTTTTTTTTTTTTTTTTTTTTTTTTTTTTTGAGTGTGGCCTTAGGGTCACTTTATCTTTGAAATACTGCATATATGGAGGTCCTTCCATTTGCTTACTCTCCTTGCAGATGTTATGGCAGTAAAAACAACTATTTTTAATAAAGGAGGGATAGAGAACAAATTGCTAGGGGCTCAAACAGAGGTTCCAGGAGGACAGCCAGTACACTGTTAAGATCCCACAATGGAAGTTTTCTTCAGAGGTGGAAAGAACTACCACGGAGCTAGCAAAAATTTACTTCCACTGAATCAGAGGATGGAATGCAGAGATTGACTGTCTACTTACCAGCAAACAGAAACCTGAGGACTGAAGGTGTAATCCGGTAATCCCAAGTGTCCTGAATGTGGGCTAGACTCATCTGAATTCTCTGAGCTAGTGACCAAACCAAAAAAATGTTTCCTCTTGGCCAAATCAATAAACACAGTGGAATGTTTTCTATTATTAAGTAAAAGTCACTGGACTGCTTCTGAACAGCATCCTTCCTCTTCACCTACCCATGCAGCATCCACACTGAGGTGCAGATTGCCCAGTGCTGGATCCCAAATTTGACCATGGTGTTGAATCAGTAGGTTGGGATACAGCAGAAGATATCTGGAAGGTCAGATAGATTGAGGTAGTTAGAGAACCAACACTGCCTTTACCACAGTGATGCAACAAGTATCAGTTTGGCATAATCTAATTTCAGTTTGAGAATAACTTGAGGAATGAGTGGGATTGGCTTGGGGAAGGCATACATCATTGCTAATCCCCAGTTCAGATGGAAGGCATCAGTTAAAGAGCCTGGACTGAGATCTGCTCGAGAACAAACTGACAGCTGTTTGCTGCCTTTTGGTCTAAACAGGTAAATCTTCAGACTACTCCATTCTTTGAAGATGGACCTCAGAACCCTGGTGATGGACTGCTTGTGATTCTGGGATAAATGCCTGCTAAGATTATCAGCCACTGATTCTGAGCACCCAGCTAGAGTGCAGCTGTGGGAATGATGGCTTCCTTGATGCAAAAGTGCCAAAACTTCATTGCTCCATGACAGAACTGGTTGAAGCAGGCTCCTCTCTGCTTCTTTCATAAAGAGATTGTGGTGGTATTGTCTGAGAGTATATGAACCACTGTGCCCTTGATCTGAGCCCAAAAGGTCCAGCATGTGTTGTAAATGGCTCAAAGTTCCAGGACATTGATATGAAGAGAATCTTTCTGTTCTGTCCACAAACCTTGAACTTTCAATGTCCCTAAATGTGCTCTCCAAGGTTTCTATAATTATGGTCCTGCTTGGTGCATTCATTGATCTGATGTGTTCACTACTCTACAAACACCAGGAGGGCTGGTAGTACTTTTACTAGGCTGTCCAGTGATTGAAAATTCAGGAGATAAGTCAACTTCAACCAGCCTTGAAGAGGATGAAGACACAATCTCACATACTGGACAATGTACATGCAAGTGGACATATGACCAAGCAACTTCAGGCATACAGACTATAGTTGAAGGATGAGATCAGAGGGACAGACAGGCAACAAATTGCTTGAAATTTCTCATTCAGCATAAAATCCCTTTAACTCAAAGTCCAATAGGACCCCAATGAACTCAATTGGGTGTGTTTAATGCTGACTTTTCTTTGTTCAAATCAGACCCAGATGATCAAAGAGACATAGCATGAAATGGACATGATGTAGGACTTGGTTTCTGGACTTTCCCTTCATTAACCTATCATCCAGGTAAGGAAAAACATTAATGCCTCTTTTTCTGAGATATGCTGCTACTACATTTACTATTTACATTTACTATTTAGTAAATACATGTGGAGCTGAGAATAGGCCAAAGAGGAGCACTATGTCCTGATGTTGACCTACTACTACAAATCTCAAATTTCATATGGCTTGGGAGAATTGTCACATGGAGGTAGGCTTTTTGAAGATCAGCACACTAGTCATATTCATCCAACTTGGTGAGAATCATCACTAGGGTGACAATGATGCTTCTTATGCGTTTGTTGTACTTGTTCAAACACAGCTCTCAACTCTCCCTTGGACTTGGGGATCAGGAAATACCATGAGTAAAACCCCTTTCCCCCTAATGCTGAAGGGAAAACTCTTCTACATCTCCCAAAGCACACAGAGCCTGGACCTGCTGTAGGAGCAGTGACTTGAGAGGGATCCCTGAAAAGGGATGGGGTAGGGGGTAAGAAGGGGGAAATGGACAGGAACAGGATGGCATAACCTTATCCCACAGTACTTGGGATAATTTGTCCCTAGTTACTGTTTCCCCAAGCCCCGTAAAAGCGAAATAGCTTGCCTGCAAATGGAGGTGATATGGTTGAGAAGATGATAACTGGAGTGTTGCTCTTGATAGGTGAGGAGCTGGCTGGTTATTACTGGGACCAGGAAATGACTTCTTCTGGGACTTAGCAACCATCAAAAGGTAAGTCCTCTATGCTTTGTTGGACCTCAGAAGCTATGCCAGAATTCTGTAACCATGAGGCTCTTCTCACTGATACAGTAGAGACAATAATGCTGGGGAAAAAGTGTGCTCCATGTCCTGTGTGGATTGCAGTGACTTCTTGGCCACCAGACGACCTTCCACAATGAATGCCTTAAACTCTTCCCAGGAGGATTCTAGCAATTTATATGTAAATTTGGACATATTTTGTAAATTAGGAGGTTAACAGTACCTGCTGATTAGCAATGCGAATTTGTAAAGAGGAGGTCAAGTAAGTTTTTTCTTCCCATTAAATCTAACCGTTTATATCTCCCCTGATGCAACCTCTCACTTGCTGCTGTTATGACAAGTGAGTTAGAGGCTGGATGAGAGCAGAAGCACTGAAAACCCTGCATAAGGGCACAATACCTCTTTTCAGTATGCTTCACTGTGAGCAGTAAGGAACGTAGGGTACATTTTTGCAGCTCCAAAAAGTGCTTCATTTATAGGGAGAGCTATTCTCCTGGGAACCAATGATTGGAGAAAATATACCAACTTATTAGTACTGTCCTGAACAAATTGTCTGAATGCCCAAGCCTGTAGCCATTCACCTCAGGAGACCTTGATATGACTTAAAATCCTCAGGTACAGGACAAGAGGAAGCTGGCACCGTAGAATCATCCAGTGGAAAAATGAAGTGGAACCAATGAAATCTCCTGTGGCAACACCTGCCTCTGTAACAATGGTTGAGACTGAACTAGCTCAGAGTGAGGATGAACAAAGGTCAGTGACCTTGCTCTGGACTGACCTGTGCATTGGGACCTCACAGATTGAGGAACATCCCAAGGAGGCCATTGAGGATAAGGATATGGCATTGGTGGCCAGTGGGAACTGGACTAATACCCTTAACCCTACTGTGGGAGCAGTGCCAATCTCTATACTGCTCGTGATCCCCAGGAGGTCTCAAAGAATGAGAATAGCACTTTGAAGGTGACAGAGGCAGAAGATGTTCCCAAATTCTCTCTTGAAGAAACTTCCAAGCAGTGGCAATGGAGGAACCACTCAGGTAGAGCAAGCAAACATCCAGCCTCACCTGAAGCCCAACATGCAGGCTGCATCAATGCTGATGATAGCAAAGCAGCTGGTGCCTTGAGTAGTGGTAGGGGCATTGCACTCACATGACACCGGAATGGACATCAGTAATGAAGTCAAACCCAGTACCAGTCCTGCAGATGTGGTCTGCTCTGAAACGGTCATTACTGAAGATTGTAGCTCGACTGATGACTCCTCAGTACCAATAAAGGGGCCAAATTTAGTTCTGCATCCTGATTTTTAAGCAGTGCAGAAGACAACAGTGAATATTCTCTAACCAGTCTAGGAGGTATTGATAACACAGAAGAGGCCACCACAGTTGAGTGCTACTGAATTAAATAGAATGTCTGGGGCAGAAAGGCAAAGCAAGACAGATTGTGCCTGATATGTCAACAGACCAGAAACAAATTGGTGTCAACACCAACGTCATTGGTACCAGACTTGACAGTACTGTCAAATTGTTCTCATCTCAGTACCGGAGAGTAGATAGACAGCCTCCCTCCATCCTGTGTACCAGAGGAATCTGTCAGTCTGCACTCCTCTTAGGGAAGGAGGAGGAGGAATCTCTCCTAACTTTGCAAAGGTTCTCATCCATTTTGAGACTCATTTTCCCTCAGAGTCTGAATCTGGCTGTGGAACAGCCCCTACCAGCTCTGAAGTGCTCTGCGGGATTGGACAATTGGCAGAGGTCTCCAGTTACCAAAGCAAGACTCATGGCCTGCTCCATAAGGTGCTGCTTCAAGCACAAAGTCTCTAGTCACCAGCATTCTTTTTTGAATGACTTACAGATGGAACACTTTCCTTTAAATGTGCCCTTCTCCAAGGCAGAGTAAAAACAGTGTGGCCACCCCACACAACCGGCAGTGTTTAAAACCTGGTGAGGGCATCACACCAGGCTAAATCCTAAGCTAACTAAATACTAAGGATACTTCTAAAACTATATACACAAGCTCACAGCAAAGCACAAACAGTGAAGTGTGAGGGAAGATACCACACAGAATGCACCCAATCCAGCTGCAAGTGGTGAGAAGGAACTGAGGGGGATGGGGCAGTGCTGACCTTAAATAGCATGAGGAGGGGCTACAAGGGGCCAGAGGATGTACGTTCTCCAGCTTTGGTGCACTAGGAGTGCACACCTGAGTGGAGGACATGTCTGCAACCATTGGAAGAACTTCAAAACTAGCACCTTCCTGTTCACCAATTCATGAAACTGGATAGAGTCCTCAGAAGGGGATGATGCAGAAGCAACACTCACATTCTCATCAGGAAGAGAATCACTCTCTAACTCTTGTTCTTTTTGCTTTTCACTTGAAGAGGTGGATCCTCCTTTTCTTCAGAAAGTATACCAGACACTAAAGAGGGAAAGTGTTCCAAATGTTGAGGATCCGATTGTCTCTGGTCTGTAGAGCTAGATTTCCCTTAATCTGGAACTGGGAATCCTGGCTTTTGAGAATGGTTAGGGAAACTAGGAGTCAGGCAGGATGCCCAAGGCAGCATATGCCAATCTGACCACAGGATGTCATTCTCAAACTGAGCAGGGGAACAGTGTTGTGAAAAAAAAGTCTACCTCTGAAATCACTTATCCAGCTCTCCTTCAAAGTGCAGATCCAATAACGAAACCTATTGGTCAAAGGACTGAAAGTGGAACTTGTAAAAGGGATAAAGGTGAGAATATTTTGATGAGTCACCAGAGTGAGGAGGTCAGATATGTTTTGATTTAGCCTTCCTTTTCCTTGGAACTGAAGTACTTTGTTCTGGTATGTTATCTGGCTGTTTGGGTCCCTTATCTGGAACCACCTCCCTACAAACCATTGTAATAATCTTTGTACAAAATATGCCTTGTGAGGTATAATTTGAAAACTAATAACTTCCTGCTGAATAATATCATGGTGAAATGTATATAGCAACATTATATGTTAAGTTATGAACATAAGCTGAAATTAGGTCTAAAATGTATTTACCAAATAAGTTTGGGTAAACCAGCTTCTTAAAGACAAAGGACAAGCTGATGCCTCTAGCTAGATGTTGTTAAAATTGATGGGCAGTCACCTGTCAAATGGTGATTCTGTGGCAAAGAAGGAGGGGCAGGAACAGATCAATCTGCATTTTAGCAAACAGCATGGAACCTCTTTCACCGCCAGACTCCTTGTCTCCATCCTCACAGTGGGATGTAACTTTATCTAGGGGTAACCCTCAGGAAAATTTCAGAGTGTGACTGAACTGTAAAAGTGAGGGACAAACACCCCAAGAAAAGGAAAGAAAACAAAAAGAAAAAGAAAAAGGAAAGAAACAGCCTTTGGACTTTGGGAGCAGGTTCTGGCCTGAGAATTCAGTCAGCAATGTTACTGGGAACACATGGTAAGGGACTTCACCTTGAACCAAAGTTTAGTTTGTTAAGTTTTAGTACTAGGAAGCATTTTATTTTTGTTTCTCTTGTAACCATTTCTGCCTTATACTCACTTAAAACCTATCTCCTTGTAGTTAAATATGTTTCATTCTTTAATCAAAACTAATCCAGTGTTTTAAACTGTGCAGGTAACTCCATTTAGGGTAGAAATATTGGATCCATTGCCCCTCTAAGGTATCTTGAGTGTCCAGGACACATTTTGGGGGAAACTTCGAGACTGGGAATGTGTTGGGGTCACCTTGAAAATGATAACCAAGCCTGGTGGAAGCCAGTGTGTGACTGATGTGTGGCTGACAGGCTTCAGATACGCAGGGTCTTACCTGTGTGCTGGAAGTCTGAGTGGCCCAGGTGAGAGCTACAGCAGCAAAGCATTGTGAGGCACCTAAGTTTGCAGGGCAGTGCTGACAGCCCCCCACTAGTCTGGATTGCCCCCCAGAATGTCAGAGGGGCTCGAGCATTTTGGAAACAGATTTGATGTCTTAGGTACAGATGGCTCGGATTTGGAACTGGAGCTTGGTGTTGAGGCAGACACCTTTACCATGGTAGCCTGCTTGGATGTAGAAGTACTCTGAGCCTATTCAGGCCTCCTATCCTTTCCTTCAGATCTCTTCAACACCTATAATCCCAGAGGTCTGGCAGTCAACTCCTCCTGCAGTAAGAAAGCTTGGAGTCTGTTTAGTCTCTTTCTGGCCTGGGGAATGAACATAGTATAAATAGCACAAGGCAAAGGGGAATGCCTTTCCCAAGGCATTTAAGACATCTGGTAAGGGTGCGACTATGGCATGTCATCTTTTAAAGCCATGTTTCTTCATCTTCAAATCTGCCGTGGACAACTGTACCAAATGCTGCTGAATATCTGAACCATCCTAAAACCTAACCTAACATTAATTGATTAATCTTAACAAAAAAAAAAATAAAAAACAAAAAAACACAACCACCCACTCTCCTTCCCACCCACCAAGGCACTTAACAAAAAACTATGGATCTAAGAGATCCAGAGAAGTCCATATCCATCTGTCTGCTGCAGTTGGAAGAGACTGAGGCAGCATTTGGTGCCAAAGCCTGAGAATGTACTCAAACACTGGGGTGAGGGGCAGGAAGGGTGTGGGAGCGCTCTAATGAGCACTCTTACCAGAAAATTCCATTGTCCAAATTGCACCGGTTGGCACATCCCAAGAGTGAAAATATGCAGAAGACACTCAAAGAAGAAGGTTAGTTAAGTTTATATAATCCATTGTGCAATAGGCATACGAAAAGTAGAGAGTTATTGTGTGAAAAGGTGGTGTTCAGCAGTTCTCATGACAAATATATGAACGTGCTTTAAGCTACTTTGACCCCCACGGAGACATTTGCCTCACCGTCTATATATGACTATTTACCTAGCATCATGACTACTCAATACACTATTTATGAGTGTTTACTACTTTAGCATGTCTGAATAAAATTTAGTTTTGAAATAAAGATCGCAGTTCTTATTCACGATCACATATATGGAAAGTTTGGCCTTTTTAAAAGATTCCTGAATTACCCCATGAAATATTCCTTAAGTGATTAGAAATGTTACTCTCAGCCTTCAGTTATCTAGACTTTTCATGAACTTTTCAGGAACAATTAAGCTTCTGGGTAGAGATCAAGAATGATTGTGTTTTACTCACGTTTTGCCCACAGTTTAATTGCTCTAAGGGTTAGTCTGAAGTTCTCCTTGTGTGGCACTAAATGCAGAATTTCATCAGTAACTCTGCAACCTGCAAGAGATTTAAATTGCAAATTTAATAATCTCAGCTTTTTACTAGTTTACCACTTTAGTCTTGTTGAAAGAGTTTCTAAAGTAAGCATTGTATAACAATTGCTTGTATAAACAAAATCCATATTTTACTACTGTAAATACAGTTAGAGGACACGTTAGTAGTCTCCAGTATGCACCCACATACCTTGTGAATATAACAGGTTTTCAGAGTTTAGACTGCAGCTATAATCAACAATTTTTTAACAAGTGAAAGTCCATTCTGCATGAGATGGGGGGGAAGGGAGGGAGGAGAAGAGGAGATCTGAGAGCCAAGTCGGTCAGTTTTAACAGCCATACACAATTAGACAGAACTCAGGACTGTTGAGTAATGACGTTAAGCTCTAAGTATCAGAAGACTGCCTTTGCTTTAAGTAATTCATAGCAATAGTTACTTTTATAGGTATCACCTCATGTCAAGTGCTTTAGCTATTTATGACAGGTTTCAGAGTAGCAGCCGTGTTAGTCTATCAGCAAAAAGAACGAGGAGTACTTGTGGCACCTTAGAGACTAACAAATTTATTTGAGCATAAGCTTTTGTGGGCTAAAACCCACTTCATTGGATGCATGCAGTGGAAAATACAGTAGGAAGATACACACAAACGAAAAAATGGGTGTTGCCATACCAACTAGAACAAGAGTAATCAGTTAAGGTGAGCTATTATCAGCAGGGGGACAGGACTTTTGTAGTGATAATCAGTATGGCCCATTTCCAACAATTGGCAAGGAGGTGTGAGTAACAGGGGAGGGGGGCAAAAAATAAGAAAAAAATATTCTTTATGGTGTCCATTAAATTAGGCTTGAATAAAGACTGGGAGTGGATGGGTCATTACACAAAGTAAAACTATTTCCCCATGCTTATTTTTCCCCCTACTGTTACTCACACCTTCTTGTCAGCTGTAGGAAATGGGCCATCCTGATTATCACTACAAAAGTCCTGTCCCCCATTTCCTACAGCTGACAAGAAGGTGTGAGTAACAGTAGGGGGAAAAATAAGCATGGGGAAATAGTTTTACTTTGTGTAATGACCCATCCACTCCCAGTCTTTATTCAAGCCTAATTTAATGGACACCATAAAGAATATTTTTTTCTTATTGCTTATTTTTTGCCCCCCTCCCCCGTTACTCACACCTCCTTGCCAATTGTTGGAAATGGGCCATACTGATTATCACTACAAAAGGTCCCCCCCCCCCGCTGATAATAGCTCATCTTAACTGATTACTCTTGTTATAATTGGTATGGCAACACCCATTTTTTCATGTTCTCTGTGTGTGTGTGTATATATATATTTTTCCTACTGTATTTTCCACTGCATGCATCCGATGAAGTGGGTTTTAGCCCACAAGAACTTATGCTCAAATAAATGTGTTAGTCTCTAAGGTACCACAAGTACTCCTCGTTCTTTTAGCTATTTATATACAGCAGCACTGGCATACATCTCCCCCTGTAGTGGAAGAGGCAGCCAACTGGCATAAGCACAGTGAACAAAGAATCAGGAAAATGTTAGGTATTGTCAGACATTTGCCCTACTCATTAAAGTGCCTAATATCCAGAACTGACAGAACCTTGATCTATCCAGATTTTTTTTTTAAACTTACCCATCACTGTGGTATCTAAATATCTCAGATCTCATCCAATAAAGCATACAGGAGAATATTAGGAATCTATGCAATAGGAGTAATGTCTTTTTTGTACAAACTTGGAAAAGGTAATTTGTAAACAAAATACATGTCTATTTCTAATACAATTTAACATTTTACAAAATATTTTCTTATCCCACATGAATGAGTTATCAGATTTAAGATTAAAACAGAAGTTACCATTTAAGCTTCGTATACATCTTATATCCAGGCTTCTTAGACGCGAATCATCTCGAAGTTCCAAGTTATCAGAAATAGTCTGTACAGCCAGTCTTGCAAACACAAGATCAATCTTAGGGAGAAAAATTTAAAGTGCATTATACTTTGCATCTAGAGAGAAGTATAAGATGAAGTAACAATTTTAAATTCTCCTCAATGAATGCTACAATTACGCAAATCTGGAGAGTTTACCACCAGATTATTAGGATTTAGTGCATTAGATATATCAAGAAAACAGGACATACAGCTGTCAAGAAGTATGTTTCATGGTGGGGGAGGAAAACCATTTTTGCTTTGTTTGAAACTTCACATTTTTTCTTTTGACAGGAAAGGCCACTCTCCCCCCGCCGCCCCCTTTTAAAAGGGAAAGAAGCCATTTTGCTTATAATTTAAGTTTCAAAACAAAATTAAAAAATTTTCAAGTAGTGGAGGTTTTCTAAACAAATTGACATTTCATTGAAAACCAAAAATGGAACTTTTCTATGTGAGACATCAACCCCTTTCTTTAATTAAAGAATTTGACCAGCTCTGCTATACATGACTAAAGGCTGGATAATTTTCTTTCTGCATTAATGGTTCTTGCGGTATTACAGATACTGTGTTTATTTTGTACTTTCTACAAAAACTTGTCTTTTCATGAAGAGAATAGTCTTTAAATACACAAAGTCAGCTTTAGAGTTCATATTTTGTGAGAAAGATTCAGGACCAGATTCTTCAGCCTGTTAAAGCTTCTTTGAGCCACCAGAGCATCACATTCTCCCTACATCTGGGAATCCTTGAGTGATGTAGAACCACAACAGTAACCTTATGCAACCCCCTCCTTGTGACCCAGCATGTGGGGCATGGTCAGGGTGTTTGTGGGGCTGATCCCTGCATTCAGGAAAAGCTAGCATAAGATACACAGGTCTTCAGACCCCTATTATGCAGTAGACCAGCACAACTGTAATCAGGGGAATGCAAGGGTAGCTTAAAGCAATCTTTGCCCATGCTCCTCCCATTAACTTGCACCAGGTAAAGCTCAGCTTGAAGAATGTGGGCCTTGAACTTTATATCCTTTGCTATGGCTATGTAGCCATGTGTGCTTTTCCCCCCCCACTATGTCAAGAAGTATTCTAGACTCAGACAAGGGAGATTTGCGTAAAGAAAAAAAAAAGCAGCAACAATTACCAGATGCTGTTTTCAGTAGGAATGTAAAAGATTTACTGGTAAGCATTACGTTTACTGTTAACCGACCTTAACTGTTACCTCTGCCCCCCTGCCATGCCAGGCTGGCCGGAACAGCCGCCGGAACCCCCACTGTGCTAGCCCGGCCGGAGCGACCTCAGTTAATGATATAATTTTAATAATTTAACCAGTTAACTTTAACCGATATTTACATCTTTAGTTTTCAGTACCGTTTCTTAATTTCGTCCTCTGAATTTTTACATGTTGATTTAGTCACGTCAGCAACACTATACTACTCTGCCAACAGTTGCATTTTTCTTGGAGGCATCTGCCCATCAGAGCAGATGTACTGCTCTGAGTATTCTGACTTGTCTTGTCCATATATTAAGGCAATATAGCAATACAATTCATTGGGGGGTGGGAGGGTGGAAAAGAGAAGAGATAAATAGCAGTCTGGTCTACTTGTATGAACGTAGTGCTTAATCTCAAGGAAATAAGGACCCAAAATACAATATCTTGCTTAGATAGCGATCCATAACAGGAAAGACTCAAAAAAACCTCAGTCGTTACCTACATTTTCTGAAACTCCCTCTCATTTTGCAACTCCTGTTCCTTGATGCATATTTAGTATTTAGACAGTTTAAGTTGGATTGTAAACAATAAGCTACTTTTGTGAAGAGTTAAAGTAGAATATACAATATACAGTGCCAAGACCTTCTGGTGATGTACCGTGTAGGTATTAACACTAGAACATGTATCAATAGCACCCTGATCCTCAGACACACTACTGACTTCTGACAGCATTCCCCGCAACTGGCAGATACTGTGAACCAGGACTTAAATGAGGAACTTTTATACAGTCTTTGTTTGGCATTACTGTCTCAACTTTCGCTCCTCAAACGTTCACGTTTGTCCTATCTGGCTCTCTCGCTGTTTAAGCAAACCGGTATTTGCAAAAACCAGTTAATTTGCCCAGCTAATGTATTCAGCCACCTCATGTGGCTCCCTCTGCACAGGTGCAAGAGTTGCTGGAACATGAAGGATGACCCATCACTCACAGATCTTGGGAGACAGGCCAACCTGAAGCAAATACTCACCAGCAACCACACACCACACAACAAAAACACTAACCCAGGAACCTATCCTTGCAACAAAGGCCGTTGCCAACTGTGTCCACATATCTATTCAGGGGACACCATCATAGGGCCTAATCACATCAGCCACACTATCAGAGGCTCGTTCACCTGCGCATCTACCAGTGGGATATATACCATCATGTGCCAGCAATGCCCCTCTGCCATGTACATTGACCAAACTGGACAGTCTATACATAAAAGAATAAATGGACACAAATCAGACGTCAAGAATTATAACATTCAAAAACCAGTCAGAGAACACTTCAATCTCTTTGGTCACTTGATTAGACCAAAAAGTGGCAATTCAACAAAAAAACTTCAAAAACAGACTCCAGCAAGAGACTGCTGAATTGGAATTAATTTGCAAACTGGATACAATTAACTTAGGATTGAATAGAGACTGGGAGTGGATGGGTCATTACACAAAGTAAAACTATTTCCCCATGTTTATTTCTCCCCCCCCACCCCCCGCACTGTTCCTCAGATGTTCTTGTTAACTGCTGGAAATGGCCCACCTTGATCGTCACTACAAAAGGTTTTCTCCCCCCGCTTTCCTGCTGGTAATAGCTCATCTCAAGTGATCACTCTCCTTACAGTAAAAAGAAAAAGGAGTACTTGTAGCACCTTAGAGACTAACCAATTTGAGCATAAGCTTTCGTGAGCTACAGCTCACTTCATCGGATGCATTCCAATGAAGTGAACTGTAGCTCATGAAAGCTTATGCTCAAATAAATTTGTTAGTCTCTAAGGTGCCACAAGTCCTCCTTTTCTTTTTGCGGATACAGACTAACATGGCTGCTACTCTGAAACCTGGAATGTGCTTGTACCTGTCCCCAGCTTAGTCGTAGTCCTTAACGAACCATTTGCCAGATGACTCAAGGAATCTGGAGCTGAGATTCAGAGACATAACCAGTTGCTAGTTCCCAGCTTTGCCTTTCCCAGGGTAACCATGTGGAGGAGAACCAGCTTTTGCCCTTAGAAACCCCTCCCCTTGCTCCGGGATAGTTTCTGGAGACAGGTTTCAGAGTAGCAGCTGTGTTAGTCTGTATTCGCAAAAAGAAAAGGAGGACTTGTGGCACCTTAGAGACTAACAAATTTATTTGAGCATAAGCTTTCGTGAGCTACAGCTCACTTCATCGGATGCATCCAATGAAGTGAACTGTAGCTCACGAAAGCTTATGCTCAAATAAATTTCTTAGTCTCTAAGGTGCCACAAGTACTCCTTTTTCTTTTTTCTGGAGACAAAATCCTGCTCTGGGTCTTTGGCAGACTGGAGCAAATGAGCCACTTACCTCCCTCTGCTGGAATATAGTAGCCAACCAGCAGGAAGTTAAGTGGCTACAGCAGAGAAGGGACAGTAGCTGCTCAGCACACATCTGGCTCCCACCAGAACTATTCCAAAGAACTGCCTTCCTCTGCAACACTCTCCACTCACTGCAGTGAGAGGTAATTCAAACACTTCATTTTAAGAGTCTGTGGCTCAGGGAACACACTTAATTTAGAAGAAAAATGAATATTTAATTCAGTTTCCTTGAAGGGTCACAAGCAGCCTCAGGGACAAACTGGAAACTCCTGTTCTAAAAGATGGCAAGTCTCTTCTGCTTCACTAATATGAAGTGTTCTTCCTTGAAAGTCCCACCATATTTACTCAAGTCAATTCATGCTATACACTGCAGGGGCAGAGGGGAGAAGAAAGGGGATCACTGAGTAGGAACGTGTGTATCCCAAAACCCTAGCTCTGATTTTCATCCTGCAGATATTTTTTTCCACTAAGGCCTAGTCTACATGACACAGTTCGGCAGCTTATGTCAACCTAATTATGTCAGTGTCTATGCTACAGCCTTGCTCCCGATGAGGTAAGTGCCCTACCACACCGACATCATAACTCCACCTTCACGAGAAGCATAGGACTCACGTCCACGTAATTAGGGCAACGCAGTGTCTGCGTTACTTACCTCAGCTGTTGGCTGTCTGTCAATTTCATGGCAGGAGCCCTGGGAGGCTAGACCCTGCTCCTGGCTGGGAGCTGGGGCAAAAAGCCCTGGGCTACCAGGCCCCGCTCCCCTTCCCTACCAGGAAATTGACAAGGTTGCTCTGCTCCCAGTGGGGAGCTGAAAAACCTTGAGCAGCTTCTCCCCCCTCTCGCTCCTGATGGGAAACAGGGATGGGGCAGCCCGCTGGGACCCTGTGGGGCGAGCTTCCAGCAGAGCTGAGACACAGGCCTCTGAGCTCCCCACACTGCCTCTCTTAGGTCAGTGGAAGCACTCCTGGTGAGGACATGCAACACTGACTCAAGGAGGGTAGTGTGGACATGCACCACAGCAGTAATTACTGAGGTGGCTGTCAATCAACCTAATATAGCTCAATTTACATTTCTAGTGTAGACATACCCTAAAATAGAAGTTTAGTGTAATGCAATCTGGGGAAAAGGCATGGCCCACATGAGAGCCTGACTAACTTTGTAGTAGTTTAAAGACTTGTCTAGGTGAACATTTAGTTTGTGGCAAGCTGGGGTGTGAATCTAGCCCACACTAGGGCTATCTGTTCAAGTACTCTGCTGACATACATTAACAGTGTTAACACACTTTGATCTGGTCCTCTTTGAAACAAGACTGTTAATTCGTATCAGCAGGGGGCCCACAAACAATGAGACTGCAGCAAACTAGTGTGTGAATCCAGCCCACCCCAGCTTGCCACAAACTAGATGTTTGTTGAGACGAGCTCTTAGGGTATGTCTACACAGCAGTTAGACACCTGTGGCTGGCCTGTGCTAGCTGACTCGGGCTTAGGCTGTGGAGCAGTTTCATTGTTGTGTAAACTTCAGGGCATGGACAGGAGCCCGAGCCCTAGGACCCTGCAGGATGGGAGAGTCTTAGTACTCGGGCGCAAGCCTGGAAGTCTACACAGCAATGTAACAGCCTCTCAGCCTGAGTCTGCTGACTTAGGCCAGCCGTGGGTTTTTCTTTGCAGTGTAGACATCCCTTAAGGCTGGTCTGAAATGCAGCATGCATCAAAGTGCTACACTGCAACTCCCCCATGTGGACACTGCTGTCAAGAACTAAAAGGCACCTAGCTCACGTTAACATAGTCCTAACCCAAGCTAGGTGCCTTTTAGTTCATGCCAGCAGTGTCCACATGGGGGAGTTGCAGTGTAGCACTTTGGTGCATGCTGCAATTCACACCCCGTAATCTGAACTGCAGAGCTGTGTACACAAGCCCTTAGACTTTGGAGTACTAATGAATAACCTTTCAAAATAGTTTGTTGTGCCAGTGAGACCAGAACCAGTGATATATCATTCAAATTCCAAAGCAAAAAACCAAGCATCTGCATTTTAACAAGACACTAAACTTTAATTCTTACCTCAATACCATCAAATTCAAACTTGATAACTGGTACATACGCATCTTCTATCGCCTGTAAAGCAGGAAAGGAAAATGCCTAATAGTTTTTGCATTTTTAAAAAGCAAGTCTTGTGTTTCACCTCCTGACCTTTTGTTCCCCCCACCCCCCAGGGTGTAAGGCCAGAAAAAGTATTTCAGCAATATTTAAAAATACTAACACAAATCAGTTAGCTAGACCACTTTGCATATATGCAATACAATACTTAGTTAAGTCTTCCCACTTCTCTTGGGAAGGTGGAAAGTCCACTTTTTTAAAAAAGGGCGTTTACATTTGTCTACTGTAATCAGTAAGATTGCAACTGACAGCAGTTAATGCTCAGCTACCTTCAAAGTTGAGAAAAGCTTTGTTTAAAATGCGACTCCTCTAAAATTTAGATGATTACTTGGATTGCCTTGAAATTTGGAGTACATGGAGAACATAAGAATGGCCACACTAGGTCAATGGTCCATCTAGCCCAGTATCCAGTCTTCTAACATTGCCAAATGACCAAAAGGTAATGAACAGAACTGGGAAACTTCAAGTGATCTATCCAGTCATCCAGTCCCAGCTTCTGGCAGTTGGAGGGATACCCAGAGCACGGAGTTGCATTTCTGACCATCTTGTGTAATAGCCATTGATATCCTCCATGATATTATCTAAATTTATTTATTTATTTAAAATTTTTAACAGTTCTACTTTTGGCCTTCATGACATCCTATGGCAATGTGTTCCACAGGTTAATTGTAAGTTGTATGAAACGCACTTCCTTCTGTTTTAAACCTGCTGTCTCTTTAGAACATCGGCTGGCCCCTGTATTATGTGAAGGGGTCAACAACACTTCCTTATTCCCTTTCTTCACACCATTCATGATTTTATAGACCTCTTTCATATCCCTCTTAGTCGTCTCTTTTCTAAGATGACCAGTCCCAGTCTTTTTAATCTCTCCTCATATAGAAACTGTTCCATACCCCTAATAATTTTTGTTGCCCTTCTTTGTACTGTTTCCAATTCTAATATATCTTTTGGGAGATGGGGCAATAAGAACTGCATGCAGCATTCAAGGTGTGGGCATACCATGGATCTATATAGTAGCATAATGATATTTTATCATCTCTTCCCTAATGGTTCCTAACTTTATTTTGATGGCCATTGCACATTGAATGGATGTTTTCAGAGAGCTATCTACGATGACTCCAAAATCTCTTTCTACAGCTAATTTAGACACCACCTTTATATAGATTAGTTGGGTTGTTTTTTTAAAAAATGTGCATTTTGTTGCACTTAATATTGCATTTCATCTGCCATTTTCTTACTCAGTCAAGTGAGATCCCTTTGTAACTCTTCTCAGTCAGCTTTTGATTTAACTATCTTGAATAATTCTGTATCTGCAAATTTTGCCACCTCACAAGTCCCAGTACAGGTCTTTGGGGGAACCCCACTATTTGCCTGTCTCCATTACTGAAGCTATTTATTCCTACTCTTTGTTTCTTATCTTTTAACCAGTTACTGATCCATCAGTAGACCTTCCCTCTTATCCCATGATGGATTAGTTTGCTTAAGAGCCTTTGGTGAGGGACCTCAAAGGCTTTCTGAAAGTCCAAGTACACTATCATCCACTGGTTCACCCTCATCCACATGTTTGTTGACACCCTCAGAGAATTCTAATAGATTGGTAAGACATGATTTCCCTTTACAAAAGCCGTGTTGAGTCTGTAAGGATATGTTTGTAGAACCCTATTAGAGATGCTCCCTCATAAGGGGTATTATGAGCACAAGAATTTGGGAGATGTGCCCTGGAGACAGGCATTGGGAACACCAAACTGGCTGTGTGCAGCAGTTCACTACAGAAGCTCTCCAGTTTGTTTTATTAAAGTTTTATTCCTTTCTCATTGAACGGTTTGTTATTTAATGAACCCCAAGATTGTTACAGAGTCTTCCCCAATATATCACATTTATCTAGGTTTCTGATACTTCTGTTCTTTATTATGGGTTCCACCAATTTGCTAGGTACTGAAATTAGGATTAGCTTGGGGGGCGCGGCACTGGGCAGAGTTACTGAACCAAGTTTAGGGTCATTTTCCTAAGATACAGCTTCCCCCCACAAAAAAAGCTTTTCTTAAGGTTGACAGAGTTAGTCAACTTTTTTGCACAGGGAATCAAGCCATGGCTCTGATCATGTGCAAAATGGTCTCAGCTGCTTGACATTTACTCCAGCTAGTACAAGGCACCCACTAACCCTTTGGAGGGAGCAAAACTGAATAGTATTTCCCAGGAAGCTTAGCTCTCTAGAGATGCACATGCCTAATGCTCACGTGCCAACTGTTTACACTATGTATGTGCAGAAAGTAGGGTGACCAGATGTTCTGATTTTATAGGGACAGTCCTGATTTTTGGGTCTCTCTCTTATATTGGCTCCTATTTCCCCCCACCCCCTCCCAATTTTTCAATACTTGCAGTTTCATCACCCTAGTAGAAAGGGAACCCAAAAGGCGTGTTAGCCAGCCACAAGGCACAGGACCTGAGCAGCTCAAAGGAACATATTACTACCACTGAACCTGAGCAACACCCAGCACAGTAACTTCTAATCTTGCCGTTAGCCAAAAATATAAGTAAAACAGGACAAAAATGTAAGCATGTTTCTAAAAATCTGCCTCTGTCAAAGGATTTTTTTTATTTTGGAAACATGTATTCTGAGTGTACTCAAACTATCTTTGAAAAGAAAAATATTACACAAGGAAATATTTCCTGGGAGGGGAGGAAGATACATGGGGATGGGTGGCAAGGGAGAAGGGTTGGGGACTCGGGATGAGGAGCAGGTATAAGGGGCAAGGTGAGGGATGACATGGAGGTGGTTGGCGAGACTACAGGAAGGAATTAAGAGTGGGGTGCTTGTCAGTCCCATATTCTCCTTTCCCTTATGCGTGCCAGGATCTAGGAGACACCTGCCCCATTCACCTGAAATGAATGGAGCAGTTCACACATCTGAGCGTTTGATTCAGGCTATATTATATGTTGCAGGTGATAGCGGCAGGAGAAAGACACACCAGCTTTCTCTCACATGCTTCAATTTACTGTAACCATTATGGAATTAAAAAAACAAAACAAAACAACCTATCAGTTACCCAGTTAGTTCAAGTGGGCAAAAGTCTGTGTGGCAGGTTTAAAAGTTCCAGTCCTGCTGATGACCCTGTGGACATTAGTATAATGCAATATGAGGGAGTTTGTTTTTTCAGTTTGCCTTTTTTAAAAATTATTAATTATGGGAAGTTATAAAAAACTATATTGCAACCTTAATGCTCTTAAAATCAAACATTCAGAATTTAGGAAATGCCAAAATTAAGGTTGCCTGTTCAACCTTAATTTGACCCCCTTGTGTGCCTGCATGATACAGTTTTAATTAGTTTTTTCTGCAGGACCCTTGCCTCATTCAGTGCACAAGATAGACATGCTCTGAGGATGAATTGGGGATGTACATTAAAGGAGGCTGTTCCTATAGGACTCCTGCCTCATGTTGCAGAAGCTGGAAGGCATGTAGTGAATAAGGCAGGGGACTGTAGGAAAAGGAAGGACGGTTTCCTGGTTAAAGCAGCTGAACGCTGTTCTGGATAACTGGATTCTATCCCTGCCTCTGCTGCACAGTTCCTATGTAAGCTAGGCAAGTTACTTGTAACCAAAAATTTCACTAAATGTGTGTGTTCCTCATTGTCTGGATGCCCAACTTTAGACCTTGGTGCCTGATTTTGCAGAAATGCTGAGCATTCAACTGCAAGTGAAATCAATGGGAGCTGTGATTTAAACATGTTAAGTGCAGTATAATGCAAACCATGTAGGACATGCTTTTTCTCAGGGTCTCAAATTGGGCACTCAAAATTAGTGGAAACTTGTAGAAAGAACATACTATGTGATCATCTAGTTAACCACTATTATAATGCATATACACAAATGGGTTGATTAAAGTTGCACAAGCAACTTTAGGTAGGAAATATCAGAATACTTGACTTTGCAACCTTAATGTTTTAACAGCGTTGTGTGTACAATACTATTTGAAGACTACTGTCAGCAACTGTAATTTTGTGAAATTGGTCAGTTTAAACATTCCAGTGTCCCTTTAACATGGACAAGTTTATTACTCTGAATACAAGTAGAAAACTTACTCTTAAATTCCTGATTCCATCTTGAACCTTTAGCTTTTCAAAGAATGACTGAAAGAAATCCGATCTTTCCACATGTCTAGGAGCAACACAAAGAGCATCTATGTCAGCACCTGCAAAAATATCCCATATATCTTCAGTTAATCAAGCAGTTAGTCTGAAACAGTGTATGACTAGACACTATTAAAAACAACATACCTTTGGTGTGTACTCCAAGCCTATAGGAGCCAAATGTGAATATTTTTCCACCAACAGTTGCTACAACTGAAGGTGGGAGGTTCTATAAAGAGAGCAGAAATACGAGTTTAAAATACAGCTCTTGGTTCCCAGCGTCTGAAGCCCTACAAGCTATGCTAGCACTTTGAGAGAGCTTAAGTTGGCTTGTTTTGGCAATTAGTAAGATTTCAACAGATAAAGGGCAGTTACTACATGTGAAATAATTTAAGATCTCAGTAATTTCTAAATAAAAATAAAAATAGCTATACGTGGGGACATTAGCTTAGCCTTCCTTAATGAACAGCAACATACTGATGGCTCAGGTACAAAAGGTGGTCACTGGAGTAAGAACTTTTTTTTACCCCTTTCCTACCAATGTTTTCTAGCCAACTGAAGTAACAGCAATATGAAATCATGGTGGCAGTCATTTCCTGAAGGATTTACAAAAATACAATGGACGCATTTATTACTATAGAAGTAACATCTCCAGTGTAGATAAGAGATACTTCCATTTATGTGAATCTGAAGAGCCATGTAATAAATTAAAGACAGCCAGTGTAGGATATAAACTGGATCATAACGGATATATTCTGAGAACTACAAGTAGTTATTTCACTGCCAGACTGAGATACTTTTAAAACTTTAGTCAAGGCTAGAATGTCACTCTCTGCTCTATAGGGAGGCTCAGCAGGATTACATTTTAATTAATAACTGTCAGTAAATGACAATTTTGGTTGATGCTGAAATTGATGAAAAGCTATCAATCCTAACAGTGGGCGTGCCTGCTGGGATCAGGTGTCACTGGTCTTGCAGCCATGCAGGGAGCCCTCTGAAGCCTTGCGGTTACTGGAGCAAGTGGGTCTGCAACAGCAGTGCTGCAGAGGGCTCCCTGCACTGCCTCAGGCCTGGTGGCACCTGATCCTTGCGGGCACAAGGAGTGAGGGGAGGGAGGGAGGCAGGCCGGCTGTGGTTTTGGCAGGGCAGAGCAGAAACCCCTGGTCAGGGCTGCAAGGAGGAAGCAGTGGTAGTGGCCGCCTTGCTGCTTAACACTTCCTGCCCAGAGACAACTTCCACACTGCTGGCTGGGGACTGAGTGGGGCCAGTCACACTTAATCTCCACAGGAACAAGATGGAGAAAGGCTGCGGTCCTGGCCTGGCTGAGCAGAGCCCTCTGACCAGGACTGGGAGGAAGAGGAGCCATCCCAGGGCAGGAGACATTTAGCAGCAGGGTGGCCTCCTCCTTGGCTAGGAAGGACTCCTCCTCACAGCCTTGGCCAGGGTTTCTCTGCTCTGACCCACCAGGATCCCAGCCTTCCAGGGGTCCAGTGTCACCAGCTCTGTGGCCATGCAGGGAGCCCTATTCAGCTGCGCTGCCACAGCCCTGCTCACCTACTCACCCGCCAGGAGCGTGGGAGCTGTCCTGAGATGGGAACGGTTGAGCAGCAGGGTGGCCTCGCCCACTGCTGGGGCTCTTCCTCCTCTTTACAGTCCTGGCAGGGGGCCTCTGCTCTTCCGGGCCAGGATGGCTGCACCCATCCCCACATCTTGTGCCCCAGTGGCTATGGGCCTTTGGCCACACCAGGAGCCCCCTGCAGCCCTGCTGTCAGAACTACCCGAACCCTCACCCAACCCCCGTAATTGTAAAAATAAAAATAGTTATAGAAAAAGATCTTTAAAATATTGATAACATCATGGAAGTTAGATAATAAAAAAATTCATTTCGCGAGGCCCTATACTCATTAGATAAAGTTATCTGGTTCTAATTTGTATTGATAAACACAGATGATTTAGTTATGGCCAATTTACAAATTCACTTAATTGCCAGAAAAAGGCTTAAGGATCTAGGTAGGGTGACCAGATAGCAAGTGTGAAAAATCGGGATGGGGATGGGGTGGGGGGGTAATAGGAGCCTATATAAGAAAAAGCCCCGAATATCAGGACTGTCCCTATAAAATCGGGACATCTGGTCACCCTAGATGTAGGTAGTTAAAATCTTCCAAGCCTCAACTTGAGTGACAATTACTACAAGCCTATTGCCCAATATGTAGATGGAAAAAGTTTATTATTCCTTTGCAGAAAGTCAGAGGACAGACTCCAGAATACAAGATTGAGAATTATCACTATGAACGCAAGAAAATAAGTTGAATAGTAGAAATAACGTACTTGTTTTCTTTTAAATTGTTTCTTAAATTGCAAATTTAAAAATGTTTACCTTACTCTCACTGAGTTCCGAAATCCATTCTTTGACTAATTTATTCAATTTACCAAGAACAATCAGCCTGTAATGAGAATCATCATTAGACTTAGTTTTTAAAATAGATTCAAGCAATGTGTTTCAATTATATTAAAAAGTTATACCTGTGATTTAGTTCTTTTTCATCTTCAAATACTCCAAATGGCTTCATGGCTTCAATTAATTTCTGAGTGTAAATATAATCTATTTCCTTAGGAGGAGTCAAGCTAATTGGAGATGTTATTCCATAGTGCTTCTGAGGCTGATTCTCCAGCATAGAATTTCTGTTGAAGGAAACAGTAATGTTAAATATAACCAATGCCAGAAATGGTACTCTTACTGTAGTCCATGGTTATACCACTTTAGCCTACACTTTCAAAGCCAACCTCTGCTTTTTCACCCACAGTGGCAAGAAGGTGCAAAGTCGGAAGCCAGACTTAATCCTGAGTAAAGAGAAAGTAATGATTATCCATGAGCTTATCCAAATGCAAGAGGTCAAATTAATGGCACTGCAATGATAATGAAAGCATTATATTTTAGTAACCAATATAGATTTAGGAGGAAAAGAAATTTACTGCTGCCATACTCAAGACCTTAATTCAAGCCATTTACATATAGAGTCAGGTGAAACGTTGCATTTAACATGTGCCAGACTGACTTGAGTTTTCAGTGGCTTTAACAGCAGGGAGCCTTGTTTATGTTAGATTTGTCAGTGATATCACACCTTTATATCCTAGTCTAGACAAAGCCTAAGTGATATTTAAAATAGATTTCAGAGTAGCAGCTGTGTTAGTCTGTATTTGCAAAAAGAAAAGGAGTACTTGTGGCACCTTAGAGACTAACCAATTTATCTGAGCATAAGCTTTCGTGAGCTACAGCTCACTTTTCATTCAGTGGAAAATACAGTGCATCCAATGAAGTGAGCTGTAGCTCACGAAAGCTTATGCTCAAATAAATTGGTTAGTCTCTAAGGTGCCACAAGTACTCCTTTTATTTAAAATAGAGTTTGCCATCAATTTTTTAAAATTACCTTTTTCCTAACCTAGACAAGGCTGAACTCAGCAGAAGATGAATAAAAAAAATGAATGGATGGGACCCCATAGCCATCACTGAGAACAGACCTTGTTGAGTGTGACACAGGCCCAATGAGGTTTCCCACACTTCCTTAGCAGTAATGTATGGACTGGGCAGCATTCCCTCTAATTTTTTAGGTCCAAGTATGGAATGAATATTATGTGCACCAATATGGAGGTGATGTGCATCTCCTGGAAGCAGGTGCCAGGTCCCTGAAGCTCCGTGGTGCATGGGCAGCCAGGGAGGATCCACGCACTGCCCCCACCCAAGGGCCAGCTCTGCAGCTCCCATTGCTCAGGAACCGCAACCAAGGGGAGCTGTGGGGCCGGTGCCTACAGGCACAAGGGCAGCATGCAGAGCCTCCCATGTGTCTAGGGGCCGCAGGGACCTGGAGTCAGCTTCCTGGGAGCTGCGGTAAGCGCTGCAAGGACCCTGCGTCCCTAACCCCCACCTGCACCCCAACCCACTGCCCCAGCCTGGAGTCCTCTCCTGCACGCAAACTCCCTCCCAGAGCCTGCAACCTGGACCCCCCAACCCTCTGCCCCAGCCCTGAGCCCCAAACCCCTCATCCCCAGCCCCACCCTAGAGCCCACACCCGCCCCCAGACCTCAACCCCCTGCCCCAGACCAGAGCCCTCTCCCACACCTTGAACCCCTCATTTCTGGCCCCACCCAGAGCCCTCACCCCCAGCCCAGAGCCCATACCACCCTCCTGCACCCCAACTCCCTGACCCAGGCCAGAGCCCTCTCCCCAAACCTCTCATCCCCAGCCCACACCCCCAGTCAGAGCCCTCTCCCCCCACCCAGACCCCAATCCCCTGCCCTAGCCTGGTGAAAGAGAGTGAGGGTGGGGGAGAACGAGCAGGGGTCCAGGCCTCAGGGAAGGGGCAGGGACGGGGTGTTTGTTTTGTGCGACTAGAAAGTTGGCACCCCTACTCAACTTGTGGGGAACAGGAAGTGCATGGTGGGGGGGAACTTAGTTGTCCAGAACTCCCCACACAGATCCTGTCCCTAGCTCCCTTCAGTCTTTGGGAGGAAGTTCCCCCAGACTCTGGCCTAGCCTGCTGCCCCCTCCCAGTCCTTGGGGGATAATCACTGACCCAGTTCCACTCGTTCACTGGTGGGGAGACTCCCTCACACAGACCATTGCCCTCTGCCCCCACTCACTGGGGATTAATTTGAAACTGGTGACTCTGTCTTGTACCTGGAGGATTTTGCTTTAGAGAGGACATGACCTAGGTCTACTTGGCAGCAATACATACCAGCATGTCAGGTGTGGGATTCCCCGGTTTGGGGAAAGGGTCCTAGCCACGTGCCTCTGCACAAACACCAACCCTCCTCCTAGCAGTCAGAGTTAACCCCCGTGAAAAGTACCACACAACAGTAGAACACCACTTATCTAACCCAGGCAAAGTCAGGAGGAAATCCAGGGTAGAATTTCTAGCAGACATGACAGCTCCAGAACAACATACACACCACTGCCCTGACCTCTAACCTAGCAAAACACACACAGACTTTCTGCCCCACAGCGATGCAATCCCGCCCCACCCCCCCAGGTCAGTCCAACCTGTCCACACACTCAGACATTGGTCTGCGCTGAGAGCTCAAAATGGTGGGTGGGACCCATGTGGGCACAATCACCCATACAGCAGCTGGCTCTCCTTCAAGCAGCTCTTAGTTCTGACTTCGCACAACTTTGGGCTTCAGCATCTTTCTGTGCTGCTTAATTCCATCTGGGGCAGCTCCAGCTTCTTTTGTTCCCCCTCCAAACTCTGCTCATTGGCTCAAACCCTCCCAGGTGGTCTGTTAACCACTTGTGTCCTTGTTTTGGAGTGCATTGCCCCCAATCAATCATGTTTCATTGTCCTGTACAGGGGGGTGGGGAAGGAGAAGGCGGGGGGGGCGGGGAAGAACTAGGGGTTGGAGTTCTACCGCCCTCACAGGGCACAGGCATCCCTCCCAAGAGCTGAATCACCTAGGCGTAAAGCCATGTCTGCGGAGAGCTTGCATCATAGCTCTGACAGGCATGAGCTGCCCTACTCATCTTAGTGCTAAAACAGATGCCTGTGATACTTTGAATGTTAACTATTTCAATGCCCAACAAAGCATGAAAGCAAGAAGTGGATCATATTGAAGCTCTAAGCAATCACTGAAACTCTTTTCAGTGCCATCAGCTTGGGAGAGAATATTTCTCCATTGCAGAGTTAACTTGTGCATTTACTCAGGTGTTGCTCCAACCTGTTCACACACAAATCCCTGTCACTCTAGGTTGGGGTGCTTTAAACAGAGGTTAACAGACAGCAGACGATGTAGGTAAAACAAATGGGCTGAAGGGAACCCCATAGCCATCACTGGGGAAAGACATAGTTGAGTGCAAGACAATGAGCATTCCCACACATGCTTATCAGGAACATGTGGACTGGGCTCAATCAGTCAGTAGGAAGGTGAGACACTGGCCTCAAGCAGACACCCCTTCCCCCCCCCCCCCATCTCCCAAAAATGGGGAGGAAGGGATGTGAAGCAGCATGATTGGATGGAGGGGAGCGAAACAAGCAGGCATTAAAGAAGAGTCATATATGGTTTTCCACAGCAGAGCTCCTCTGGGGCCTCACTTCGCCCTGTCTAAAGCTTCGTAAATGTGACCATGACCCTGGACTGGAGGTCCCAGAAAGTGTGGCTGGGTCCAGGAACAACCCCGCCAGACAGCCTGGAGAAAAAGCAGAGGCTTGGGGAAAGCAGCCAACTCCAAAGACCTCCCCCAAACAGCCAGGAGAGGAGGGCCCTGGAGGCCACCTCCAGAGCTACCCTGAAGCTACAATAAAGCAGCCCCCAGCCCTGCCTAGCAGATCCTCACCCTCACATCTCCTACATGTTTTTTGCAGCAAGCTCCATGAGTGCAAAATGGACCGACACTCCATTCCAAAAACAACCCAGCCCCACTGCCCTACCTTTATATGGTACAGTGCAGCACCATCTGCAACATAATGAAACTTCCACTGGTCACAGCCATCCCAGCAGCCCCTGCAGGAAGAGGCCATCACCCTCAAGCCTCTGGGGAGTGTAAACAGTCCCTGATAGGAAGTGCATATGCAGGGAGATTGAGTGGTTATCCAGGACACCCCACATGGATTGGGGTCCCCACTTCACTCATGACTCCTCACAAAAACCTTGACTTACCCCCACCCCCCATTTGGGGTGGGAAGACTCCCTCATACAGACCCTGACCTCAGCCGTCCTCAATCATTGGCAGAGGGAAGCAAAGACTCTCTCACACAGATGCTGCCCTGGGACCCCTCACTCATTATGGGAGGAGGGGGAGGAAGGACTCCCTCACACAGAACCTGCCCCAGGTCCCCACCTCCACTCACTGGAAATTAATTTCAAATTGATGACAGTCCTTTGTAACTAGAGGATGCTGCTTTATGGAGCAGAGCACAAGCTGGGGCTCTCCTTGGCAGGAACTCATACCAGCACCTCTCCCAAGAGTTGAGCGAAGAGTAAAGCCATGTCTGTGGAGAGTTTGTAGCCACAGCTCTGATAGGTGTGAGCTGCCCTAATCATCTCAGTGAGTGCCAGTGATGGGGCTTTAAGTATTAACTATTTCACTGCTCATCAAAGCACATAAAGAAACAGATCAGGCCTAGTCTAGACCTAAAATTTAGGTTGATCTAGCTGCATCACCCAGGGCTGTGAAAAAAATCTCACAGGGAAACTAGCCTCAGGTGGTCCCCTCTCCCAAGAAAGGGGATGTAAAGCAGTATGGAGTATAGGGAGAAATGGAGACAACTAGACATTAGGGAAGAGCCTGATCATATGGTTTGCTATAGCAGAACTCCTCTAGGGGCTAATTTCACACCTCCTGAAGTCCACCATCAAAATCTCAGACAGCAGGGCCCAAGGAAAACAAACAGGTCTGGGGAAACCTCCACACCTGCAACAGCCAGAGTAAAAAGAAGGACCCCAGGGAAAGTAGCCAAGTCCAAGGACACCTGATATAGCCAGAGAAGGGGGCTAGGGACCACCCCCAGAACTTCACTGCAGCTACAATAAAGTAGCCCCCCCAGGGCTTTCCAGCCAATCCTCACCCACACATCTCCTTCATAACCTCCACTTGCAAGCACCACACAAGTGAAACCAACCAACACTCTGCTTCAAAAGCAAGCTGCTACCAGCCCCTGCCTGCCTCTATATAGTGCCACGCCTCTGAAAGTCACAGCCTTCCCAATAGCCCCAGGGGCCAAAGACTGCCCCGCCCTTCCCTCAGCCTGTGGCCTATTGGGGAGTGTAAACAATCTCTGATGGGAAATGCACGTGGAGAGAGACTGATTCTTCACACAGACCCTGTCCTGTTTCCCCCTTTGCTCCTCAGGGGGACATTCCTTCATAGAGACCCTCTCTTGGGCCTTCCTCATTCTTCAGGGGGACACTTCCTCATACAGAGCCAGTCCTGAGCCCCTCTTGCTTATGGGAAGGAGACTCCCTCCCACAGATGTTGCTCCAGGCTCCCCTCACTCACTAGAATTTAACTTCAAATTGGTGACTCTCCTTGTAGCTGGAGGATGTTGCTTTATGGAGAAAAGCATGAGCTGGGGCCCTCCTTGGCAGTAGTGCATACCAGCATCTCTCTCAAGAGTTGAAACAAGGGTAAAGGCATGTCTGTGGAGAGCTTGCAGCCATAGCACTGACAAGTGTGAGCTGCCCCATTCATCTCAGTGAGTGCTGACTCAGATGCCAGTGATGGTGCTTTAAGTGTTGACTATTTGACTGACCATCAAAGCATGTAATAAAGAAGTAGATCATATTCTGAAACTCTAAGCAATCTACCTGAGCAACAACTCTTTTTGGTGCCATCAGCTTGGGAGAGCATGTCTTGGGGAGAGTATTACTCCATTGCAGAGTTAACTTGGGCTCTTAGTCAGGAATTGCTCCTAACCCCCTTGTGTCGACACACAAATCCCTCTCACCAAAGTTCAGAGATGCTTGCAACTGAGGGTAACTGGCTTATCTGGAGTTAGAACAGAGCCAGAGTCAGGCTTTTGCTGAGGCCTTGTTTTCAATGTTAAAAAGGTGTGTTTTTTAATCTCCGGGTAACAGGCTTGTGAGCTATCCCAAGGTAAAACCACAGTGAAACAAGGCACTTTAGTTTTACCACAAAGTAAACCAGGTGAGGTCTGCACAATACTCTTGCCTGGGGTTGATCTCACCTAGTTTACCTCATGTTAAAACTAAAGTGCCTTGTCTTCACAGTGGTTTTACCTCAGGATAGCTCATACATGTTAGTTCCCTCCATATAAAAACACACCTCTATTAGTGGTGAAGACAAGGCTTTGAACTGGTTACCAGTAATAGTCCCACAGTTCTGCCCAGTGCCCAGAAGGACAGACAAGTTCTCCCACAATTCACCAGAGAAGAATCATAGAGCGGAAGCACAAAAAAGAATAGGATGTGTCCCCAGAAGTTATAGTGACACACAAGGGGGAGCGCAGCACCAGTGAGGACACTAACTCAAGCAGGGCTTTGCAATGTGCCTGCTCACACCTGGATGCTGGTCACTTGGGCTAAATTGGCAGTGAAGACAAACCCTAGGTGGTTGGATTGAAGAGGGTTGGGATGTCTGGCTCTCAGCCATGTTACCTGTTTCTCCAGTAGTTACTGAGGTGAAAGGAAATTGAGGTGTCTGTTTCTGCTGTGTTCTCCCCTTCCCCAGTAGGTGCTGGGGCAGGAGGGGATCAGGGTATCTGTCTATCTGCCATGTTCTCCCTTTCCTCTGTAGGGTGGTGGGGAGGATGGGTATTGGGCTGTGTGTCTCTCTGCCCTGTTCCCCCTTTCCCTCATAGGTAGTGGGGCAGTGGGCATTGTGTATCTGGCTTTCTGCTATGTCCCCCCCTTTTCCCTGTAGATAGCTCACACCTGGGCAAGGCTAACTCAGGTTAACTCTGCAGTGAAGACGCCCTTATTTTTTTCTGCAAAGAACCAAGCCTAAGCAGCCCAGGTGCACTTCTGAGTCCCACTGTGGGGGGGAGGGAGGAGTTAACCTGCAGGAATCAACAAAGCCCCTAGAGCACACATGATCTTATTGATTTAATATTTCTATTGAAGTAGTGCATAGAAGCTGACCTAGCTAGGACCCTGTGATGCTAGGTGCTGCACAGACCTATAGAAAATGACAGTCCCTTTCCCAAAGAACTTATGTCTGCACAATCTATTGCAAGTGACGCCTTATTTTGGTATCTCAAGTATGCAGTGCATATGTTGTGCATCTTGCCTTTGTGTTTTTCAATGAGATATTGAATCTCTCCCATTCACATTGTTCTCACAGTGGAAACTGCCAAGGTGTACACAAAAGATGCTCACACTCACTTTAATTGTACTTACTTGCACTACCAACAGCTTTTTCTAATTAAAATTAAAACTAAATAATGTATATATGGTTTATTGCGTTTCACTGGATGTATTTGGATGGGGAAACCAAACTGGTCATTATCATTTCTTGATTCTCTTGCACCAGTGCAGTGCTGGGGTCACAACATGGCAGAACAAGGTTATTATAATTTTGAAAATTTTCATTAAAATCTGTGAATATTTTATTGGTATTAAGTTGTTAGCCCTCTCAAGCATATAGACCATAACTTTTATAATATCTTCAGAAAATTGTTGGTCTAAAGGAAGCCGATGGTATTAATTTTTAAAAAGCCATCTGTGTGCAAACATGTAATATACTTCTTGAGTTTCATTCTGTGCCAAACAGAAAACCTGAGTGCTCATCCAAATAATAATTTTGTATATGTCTCACAAAGATGACACATAACTTTGTTAAAAGTCTTTTACTGGTTTACATGGCACCTATTAGCCTCACAGCCCTTGTCTGGGAAAACAGGTGGAAGAGATTTTTTGGGGGATTTGCACACTAGTACAGCTCAGTTCAGGTAAAAGGTAAATGTAATTTTAAGGTCCATCTAGTGGTAGGGTGTCAGTAGTTCAGTTTTCTTTATTCAGTCCACCTAGGCACCAATTCTGGAAAGTGATCCACAAGAGCCGACCCTTCTGCCTGTGCAGAATCATTTCACAGGACCAGTACCTGACACAGAATCTCTCAGTACACTTTGCAAGGGTGGATAAAGATTCTTACTTTCCATTGCTCTGCTTAAGTCATATTGTCTCTGTGTAAATTTAGTGCTTGTGAAAGTTACTGAACTGATAGCACTATTTGTCTATTGTAGAGTTTTATAAGGCATCTGTGTGTATGAACCAACTTGCAGGATTGGGGCCTAAGTCTATGGGCGGTAGGTATCATAGGCTGGGGGAGACGGTGTCTCCCCAAACAGCCAGGTGTGGCCCCACCCACGCTTCACCCCCAGACTCCCTCCTGCATCCCACTGCAGTTTCCCCTATGCAGTGGCCCCGGCTTAGCGCTCCAAGGCTTGGGAGAGGGAGGCATTGTCCCCCTGGTGTTCCAGGGCTAGTGGGGAATGCGCTGGCCACCTTTTCAGCACTCTGGGGCTGGGCGTGCCAGCCTGGGGGCATGGACCGGCAGTCAAAGTGGGGGGGCTCTGGGCTCCGGTGGGGGTGGGGGTGTGTCCAGAAGGGGTGGGGCCTCAGGCAGAAGGGGTTCACGTGCCACCCATGCCTGAGTCCTTTGTATATATTCACAGAACAAGTATAGCCGTGGCAGTAAAGCTTATGCACTTTGCCTTTGTTTCAAGTCCTATCTCTAGAGGTGAAAGGGTAGATCAGTCTCCATACTTATTCATTCTTAGTCTCTTTGATGAAACTGACGGTGAATACTAACCGGTGATTTTTGTGATGTGGCCGCTGAGATTTGAACAGAAAGCGAACTCATTTCTCAGCAGGGCACCACAAATCATCAGCTTGTAACAACTTTTGGTTACTACTGACTAAGTAATGAAAGGCCCGTCTCAATTATTCAGTCCCACTTAGGAAAAATTCTTAATCTTTAACTCCACTCCATTTATAAAACTCTTGAAAAAGAATTTATTTAACATCACATTTTTCTTAAGATATAACAACTTATTAAAGAGTAGCTAATGCCTTGTGAAAAATGTTTATGACAATCTACCTAGACACAATTCTGGATCTATGTGATATTTTCATTACTTTGTTCCTCCCACCCATATTGTAACAAATTACATGAAAATAGGATCTTTTTTGTATCTTCTCTGCAATAGTATACACAGAATTATCAATATGTTTGCAGTCATAGCTATTATGCACTGTATATTTATACACTGTGCACTGAATGCTCCTTTCTTCATTGGTGATCCTTCTCTTATTTAATAAAAATAGCTCATCTTAAAACAGTAAATGGAATAAAAAAACAATGGTATTTTCTTACTTTGATTTTACTTTTAATATTGAAAATGACAGAATCTTATTTATACCAAATGGGTTCTCCCCTTGAGCTTGTTATTTAAATCAAAGTAAGCTTGATGCCTAAAGAAGTAAATACAAATATCAATCCCCTGGAAGAGGAAATCAAGGGGAGCTTTTCTAGACACTTACTCCAGTAAGTAACTTTACTATCTCGCACAGTCCCATTAAAATCAATAGGACTGCTCATGGCAACATTAAAGAGCTGGGTAGAGTCTTTTTTTGGGTTGCATTAAAACCCCATTGACATTGATACGTGTGAGCTCACCCTTTAATTAACATAAGTGTAAGCATAGGCCCCCGCCTAAGACTAAAAGAGCATCTGAACCAGTCCAGGAGCTGCTGGCTGAGTATTGTTTTGGGCATGTGTGGTAAGGCAGAAAAGTCAAAAGACAAGAACAGAGAGAGGCAGAGGGGCATAGGCACAGGAAGTAGGGGGGCAGTGGGTGCTGCAACATCCCCAGGTTTTATGCAGGGCTGCTGGCCCCACACCCTGCTCTCCAGCCGCTGGTTCGGCACATAAATCCTGGGGGTGCCTTCCCATGCCTATGCCCTACTCCAAGCCCTCTGCCTGCACTCCACTCCCAAACCCCTCACCACACCTGGGGCTCGGGTCCTGGCCGCCTGCCCCACTCCCCAGCCACTGGCCCTGTGCCCAAGGCCCCACTCCCAGCCCCACACCTGGGGCCCTACTCCTGGGACCCCAGCCACCAGCCCCACTCCCTGGCCCCATGCCCGGCTCCATCTGCTGCTCCCAGGCTTCTGCACCCAGGGCCCCCCCCCCACTCCCAGCCCCGCAGCTCAGGTCCTGGGGCCCCAGCCACCAGTCCCATGCCTGGCCCTAAACTCCCAGGGCTCCACTCCTGGGGCCCTCTGCTCTTGGCCCCGCACATGGGGTCCCGGCTGCCTGCCCCTACCCAGGGCTCCGCTCCTGGCCCCACCCACACCTGTGTCCTCAGCCCCCTAATCCCATCCAGATCCCCCACTCCCAGAGACACAGCTGTGCTCCCAGCCTTAGTGGGATGGGGAGGGGGTAGACAGGGGTAAGTGGGCTGGCTTTCAGCACCCCCACTACTAAAAGTGTTCCAGTACTACTGCAGAGAAGAGAAAAAAGCAAGAAAGCCAAGCAGGGGACAATGGGACAATGCAAATATCACAAACCAGGGTATGGGGGCTCTGGCCTAGTTGCTGGAGCAGGAGTCAGGAACTAAAGCCAGGGGTCACAGCCAGCATCAGGAAACCAAAGCCAAGGGCTCAGAGTTAGCATTACAAAGCCAGTGGGGAGGGAAAAGCATTGAGTAGCCAGAGAGCACCTGTTGTTGTTGGGGTTAAGAGCAGGTTTGCTGACTTCCCTAGCCCATCAGGAGGTGGAGTCAATCAAGTAGCTGTGCTCAGAGGCTGCTTGGAGACTGGGAAGCTACAGCTGTAAGTTCTCATTCCATCCTGACAGCGACCCTAGAAAAAGACAGAGAGCTGGGGCTTGGCTGTGTTGGCAAAAAAGGCTTGAAGCTGTAAGCTAGGAAACTGCTCCTTTTGGTCTTGGTGCCTTCTGAGAAGGACTTCATATGTTCCCTGTAAATAAACAGGAATGCATTAAAGAAAATACCAGACTCCATCAATCTCTACTTCCACCCTCAACTTTGACTGCTTGGTTCAAAAAGGGGCAACAGTAGTAAAATTAAACACATGCATTAGTGTTTGCAGGATTGGGGCCTTAATTTGTACTAGGGGCCTGACATTGGGAGTCTTTCCATTGACTTCAGTGGGGTTTGGATGAGGTTGAGGAGGGGTCAATAGAAGCAGAAGTGACTGGGGATTATATAAGCAGAGAGGCCCCTAGAACAGGGGGTCTCAACCCTTTTCTGTCTGAGGCCTTCCCCAACGTGCTATAAAAGCTCAGTGGCCCACCTGTGTCACAGCAACTGATTTTCGGCATATAAAAGCCAGGGCTGCCATCAGCGGGTAGCAAACAGGGCAACTGCTTGGGGCCCCAGGGAGCCCCATGACGCTAAGCTGCTCTGGCTTCGGCATCAGCCCAGGTGGTGGGGCTCAGGGCCTCCGGCTTCAGCCCCATGCAGGGGGGCTTTGCCTTTCAGCCTTGGGCCCCAGTGAGTCTGATGCGGGCCCTGAAACCTGCTCGTGGCCCCCCAGGGGATCCCGGACCCTGGTTGAGAACCACTGCCCTAGAGGAGCAGGATAGTAGGATGGGGAGGTGGCAGTAGCTAGCATGGGGAGTAGAATAGGATCAGAGGAGGTCAGGAATAGGGGGGAAGAGTCAACAGCAGAGGAGGGGGACAGGAGCCAGGGTGAAAGGGGATTGGATAGGAGCAGAGTGGATGGATAGGACGGAGCTTGGATATGTTGGAGGATATGAGCAGAGGGAGAGAAGGGCAAGGAGCTGGTATGGAGGAGTGGATGTGGGATAGGGACAGGAGCTGGGATGGGTGGGTAGGAGCAGATGGGGAAGGAGATGGGCTAAAGGCAGAAGTATCTATAATCACTATCTCACACTCCTATGCAGAACCTGAAAGTGAGCTCAGGAGTCCTGAAAGCAAAGAGCTGTGAAACCTTTTGGCAAAGTGTTCTAGTGACTGGTTCACACAGAGGATAACAGGCTTCTACTGTTACCATTGGCTCAAGTGCTGTGGATCTAAACATTGAACCCTGCTAATGACCCAAGTTATGGGTCTGTAGGGTTCCTCATCATGCTATTTCTATTTTTTTAATTAGGAATTACATAAAGGTTACAAAGTCAAGCACTCAAAAGTTAGGAAATGCTAAGATTAAGGTTGCCTGTCACACTACTAGGCATATGTAATATATATTTACTGACAAAAAGCTTTGTTAACACAGAGTTAAGGTTACCTGGTGATATCTTATGCCCTTCCAGAACATAAACTTCGGCAAAACTCAAATTTCTGAAAACCAGGAAATATAGAGTTAAGGTACATGGCAATGTGATCTCAACTCTGCCCTGTGAAGCTGGCAATGGCTACTAGGAATATTCTGCTTGCACTCCAGCTGCATTCACTGTGTTATGTGTAGCTGTACTGCATGGTGAAAGGATTAGTTGGAGCAGTTTGGTAGAGCCGTGTTTGTGATATGAGGTGAGTCAGGGGGCACATGCCTCTCTGGGAGCAGGTTGAGTCCCTCTCCTAGATCCCTGTGTGTGTGATCAAAGGAAAGAGGTGCATGTGTACACTGAAAGATCCAGAATGCCTAATTTCAGCACTGCATTGTGTAGGTTGTTTCAGTAATAGGGTACAGGGGTCTTCCTGTCGTGGAGATTGTCAGCAGCTAGGTGGGAGATGAGTATGGCCTGTGGGTTTAATGAAGGATAAGTGATGTTAGATGGCACCATGTGCATAAGGGTGAAGGGATTGTAAAATTTACCATATATTCTTTCTGTGGAGCAGGCTAAGTATAAATCTGAGTGGAGGGCTGGCATAGGTAGCTCCTGTTCAGTACAGTGCAAAGGCAGAGTACAAGTGTAACCCATGTGCCTAATAGGGAGATATCTCTTTAAGAGACCCATTGAGGGGAGGTAGGAGTGAGTTGGGTCTGGGTCATTGTTGGGAGGCTGATTTAGCACTCCACATCCAGAAGCTTCTGGAATTGGGTGTGGTAGTTCTGGGTTTGCTCCAATGGGTTCCCTTGTTGCTAGGGTCAGACTCCATGAGGGCAAGCAGCCAGGGCAGCTGCTTTAGTAAGAGCCATGTGTCTTGTGTGAGTTGGGAGAAGCTGAGCCCAGGAGCAGGAATGAGGCTGTTGTCCCTAACTCTGAAGCATTTTGCAGCAGGGTTTTCTTTAAATCTATGCACTTGTGACTTAACTGAGTGATTGGTTAATCAGTTAGCTGACTGGCTAGCAGTGATTTCAGTAGAGGAAGAGTCTGCCTGGATTCCATCTGAAAAGTCCTACAAGCAAGTGGAGGGAAGATGTTGTTTTAGACTCAGTAGACTGTCTAGATTTGGTGATTAAAGACTCTAATTGAGACTCAGGTGAACTAAACCTAAGCTTTTGGGAACTCTCAGTTTCTTCTCATTGTGTTTGTGTAGGGAGTGAACTGTTCAGATTTTGATTTGTTTTCTTGCTTTATGTTTATCTGTGAAGACAATGTATGTGGGTTATAAAATAGCCATGTTATGCTATAAAAATTAGATTGTTTCTTTATCATAAGATTTTATAAAGTTATTTAATTAACTTCATTTCTTTAGTTCCCTTTGGGACTTGAATGTGGGGAGGTTGACCCTGTGCAATCCTTGCTGAAAATCCTTAGAGACTGAACTCTGGGCCTGAGCTACTTTTCTATGGGAGTTTTTTTTTTTTTTTAAGGCACTGGAGAAGGGCAGTGAAGTGAACTCTAGCCCACCCAAAGGCTACACAAGTATGTGCGTTGCGTGTATTGGGGCATTGCTTAAAGAGGGCAGAGTTAAGGTTGTGTGGGCATTTACCTTAACACTATATTTCCTGGGTTTTAGAAGTCTGAGAGTTGCTGAACTCAACATTCTGAAAGGACATGAGATATTGGGTAACCTTAACTCTGCATCAAGTTTTTGTCCGTTAATTTTTTTAAGCAGAAAGAAATGTTGTTGGTAGGAGTTAGTGGTCATTTAAGCAGTTGTAGTTGTTATGTAGGTTAGCAATTGACATGCTGTTGTGGCCAGGTAATGATAATTATACCTAGCTGCTACATAATGCTTTTCATCAGTAGAGCTCAAGCACTTTACCAGGAAGGAAAACATAATTATCCTCATTGTACAGATGGGGAAATTGGGACATACAAAATGAGTTGGGAGGGGGCTCTACACATTCATCTACAGCATAGGGGGCTTGGAGAGGTGTAAAGTGGCCAGTCATCTCAATGCAATATTTTCAGATGAATGAAAACACTTTAAGATGAATACAGCCTGAAAAATAGCTCTGAGACGTAAGAACTTCTCCTTTCATCTCAATGGGTATTCTAGTACCCCCCCTACACACCTACCCCAAAACTAGTGCTTGAGAACCGGTGATACACGTCAGGCATGCCATTCTCAACTCCTCACCCCAGTCTCAGCAGTGTATTCTTGGTGCATGCTCCCAGTATGCCTCGTCTCAGCTTTCCAGAGGGGCAGGGCTTCTCTAGATGCTCGCTCACCTGGGCGCAGGAAGAGGGGCTCAGACACCCTAGAGGGACAGGAGGTCCCCAAATCCTTGCACTCAAATGTGAGGCAGAGAGAGATGCTTGGACACCCACAGAGGGACAGCCTCCCACCCCCAGATCCCAGCACACACAGGATGGGAGAATGTGGAGTTGACAGGTGCCCAAGACCCCTAATGTCCCCCACTCATCCTGCTACCTGCCTACATGTCACCCCTTCCAGTATCTCATCTTTTCCCTCCCATTTCCCTAATCCCCACATCCTCCCCCAACCAGAGTCCCGATCCCCTATCACACATCCCTATTTATCCCTCTTCCCATAATCTACTTCCGCTCGCTGCAGCCCCAAAGCCCTCTCCTCCTATTCCCCCCCCCACACACCATTTCCCTCTCCTCTCCCAGCAAGCATTCACGTATGTCATAATACTTTGGGGGCCTTCTGAATTTTCTGCTTGTAGAATTTTCTCAGCATAACCCCCCTCTCCCCCGCTAAAACCCTTTGACAGAGGCCAATGGTAGTAACATGTCTACATTTCATTTTCAGATTTCTGCCCAAGGTTGGGTTTGAATTTGCAGTGCTTGGGTGGTGTGCAGATTCAATGGGCATAATGTGTCTCAGCCACGCAGAGCTGGTGAATAACAACAGATGGCTAGCCACCCCCTTGGGCACTCTGTCTGCACGTGACCAGTGTAATCCTTTTGATGTGTGAGCATTAGGCATGACCCTGTCTGTAGAACCTAACTCTTTCTTGAATAGTGTTTCCAGTATTGCTGCTCCAAAGGGGTAGTGGATGGCAAGCACTAGCTGGGGTAGATGTTGAGTGCCTGAGACTCTTTGGGGCCCAATCAGAACCCTGGCTTGCAAAAAATGTTCATAGACTCTGTCATGCTTAAGGAAAGATGTTTTTTGGGGAGACTGTATCTCAGGCACCCCTTGCTCAAAGGGCCCCAAAATTAGCTCATTAACCCAAACCCGTGCCCCCATAAGGCACGCCAAATTTCAGAGCAATCCAAGTAACCATGCAGATTTTAGAGCACTTAGAAGAGTCACCCATTAAACAGAAAGTGACTCTTAAGTATGGCAGAGCTGGCACTCTGCTATAATACATACCCAGAAATTGTCTTCAAAGAACACGGCTCTGGGTATTTAACCAAGAAAGGGACTTCACTCTTAGCCCGTGGTATGTAATTTTTTTGACCGAGCTGGTTTGCTACTACTGGTGTGAGCTATTCATGTCTGGTACTGACGGTTATAGTTGAATCCTTGCCGATTTTGAACTGCTTGTTAAGACTTCAGCTTGAACAGTGAGGCTTCCACTTGAACCAGAGAGACAAATAGTGATCGTCTTTCCTAGAGAAGTCTCTTAATGTTATGCTCTTCTTGGCACCCATGGATTTCCACAAGGTTTTCTATATTTTTTCACCTCTTCAACAGAAATATCTTTGCGGGAGACTGTACATTACTTAGTCTGGATCCCAGTGGACACTAGGATTAGTGTGTTGAACAGGTCATTTTCCCCATTTCACTCCAAATTGAAGCCAAGATTAATTGTGGTATTCACCAGCTTCTAAAACAAGATAGGTTATAGAAACTCTCTGTGAGCTCACTGAAGCAGCACTAATCTCACTGCTCTCAATGAGGGTCTCTTTCTTTGATCAACTCATTCTCTCTCAGCAGGCCAAAAAATAGCCACAGGATACATGGTTTACAATCATGTTAATTTTACTTCTAGTTTGTCTTTAGTTATTGGAGATTAATGAATAAAAGTGGTATTTAAATTTACAACCAGTTCTCTTCTAATCACTTGGCAGTATTATGGCTGGTAGTTTGCTACTTTGATTACCTGAGCCAGCCTTCTGAAAGACTCTTCTGTTCCATTTAAAGCAAGACTTTTCAATAGATGGGGTGCAAACCACAGGTGGGTTATGAGGGGCTGCTTCCTGATAGCTACCCCATGGGTTGAGAAAAAACAATTCCTAAAATTTCGTGGTCTCAGTCCCAGCAGAAGATCATGAGGGGAGGTAAGGAGCTGCTAGTTCTCTCCCGGCTATGCTCCCTCTGACCCACCTCAATTGCACACTTACCCAATTCCAAAAAGTTGTTCATTCTTCTTCTACTCTACTCCCTCTTTCCATACACTGCTCAGCTATGGTAAGTGGTGCTGCCCTGTAAAAGAGAAGTCAGTGTCTGTCTCTCTCTCTCTCTCTCTCTCTCAATACACTTCAGAGTAAGAGCAAGCTAGGACTGATTATTAGAGAATCAGGAGTTTGATGAAAATCTCTCTTTACCACCTCTCCTCCCTTTAGCATAGCTAGCTTTGGGTTTATGACAAGTAGGATGGATTATACAGCTCCTTTCACACATAAGGTATCTAAACAGCAATCCTCAACCCAGACCCTACCAGTTCTTGAAAATCATTGCAACGCATAGGTTATATAGACAATCTTTAAAATCTTCTTGCCCAACAGCCCAGGAACCAGCTCTGTTCAATTGAACACCTCCAGAATAGAATGGAAAACTGATAAGAGCATAGGAAGGGGGCTTTTAATGGTTAGTTACTCAGTAAATGAGTTATTTCAGGACATGCAGAGAGAAGCTTTAGGTGTGAGGGTCGGAGTTCACATTAATTTGATAATATTTGTGAAACTGTGTGGAACACTTATATGATCTTGATTACTAGAATTCTCATAACTATTCAGTGACCTTTGTATTTCTCAATATTAGAAAATGTAGGGGAAGTTTACTGGTGCATGAGATGGATTTCTATATTATGTCATTAGCATTAATTATTTCTAGAGTGCTGTAAGTTTGTTTTTTCTCCACTATTTTTTCTCTTGTCATATACTAAGATTGTAACCTCTTATCAGTCTTCAGAACCTCTGCCACCACTTTACCTACAGTTGATTTTCCAACATCAAACTCGTTAGCAATGGATCGGTGGCAGTCTGGAGTAGCCAGCTTCCAAATGCTTATAGCAACCCCCTTCTTGTCTGATATGGCTGCCCTCATATGTGCGTTGTGATGCTGGCAGGTCAGGGCAAACAGCTCACAAACCTCCAGAAATGTAGTTTTCTTCATGCGAAAGTCCTGGACCCACTGCTGGTCATCCCAGGTCCACTTGATGATGTGATCCCACCAGTCTGCACTTGTGGCGTTGCTCCGGAAGTGCTAGTCTGTGCAGGGGCATCTGTGGCTATTCTGAGAGTCATGAGCAGCATCAGTCAGTTGGGATCTTCCATGTCTATATCTTCCTCCTGCTCCATCATTAGTTCTGTCAGGTTCCTTCTGTGGGTCAGAAAACACCACCAAAAGGTCCATCAGCATCTCATTTAAGCTCTGCCTGTTTCCTGAAATAGGAGTAAAAGCCCAAGCAAGAGAAATTCTTCAAATGGTGACTCCTCCATGTTGCTGGCTCTGGTTGCTGGGAGTGTACAGACCAAAATGATGGCTCGACAAGATGTGCTGGCAGGCTGCACAAGCTTCCTGTGATGTGGGGTGGTCTGACGGGGAGACAGTTAAGTTTTCCCACACTACACCATGAACAAAGTGCTAGAGCGGCCATATTTCAGAAGGGCACTCGATAGTTTCGGATATGATTGGTTGGACTCAGGTCTGTCTACTGCAGTGTGTGTTCTGGGGTCCTGGTGTGAGTCCTGGGCTCAAAAATTCTTAACCTGGGATCTCCAATGAGTGTGGACAGTCAAGTCCTGGGTCCCACTAATCCTGGGTTTACATTGCAGTGCAGACATACTCCTAGTGAGGAACTCTCAAATCCCTGGCTTCCTGCTGTACCTGGGTTGTTTCTTGTGCCTTGAGGAAACCATGGGCCAGATCCTCAGTTGGTGTAAATTACCAGTGCTCCATGGAAATCCATGCAATTGTGCCAGTTTTCATCAACTCAGGATCTGGCCCATGATTTAAAGGAAAGCTTCAGGAGAATAAAAAATTGTTTCTAAGTATCTGATTGAATGTAAAACACTAAATCACTAATGATAACTTCTTATAAATGCTCCTTGTATAAAAATTAGATATGAAATTACTGAGCTGGAATTGGACCCATAGTCAGTGTGATCAGGAGGATGCGACCTGCAGGCAGTTACAGACATAGTCCTCATCCCACAATGAGCTCTCTGTGGGTGGACACTTGTGTAGGTGGAGCCCCATTGACCTAGAAGATTTCCTCAGATCTTATTAGATAAATTCCATATTTGTTCTGGGTTTTTAAAATTTTTGTTGTTGTTTACTGTGTGCATTCACCTACTACTTACACTTCTAGTCAATGTGGGAGGTGCAGGGGGACCAAAAGAGTGTAGGCCGGCTCTACAAACTCCAGCTGGTCCCTTTGTGTCTGCCTCCATTTTGTGCTCCCACTCCTGATAGACATGATTGGGATGCATTTCCTGTGTAATTATCATTAAACAATGTGACAAGGGAAGGAGGAAAAGGTTACAGAATAAGATTATGTGGTTATATAGTTTTATGTGCATATTCTGAAGCTGTTTTACATGTTTGTAAATATAAATCTGTATATATGAACATAACACTGTTGCCTTGATGACTAGTAAGCAGAGGTCAAGGGGGCAGAGTGCACATTGTACGCAACTAGGAAAGCAGCTCCTCTGTGTGCTTTCAACTATGTAAAAGTTTCACAGTTCACCTTCACTGTGTCTTCTTTCAGTTACAAGTAAGGGACCTAATAGTCAGTATGTTATACTCCACCCTGTCCACCAGGGTCTTGGTCAGACCATTGGTTCATATAGTCTAGTTCAGTGCTTCTCAACTTATTACACAATGTGTTACCTGGCCTGCAGGGCCTGGGTGGTAGTTGCCGCTGCAGCCCGGACCTTGACTCTGGACCCCACCATGCGGGGCGGGCTGGCTGGCCACCCGCCCCGAGCCCCTGCCGCGCAGCTGCACCAGACCCCAAACTCCATGGGGCCAGCTGGCAGCCCCAGGCCCCCTGGATGGGCCAGCAGCCCCAACCCTGGACCTCCGTCGTGCTGGGCCAGCTGGCTGCCCGCCCCAGACCCCCTGCTGCACTGGGCTGACTGGCTGCCCTGACCTCCGCCGCGGACGCTGGCACACAGGCCAGCCTTTAGCACACAGCTGAACTGGGCCGCAGCTGTGTGCTAATTGGGCCGTATGCGGCCCGTGGGTTGAGAACCACTGGTCTAGTTAGTATCCTGCCTCTAGCAGTAGCCTGGTGCTCCAAAGGAAGGCAGGACAAAAATGCATCTAGCCAATAGGTATAAACTATACGTAAGGGACCTATTGCTCCATGATTCCTGCAGGTATACTGAATCTCAGGCGTCATGCTAGGGAGAAATTTCACATCCTGTTGTTGCTTTTTTTGCTTGCACAGCTGTTAATTTTGTTATCTCAGATTTTTAGCTCTAGCCCTAGTATAGCCTGAATTACCAGGCATTGAATTCCATGGGTTGTCTTTGCATTGCAAAAAGCAGTATTCCCCTTTATTGGGGCTGTCTGTTAACTTCATTAAAAGTCTTCTTGTTCTTGTATTATTTAACATTGTAAAAAGGAAAGACAAATCAGTTTTCACTATGGTCTTCATAATTCTAAATTCCTCAGTCAAATCCCCTTTGCACTTCTCCATTCCAAGCTAAATAACCTAAACTTTTGCACTCTACTTCTAATCACAGAAGTACCGTATTGAGCTAATGAATCTCTGACTGCCATCTGCAAATGTGCTGCTTTGGGGAAAGCAGTGAGCAGCTTTTTGAAACCCACCTACCCCCATTTCTTCTTTGCTGGTCCCTATACAGCTGGTCATAGGAACAGCTCATGCATATAAAGCTGCTTAAAGCATGTGAACAATCCCATCTTTGGTCAGCAAAATCCCTTAAGCACATACTTAAATTTATGCACATGCCTTAGTGCTTTCCTCGACATGGAGGGATCACTTATGTTCTTGAAGTTAGGCATGTACTTCAGTGTTTGGCTAAACTGAGACCTTCGGAAGCAACGTAGAGGTTCAAAGCTTTATGTCCTTGCAACACATAATTCAGCTGGGAGGACCTGTATGCCGTCTCCACAGAGCTCCAGTGGATCCCCATCCACAAGGAATATGTAGGCTTCTGGTGAGTGACATAACAAGTAAAGGGAGCAATCAGGAGAGAGGAGCTAAAATAACCCCTACAACCAAGAAAAAGTATAAAATTAAATAAAAAGTCAAAAGAGAGAGGAAAAACAAGGAGGAGAAGGGGGGGGAAATGTGAATGGAAAGGGGTTGGAGAGAGAGAGAGAGAGAATGGACAGAAAGATGTACAGTCATGACATGCTGGAGAATCGGGAAAATGTGGGTCTATTTATCAATCTCTCACAATGGGTGAGGGGCTCCAACGGAAAAGAAAATAGGGAAGTACTGAAATATATTTATATACTTACTTAGGGCCTAATATACTAAATATACTTACTTAGGGCCTAATTCTTATGTACACTAAGGTCACTTAGTGCTAGCAATGCAAAGGGGGCATTAGAGGGTGTGTAAATATAATTTACTCTCACTTTAAGACTCCTTTACACTACCAGAATGGTGTAAAGTGGCCTTAATATACCTGAGAATTGGGCCCATAGAATTCAGGTGCTATAACTCAGTGCATGTACTGTATGTGTGTCCGCCACATTTAGATTTGTACTGTTCTGTTCCATCCACATCCTGTTAAATAATGTATATTTTGCTTTTATTTCTTTTAGGTAACACAATTCCAATTTAATCTAAAAGCTTCCACTTAATATACTTGCTCTTTCTGATAATGTAATAAAAAGGGAGGTGTTTGCAGTGTAGATGCCTGTACATTGCTTTCCAATGTACTGTATTATTATTTTTCAAGTAATCTCTTTCTTGATGCAGTAGAAATTTGTCAGTAGATAAGGTTTCCATCTTTGAAGCACTCTGTTTTCCTTAAGGAGCTCTTGTTTATCGATGAGAACTAGATATGGTAGCACCTCCTGGGATGGTTCAGTTCACTGTTCAAAGGCAAGTCTGTTGCAGCTCTGCACTTTGCTATTTTATACAGTAATATTTCTTTGCAGATACTTAGGGAACAGTATTAATTTGCACAAAGTTGTTTTTAATTATGTTCTCCTCTGACGAGCTTTGGGGATGTTTTATTATAGTGTGAGGCTGGGGACAGGTACAAGATTAAAAAGTCACACTTTAACACTTGCTTTTTATACATACTTTTCTGTCTTTGCTACATAATTTGTGCAAACAGCCAGCATTTATAGGGATTAAAGATAGGGTGCATATGGATTTAGCTATGTAACTAACGAAGAATAAATTCTGGCAGAAGAGCCACATGGACATAGGCATGAAAATAAAGGACTATGTCAATTTAAGATAACTGAAAACTGCTATACATTGAAAATACATGATGCTGCAATTGTGCCTGAGGGGATAAAAACAGACATGTATCCCCATGTGTCCTGTAGGTGAATGTATGGCACAGGGAAAAGGCGTGTTGTTTATTTACAAGCAGATGTGGCCCATGTCCACACCAATATCTTATTTGTCAAACCACAGCTTCCTTCTCTTGATGGATCATTGATTTGCTTTTTTTAATGTATGCAGTGGTACCTATGGACGATGGGAATGGGTCCTAATAAAAGGGAATAATAACAAGTACATCTTGTAGCTGTTTGAGTATCAATGGTTGCAATGATTCCCTGAATAAGACAAGTGACTCTCTATTGGAATGATTTTTTACTGAAGAGAACCCAAAGGTACTTCAAAACCTGAATGAACACTTTTCCAAGTCTTGGGGATTGTCTGTTAACACCCGATTTAAAGATTTGAACCGTGATCTCGGTAATCATCACACATTATCCATCTTTGTTTTCCCCATGATTTTTATAATCACTTTGGGCCAAATACTGAGCCCTATGCAAAGCTTATTAACAGGAAAGAGTGCAGGGGTTCTCAGTGGGAGAATGGAAGCTTTTCCGCTCCCCAAACCTCAGAGTGCCCATTGTTGGGCTTTTCCATGGCTGTTACTACTGCAACCTTTAGGATGCATTATCTGCAGCCTCTGTCGCTGCCTTCATGGGAGGTTTTGGCGTGTGCTCAAATTGCCACACACCTGTTGCTTCCTGAAATTGCCTCTGATCACAGTGGCATGGAGAGTTACTACAAAACACTGCTCTGTACAGCATGGCAGAGGCAGAGTGCCTCTGGATGGACTTCACAGCTGAGAGCTTCCGGCATCAGAACTGCAGAGGTTCTGCTGCTCTGAGGCCTTTTGTGATCCTTTCATAGGCTACAAGATTTGACTTTATCTGTAGTAGTGTAAAAGTAGAAACATACAGGGTGATTTTCATCCTGGCCTTAAATGAGTCTCCCTGTTTGTCCCCACAATTTAGTGGTGCCAATACTTGCAGGCACAATTTAGGTAAATTTTTAGATGTCAAAGTAGTAGAGCGCTATCAAGTACTGAGACATCTAATAGACCTAAATTACACCCACAGATGCAGTTTTTCATCAGAGGAAAAAGAGAGCCAACTTGTCAAATATCTTGCTCATTAATGCAAATTCCATAACATGGAGGCAAGGTGTTCACACGGGAAGTCCCTCTTCTTTGCATCTTTAAAAAAAGTCTTCCCCTCGTATAGCTTTTGTAGTGCTATAGAAAGTTTTCTCTTAAAACCTCTCCAATTGGTTGGGATTAAAATAATATTTACTGTAAATACAGAAACAGAGCAGGAGCTACTAACTTGCTGCCTTGAATCTCAGCAACCACATATTCGGTTCCATCCCTCAGAGACAGTCTAGATTTTCACAACTGATGCAGAGTAGAGAGAGAGCTCAAAAAGTACAGTTGTCCAGTGCACAAGCCCTTTCACAGCAAAGAGATCTAAAGTTGGGCTGTCCATACATGATGCAGATAAGTAAATTTTTTTTTTAATGTTTCAGATTTTAACTCCTGGGAAAAAAATCTAATGTCTTTTCTTTTTCAGAAATATAGGTTGGGAGACATTTTTCTCCGGCACCATATCTTCATGCCTAGATCTGAAATTGATGTGGATTCATTCTACAATCCCTCTATATGTACACCGCCAATGAAGTATCTAAGAAGATGACAAAAATTGTTAATTAGTCAAGTTTGCTTATACTTAGAATTGGTAGGTTTTCTAATTCCACACTCTACTGTAACTAACCCCATTCAAGTCAGCACCCTAACCTGATGTATAGGACTTGGGGGGAAAAAAAAGATGAAAACATGGGAATTATTCAGACTTTACCTTTACAAACGGCATACCTGTGTGCAACGGCTATACTGCAAATTTCCAGTTTAGTGAATGTTTCCTGGCTGTCAGTAGATAAGCCTTAAGTTCTTCTTCGAGTGCTTGCTCATGTCCATTCCAATTAGGTGTGCGCATGCAACGTGCATGATTGTCAGAAGGTTTTTTCTCTCTCAAGCAGTACTTGTCGGGTCGGCTGTGGAGCCCCCTAGAGTCGTGCCTTTATGGCAGTGTATATAGGTCCCTGCCAACCCGCCACTTGCTCAGTTCCTTCTTACCGCCAGTGACGGTTGTTGGAGCAGCTCGGTCTTCCGTATTGCAAGTGCCCACTTAGTGGTCTTTCTTCGAATAGTTGTTGTAAATAGTTACCCATTAGTGTTAATTAGTTGAATAGTACTTAGCTGGGGGATTTTCCCCAATTCCCTTTCCCCCGGACTGGGGCATGCCTTGGTCCCAGGGCTTTAAGCCCTGTGAGAAGTGCCTGAAGCCTATGCGACGTGGCGATCCGCATGACTCCTGCCTCAAGCGCCTTGGGGGAGGGCCATAAGGTGGATAGGTGCAAGATTTGCAGGGGCTTTAAGCCCAGAACAAAGAAGAAGAGGGACTCTCGCCTGAAGCTCCTCCTAATGAAATCTGCACTTCTCCCACAGCCGGAGCCAGCACCGGCAGCCTTGGTGTGCAGCACAGCAGCATCGGTGCGGGAACCCTTGGCACCGAGAAAGGACTCCAGTAAGGAGCATCGGCACCACTCTCCGGCCCTGAGGCCCAGCTCCACCTTGAGGCACCATTCACAATTGCCGGTGCCACATAAGAAGAAGGCGGCAGACGGGCTGCTCGCTGGCATGGCACACCAGTGGGGTGTGGCCTGTGTTGGGACACCCCAAACCTGGCCTGCAAGTCTCGCAGCCGTTGACTCCGGCCGTGACAGGGGTGCCGTCGAGTCTAGTGTGGGTGGACTCTCTGGTGCCGGAGGACTTGGAGGGAGAAGACTTCAATCTTCCTTCCACACCAGACACATTCGAAGTGGCTCGGGATCTGATCGCCATAACGGCTCAATCCCCGGGCCCGCTGGCGTATGCCCAGCACCACCACCTACCACGGTGCCAACATCGACAGCTCTGACAAAGACGGCACTGATGACAGCTCTGCCCCCATCAGACATAGGGGCAAGCCGGTGATGATGGGTCATTGCTCATCCTTGCTGCAGCACTGATCCCCAGCACCATCGGGTTCTGCTCTGCCTTGGTCTGCATCTAAGTATTCCTCTGAGTTGGAGGTGGAATCTTACACCTCCAGGAGGAGCTGGTACCACTCTAGATCCCAGCACTGTTTCTGGCACCACTCAAAAAGCAGTGCACCCCAACCGGTGCCAGTGATGTTGTGGCCTCCCCAGTGGCAGACACCAGTGCAGTGGCCCTTCTGGACCCCATGGGCCTACCATCAGACCCAGGGACTGGGCTCAAGGGTGACTTCGGTGGCCACATCGGTCTCAAGGGATCCAGGAGTGCAGGCAGCATCTCCAGAGGAAAACCTGGGGCAATCCAACCCTCAGACAGGAGCTGTTGTCTCCCTGCCCATGGTGCATAGAAGGACACCTATAGCTGATGCACCTGAAACTGCCCCGGTGACCATCAGGGAGATTTGGAAGGGCAAGAGGACCCAATCCCTCCCCAGGCATCTTCCTCCTCCTCGCCTGATGAGGTGGTGGCAGGGATGACTACCTCTCTGCCAGCAATGGACACCAGGGCCCATCAGGACCTCCTTCACTGGGTGGCACAAAACTTGAACCTATAGGCTGAGGAGGTCACAGAGGATTCACACCCAATGGTTGATATCCTGACTCTTGAGGGGCCCTCTAGGGTGGCCCTTCCTCTTATTAAGACTATTGTAAATACAACTAAGGTGCTCTGGCAGAATCCAGCCTCTATCCCACCAACAGCTGGCGGGGTAGAATGCCAATATTTTGTTCCACAGAAGGGGTATGAGCACTTCTTCACCCATCCCCAGGCGGGCACATTGGTGGTGGATGCTGCCAATCACAAGAAGTGGCAAGGACAGCCGGGTCCCAGTCCGAAGGCCAAGGAGCCCGAGAAGCTGGACCTCTTCAGTCGCAAGGTGTATTCGACCAGGGGCTTCAGCTTCACGTCGCCAATCAGCATGCAGTGCTTAGCCGGTCTGGTTACAACTCTTGGGCCTCCCTGTCCAAGTTCCTGGAGGTGTTGCCCGTGGACTCCCGTTTGGAGTTCACCACAATACTCCAGGAAGGTAAGATGGTGGCTTGGACCTCCCTCCAAGTGGCCCTGGACTCGGCAGACTTGGTTACACGGACCATGGCCACTGCGATTACTATGCGCAGAAGCTCATGGCTTCTGGTGTCAGGCCTTCCTACAGAGGTTCAGAATACCATCCAGGACCTCCCCTTTGACTGTGCTGGTCTTTTTGCAGAGCAGACAGACTCACAGCTGCACAGTCTGAAGGATTCTAGGGCAACCCTTAAGTCCCTGGGAATCCACACACCTGCTCTGCGGAGGAAGCCCTTCAAGCCCCAGCCTCCCCAGCGCTTCTATTCGGGGAGCATGAGGCAGGACTTCAATAGAAGGAGGGGCAGGAACAACAGGAGGAGGCCACTGAGATCATCCTCTGATCAGGGCCATGGTTCGTCCAAACAGCCTCCTGGCCCTAAGCCTAATTTTTGAAGGTGCACCCGAGGACAGAACACCAGTCCATCTCCCGGATCCTTCTCCCCCATTTGTGAACCGTCTGTCCCACTTCTCCCATGCCTGGGCCCAGATTACCTCAGATCGCTGGGTATTGAGCATGGTAGAGGTGGGATATTCTATCCAATTCTGTTCCCACCCTCCCATCCCCCTTCCCCGGCCCTCTTCAGGAACCGCTCTCATGAGCAACTCCTTTTACAGGAGATGCAATTGCTCCTTGCTCTCAGGGCGATAGAGGAGGTTCTTCAGGAGTTCAGGGGGAAAGAGTTCTACTCCTGACACATCCTCATCCCCAAGGCCAAGGGCGGGCTCCGACCTATCCTAGAATTGCGAGACCTCAGCGTATTCATAAAGAAAGCAAAGTCTTGCTTGGTCTCCCTGGCCTACATCATTCCTTCCCTGGTCTGAGGGACTGGTACACCACCCTCGACTTGAAGGGCTCATACTTCCACATCTCCATCATCCTGGCCCACAGATGATTTCTCCAGTTTGTGGTCAATGCCCAGCACTACCAGTTTAGGGTGCTCCTTTTCGGGCTCTCGGCAGCCCCTTAGATATTCACGGATGCCTTGGCACTTGGGTGGGGAGCACATCTGGGCACTATCAAGACACAGGGCATGCGATCCCAGGCAGAACTATCGCTGCATATCAATGTCAGAGAGTTGAGGGCGGTCCATCTGGCATGCCAGGTGTTCCAAGCTCACCTTCAAGGCAGCTGTGTGTCGGTACTGATGGACAACACCACAGCGATGCTATATACAAACAAACAGGGTGGTGCTCACTCTTCTCCCCTATTCCGGGAAGCCCTCAACCTGTGGGACTTCTGCGTCACCCATTCCATCCACCTGGAGGCGTCATATCTGCCGGGAGCTCAGAACGAGCTAGCAGACCAGCTCAGGCACTCATTCAATGGGCACGAATGGTCCCTTAGAGTGGATATCGCCCTGGACATCTTCCGGAGGTGGGGCTTTCCTCACTTGGACCTATTTGCGATGCGGAGCAACAGGAAGTTTCAGTGCTTCTACTCCTTCCTGAACCACAGCCCAGGTTCCATCACGGACGCGTTTCACCTGTCATGGGCGAATCACCTGCTCTATGCATTTCCGCCCTTCCCTCTCATACACAAGGTCCTCCTCAAAGTCCGCCTGTACAGGGCCTTGTTGATCCTCATAGTGCCGGCATGGGCCTGCCAACACTGGTTCACCATGCTGTTGGACCTATCAGTGGACAGGCCCGTAGCCCTTTCCCTGTTCCTGGACCTCATCACACAAGACCACGGCCAGTTACGACATCCCAACCTGGAGTCCCTCCACCTCACAGCGTAGAAGCTCCATGGTTAAACCAGTCTGAACTTCAGTGCTCCAACTCAGTTCAGGAGGTCCTTCTCAGAAGCAGGAAGTCCTCTACTCTAGCCACTTACCTCGCCAAGTGGAAGCGGTTATTGATTTGGTCTATGCAGAAGGGTACTCCTGCACCTCGAACGTAGATCCCATTTATTTTGGACTATCTGCTTGACTTGAAATGGCAGGGGTTGGTGACCTCTTCGATCAGGGTTCACTTGGCCACCATCTCTGCTTTTCACCCAGGGGTGGAGGGTAGGTCGGTCTTTGGAAACCCAATGGTAAGCTGCTTCCTCAAGGGGCTTGATAGACTGTATCCTCAGGTGAGGCAGCCTCTTCCTCCTTGGGACCTCAATCTAGACCTTGCCAGGCTTATAGGTACACATGCCCCTTTGAGCCCATGGCGACATGTTCCTTGCTCTACCTGTCTTGGAAGGTAGTTTTCCTCATGGCCATCACCTCAGCCAGAAGGGTCTCCGAACTCAAGGCACTGACATCTGAGCCCCCTTACACTGTCTTTTATAAAGACAAGGTGCAACTATGCCCACACACTGCATTTCTCCCTAAGGTAGTCTCTCAATTGCATATAAATCAGGATTTTTGCCTACCAGTGTTTTTTCCCAAGCCACATATCAATAGTAGAGATCACATGCTTCATTCCTTGGATGTGAAATGCACCCTGGCTTTCCTTGGATGTGAGACACACCCTGGAAGTCCCCATAGCTCTTCATCGCTGTTGCAGAGAGGATGAAAGGGCTTCCCAGCTCCTCCCAACACATATCATCCTGGATCACGCCATGCATCAGGACTTGCTAAAACTTGGCCAAGATTCCATCCCCGACATTGATGGTGCACTCTACATCTTCCACTTTTCTAGCTCAAGTGCCCATTCAGGATATATGCAGAGCAGCCACATGGTCCTCTATCCATACCTTCACCTCACATTACGTAATTTTGCAACAGTCCAGAAATGACGCAGCATTTGGCAGGGCAGTGCTGCAATCTGCTACCAGATGAACTCTGACCCCTCCTCCAAGAGTACGGCTTGGGAGTCACCTAATTGGAATGGACACGAGCAAGCACTTGAAGAAAAAACGATTACCTACCTCTCGTAACTGTTCTTCGAGATGTGTTGCTCATGTCCATTCCAATATCCACTCTCCTACTCCTCTGTCGGAGTATTCCGGCAAGAAGGAACTGAGAAGGCAGCAGGTTGGCAGGGACCTATATTCACCACCATAAAGGCATCACTCCAGGGGGCTCCACAGCCGACCCGAGGGGTACTGCTAGAGAAAAAACCTTCCAACAATCGTGCATGCAAAGCATGCACACCTAATTGGAATGGACATGAGCAACACATCTTGAAGAACAACAGTTACGAGAGGTAGGTAACCATTTCTTTTCTGGTAAACAGAGGGGCATAGTAAATGCTGCTTGCGCAGCAACTGGTTCAATCCCTTTGATACTAGATCTTGAGAATTTTTAAAATATTATGAGTCTAATTTCAGCAAAACGGAGTTCATTTGTGATAAAGAGATTTCTAGAAACCAATTCATTATATCTATAGAAAAACCTAAAATTTCTAATCTTTGGCAAAATATGAGAACAGACTTTTCTGAGTTTGCAGTAAATCCCAGAGCTGATAGTGAATGCTAAATACACTGAATATGAAAAGAAAGGATCTACTTGGAACTTGCTGCCAATAAAATATTCTCTAAATCAAAGAATAATCTCATCCCTAAACTACTTAATAATGAAAAGAGTAGTCACAGAAGCATAGCAGTGAATGTTCTTGGAGCTCTAAAAAGGCTAAAATGATTTAAATTAATTTTCTAAATCTATCAAGTGATTATTATCTCTGAATACAGCCCTACTTTAGGAAATCAGAAACCAAACTAAGAATAAATATGAACAATATTTAGGAAAGAGAAGGGTAAAACCTTGTGATGTTGCACTCTATATGATTTTATAAAAATATGCTAATGAGTGTGAATATAATGTAACTGGAATATGCTTCATGTAAAAGGTCTCTTGTAAGGGGATGAGGTGGATGAGGCTTTCTTCCGGCAACTCGCAGAAGCTACTAGATCGCACGCCCTGGTTCTCATGGGCGACTTTAATCATCCTGATATCTGCTGGGAGAGCACTACAGCGGTGCATAGACAATCCAGGAAGTTTTTGGAAAATGTAGGGGACAATTTCCTGGTGCAAGTGCTGGAGGAGCCAACTGGGGGGGAGCTTTTCTTGACCTGCTGCTCACAAACCGGGAAGAATTAGTAGGGGAAGCAAAAGTGGATGGGAATCTGGGAGGCAGTGACCATGAGTTGGTCGAGTTCAGGATCCTGACACAGGGAAGAAAGGTAAGCAGCAGAATACAGACCCTGGACTTCAGGAAAGCAGACTTCGACTCCCTCAGGGAACTGATGGGTAGGATCCCCTGGGGGAATGACATGAGGGGAAAAGGAGTCCAGGAGAGCTGGCTGTATTTCAAGGAATCCCTATTGAGGTTACAGGGACAAACCATCCCGATGTGTCGAAAGAATAGTAAATATGGCAGGCGACCAGCTTGGCTTAACGGTGAAATCCTTGCGGATCTTAAGCATAAAAAAGAAGCTTACAAGAAGTGGAAGATTGGACAGATGACCAGGGAAGAGTATAAAAATATTGCTCGGGCATGTAGGAATGAAATCAGGAGGGCCAAATTACACCTGGAGCTGCAGCTAGCCAGAGATGTCAAGAGTAACAAGAAGGGTTTCTTCAGGTATGTTGGCAACAAGAAGAAAGCCAAGGAAAGTGTGGGCCCCTTACTGAATGAGGGAGGCAACCTAGTGACAGAGGATGTGGAAAAAGCTAATGTACTCAATGCTTTTTTTGCCTCTGTCTTCACTAACAAGGTCAGCTCCCAGACTGCTGCGCTGGGCATCACAAAATGGGGAAGAGATGGCCAGCCCTCTGTGGAGATAGAGGTGGTTAGGGACTCTTTAGAAAAGCTGGACGTGCACAAGTCCATGGGGCCGGATGCGTTGCATCCGAGAGTGCTAAAGGAATTGGTGGCTGTGATTGCAGAGCCATTGGCCATTATCTTTGAAAACTCGTGGCGAACGGGGGAAGTCCCGGATGACTGGAAAAAGGCTAATGTAGTGCCCATCTTTAAAAAAAGGGAAGAAGGAGGATCCTGGGAACTACAGGCCAGTCAGCCTCACCTCGGTCCCTGGAAAAATCATGGAGCAGGTCCTCAAGGAATCTATCCTGAAGCACTTACATGAGAGGAAAGTGATCAGGAACAGTCAGCATGGATTCACCAAGGGAAGGTCATGCCTGACTAATCTAATCGTCTTCTATGATTGCTGGTTCTGTGGATGAAGGGAAAGCAGTGGATGTATTGTTTCTTGACTTTAGCAAAGCTTTTGACACTGTCTCCCACAGTATTCTTGTCAGCAAGTTAAAGAAGTATGGGCTGGATGAATGCACTATAAGGTGGGTAGAAAGTTGGCTAGATTGTCGGGCTCAACGGGTAGTGATCAATGACTCCATGTCTAGTTGGCAGCTGGTATCAAGTGGAGTGCCCCAAGGGTTTTGTTCAATATCTTCATAAATGATCTGGAGGATGGTGTGGATTGCACTCTCCGCAAATTTGCGGATGATCCTAAATTAGAAGGAGTGGTAGATACGGTGGCAGGTAGGGATAGGATACAGAGGGACCTAGACAAATTGGAGGATTGGGCCAAAAGAAATCTGATGAGGTTCAACAAGGATAAGTGCAGGGTCCTGCACTTAGGACAGAAGAATCCCATGTACCGCTACAGACTAGGGACCGAATGGCTAGGCAGCAGTTCTGCGGAAAAGGACCTAGGGGTTACAGTGGACGAGAAGCTGGATATGAGTCAGCAGTGTGCCCTTGTTGCCAAGAAGGCCAATGGCATTTTGGGATGTATAAGTAGGGGCATAGCCAGCAGAGCGAGGGACGTGATCATTCCCCTCTATTCGACATTGGTGAGGCCTCATCTGGAACACTGTGTCCAGTTTTGGGCCCCACACTACAAGAAGGATGTGGATAAATTGGAAAGAGTCCAGTGAAGGGCAACAAAAATGATTAGGGGTCTGGAACACATGAGTTATGAGGAGAGGCTGAGGGAACTGGGATTGTTTAGTCTGCAGAAGAGAAGAATGAGGGGGGATTTGATAGCTGCTTTCAACTACCTGAGAGGTGGTTCCAAAGAGGATGGTTCTAGACTATTCTCAGTGGTAGAAGATGACAGGACAAGGAGTAATGGTCTCAAGTTGCAGTGGGGGAGGTTTAGGTTGGATATTAGGAAAAACTTTTTCACTAAGAGGGTGGTGAAACACTGGAATGCGTTACCTAGGGAGGTGGTGGAATCTCCTTCCTTAGAAGTTTTTAAGGTCAGGCTTGACAAAGCCCTGGCTGGGATGATTTAATTGGGGATTGGTCCTGCTTTGAGCAGGGGGTTGGACTAGATGACCTCCGGAGGTCCCTTCCAACCCTGATATTCTATGATTCTATACTGAGTGTGGTCATCCTATGTGTATAAATGTATCATTCTTGTATCTGAAACTAGAAATATGAAATATAACTCTGAGGTCCTATTATAGTTATGCAAAGTGTGGCCCATTAATGGTGGTTTGGAATCTTAATGGCTCCCATTAACCAGGACAATTACCTGTAGATGGCTCTGTTTTACTTATAAGTCTTCCTGTATACCTGTGGGCTGGCAAGTGGGTAATGATGTCTTACAGTGACATGTGATCATGTCACCGGAACTGGAATCCATCTTTAACCTGGTGCTTTTCCATTGAGAAGGAAGAGTGGGAACCCAGAGGGACAAAGGATTCCTGCCTTATGCAAAAGATATATAAGTGGGTGGAACAGAACAAAGTGGGCAGCCATCATGAGAAATCCCCTAGCTACCACCTGAGCTGGAACAAGGACTGTACCAGGGGAAAGGATTGGGCCCAGACTAGGAAGGCATCCAGTCTGTGATAGAAACTTATTGAAACATCTCTGAGGGTGAGATTTCATCTGTATTCAGTTTTCTTACTGTAATAGGTTTAGACTTGAGTGTTTTATTTTGCTTGGTAATTCACTTTGTTCTGTCTGTTACTACTTGGAATCACTTAAATCCTACTTTCTGTATTTAATAAAATCATTTTTTACTTATTAATTAACCCAGAGTATGTATTAGTACCTGGAGGCGGGGCGAGGAGGGGGGGCAAACAGCTGTGCATATCTCTCTATCAGTGTTATAGAGGGCAAACAATTTAAGAGTTTACCCTGTATAAGCTTTTATACAGGGCAAAATTGATTTGTTTGGACCCATTGGGAGTTGGGCATCTGTGTGTTAAAGACAAACACTTCTTAAGTTGCTTTCAGCTAAGTCTGCAGCTTTTGGGTATGTCGTTCAGACCCTGGGACTGTGTTGGAGCAGACTGGCGCATCTGGCTCAGCAAGACAGGGTGCTGGAGTCTCAAGCTAGCAGGGAAAGCAGGGGCAGAAGTAGTCTTGGCACATCAGTTGGCAGTCACAAGGGGGTTTCTGTGATCCAACCCGTCACAAACCTCTTATAGCAGTATTAGGGAAGGGAAGAAAGAAATACAAACCACTATAAGTTGTTAAAGGCCTGGGTAGCACAAGGAAGACCCCCCCCCCCCCCCCAAAAAAAAAGGACCTGTAGAACCAGGAATTAAAGATAGGTCTAAACCGAAAACCACAAAGACGAATGCCCTGCTGGGGTGGTATGAGTCTACATCGAGATTGGAATTACAGTTAACCTGAATTTATTTCCTCCAGGTTTCATAACAAGTAAAGCTCTCCGGTATATTAGGCAGCAAGGGGGATGAAAAGTGGGTGAGGTTGATGGGAAAGGCTTGTTTTGAAATCTGAGGGTTTTTAAGCTGTGGGATTTTAGGAGGACCTTCCTATTTAGGAACTCTAGAGCCTACTTCCTATGTACATTTTTATAATGTAAGTAGATGAGTCTAGATGAGTGGTTCTCAAACTGATTTGATCGTATCCCCCGTCTGTGCGTCTGTAGTAGTTTATTCCCCCCACCTCCACTACGCAAGTATGTATACTGAAAAAAAATCAACACGCAACTCTTACTAACTATTAAAAACAGTAAGGCATTGATTCAAACAGAGCCAAGGATCCATTGTAATAAGAGAAAAAGCAAAACTCTAGTTGTAGTCAGTGCTTACAATTAAATATATACACTGCATCATAGCAAACGGATTAATGTATAGAGGGCAACAACTTTGTATGATGCTAGGCAAGCTTACCAGAAATCTGTCAGAATGCACAGCGCCACCTGAGGACCTGATCTGTCGGGAGGAATCAGCTTTGTTAGTTATTTATTGCTGTGGGTAAAATGTGCTCAGTTCGTTTTTTTTCCCCTAAAGCGTCTCAACCCCTCTTCCCCCTGGCATGCCCCCCCAGTTTGAGAACCTGTGGTCTAGAGCATTGGAAGAAACATTTTAAAAAATCTAACTATAAATTAAATCAAATCAAGGTAAAGTAAATAAACAATGAACTCTGACGTTTGGTTTTTGTGGATGTTGGATTTAGCCAGTCATATCTGTATGTTAGAACCTGATCCTAAAAGAGGCCGAGTGCTTATTTGTTTTAACTGAGATTTGCAGAGGAGGGCACTCAGCATTTCTCAGGTTATGCTTTGGGCCATATAGGATCTGACCCTTAGATGATGGATAGAGAACCTTTAGCAAAGGTGACTTCCTTTAACTGCAGGACCTTAATTTGCTCACAGAATAGCAAATACTTCTCTGTTTAAGCAGACAAAGATTCCTTACAATGACAACACAGAAAATACCTTTGGGAAAGGGTCTGAATTAATTTTCTGTCATCAGGTTTCACCTGATATTTGTGCTGATACAGCACTTGGAAGAAGAAGCGCTGTTGGATGTGGGCTATTATAATGACACTCTGTTTGGATAAATGTTAGACAGGATAGAGAATTTGGTTATTTTTTGTTAAGTCTCTTCCTTGCTTAGAAATAATGAGCCAGATCCTCAGCTGGTGTAAATCAGCCTGGTTCCATTGACAATTTACACCAGCTGATGATCTAGACCAAGATACCTAGCACAGCGAAGGGTAGAATTTTTAAATTGTGAGGCCAATGCTAATAGTGAAAAATTGTCAAGGCCAGTGCTAGTAGTGAATGATGTGCTAATACACTGCATGAAAACTTAGTTTGCTCAAGAAAGAAATGGGTTGATAAATCTTTGGCTACGTTAAGGAGAAAGTGAGAATATAACGTAAATGTGGTCTCTTAAAATTTCTTCAGGAGTTGCACGGGTAATTAAACACACAATGATTTTTTGATCTAAGACCCTTTGACTTTAAAGGGACGTGTGTGACTAAAGACCCAGGCAACTCTTTGAAAATGTAGTTGCTGTATTCCAACAGGTCATAGTGACCCTGGTGAACGCAGCAAGACACCTCAAAAACAATATTGTAGGCGGAATTGCTGGCCCAGGAAACCCACCTGGTTGACTTGAAATTAAAAAGCCAGGAAGTGACAGTGAAGTTATTTTCACTCTCTTCGAGCATTGCAAAAGGAGACTTCATTTCTTTAAGATAAAAAGTATAGAATTAGATTTTGTGATATGCCTTTTGGGAACCCCAAGACAACTTTGCACCCTCCCAATTCTGGGCTGCCATGGGGGCTGAAGCAGCCCCCAGCAGGATGTATGTAGCGCTGCACAGCTCCTACCACCCTCCTGGCTCTGCACCCAGGATGCTGCCTGTGGCAGGCCTAATGAGTGGGCCTGTGCTGGGGGAGTTCTCCCCCGGCTGGCTGTATGCAGTTGCAGTGTGTGATATGGACTCTTAAGGATCTAGATTAAAAAATAATAAATAATGGGCCAATTCCTGCAATCCTTCTTTAGTTATTCCGGCAAAAGTCCCATTGACTTTGCCTGAGGTAGGACTGAGTAAGGGTAGAGTAAGAACTTCAGGATCAGTAATGATGAATTACAGCTGTGTATGGAGGCCAAGTAGATGTGAAACTGTAGTAAAAATGTAGGGATGTTAGCCCTGGTGACTGACCAAAGTCTAGTTTCAGTTTTTCCATTCTGCTTGCTACAATTCCCTTTATTTCAATTGGCCAAAGGATTCTGCACTTTCTATCATAAAATGGTTGTGTAGCGTTACTACCCATTGTTAAACAGCTGCTGTGTTTTTCTCTAGAAACAGTTGCATTTTCATACAATAATACTTAGTTCTGATATAGTGCTTTTTATCCATAAATCTTAATGTGGTTTACAAAGGAAGGTAAGTATAATTAACCTCATTTTACAGGTGGGGAAACTGGAACAGAGAGATGAATTGACTTGCCTAAGGGTACACAACAGCGGTAGAGCTGGGATTGTGAACAGAACCCAAGGTCTCCTGACTCAGATTTAGGATGCTAGGTGCGAGGTTCTGTACAAACTACCTTGTAATCACTTTGTAAATCTCTTTGGAATTCTTCTAGATGAAAGTCGCTAAATTACTATAATTTGTGTTCATTTATTTAGGACAATTTTTGGATCTTAATTTAAATAAATATTAGCTGCTATGAGTCTTAGCTGGAAAACTAAGTTGCAGCCCTGTGAGCCGTGTACAGAGGGCTTGTTTAAATGAAATTGGTTCAAGCCAGCCTGGGGAACAATGGGAGTTTTACTAGCCCCTCAATGGCATGGGCCTAGAAGAGAAGATGGATGCATGGTAGGAGCAGGAAGGGATGGCAAAAGTACCCTAGATACTGTGGTCTCCCCTGAGGAAACAGTTATGGACCTGGGCAAGTCCACACCCAATTAGGGCTCAAGGGATATTACAAGACTTCTCACAAACATTCTGTTCTTTGGATAAGGGTTAAATGGATTTGAACTTTGCAGAGATTTTTGTGTTCAAAATTGGCTTCAGATTCAGTATATATTCAATTGTGATTATAAACTAGGTTCAATATTATGAAAATTTCAGAGGTGTAAAACTACTTTTAAGTATCTTCATATTTGGACCCAAAGCAGCCCACAGCTTCCACTCTTTGTCATCAACAGGACAAATGCTACAAGCTTTGATGGAGATACTGGAGTAGCTCCTTCAGATGCTTCATTACACCTTGCGTAGGTGAAGAGGGGGCTACATGTATTTGACCCTAATAACTCCATTGTAGACAACCAGCTGAGTAACTAAGAACAGAATTTACATAGATATACCAGAAAAACAATGCAGAGTCATGCATCTGAAGAAGTGGGGTTTTTTTACCCACGAAAGCTTATGCCCAAATAAATCTGTTAGTCTTTAAGGTGCTACCGGACTCCTTGTTGTTTTTGTGGATAAAGACTAACATGGGTACCCCTCTGATACATAGATATACCAGAGAGCAGCATTGGCCCATTATCTATTAATCACAGGATTCCCTATCTCCCAACACGTCTTTTGTCTCTTCATTGATTTGAGTGTTTTTATAGTCCTTGTTACCTGCCACAAGTAATTTTAGACAATTTCCTCTTTATGTGCATTTTAACTGGCAAAATTCTCCATATGGTTTTAAGAAACCTGGAGATTAAATCCTAATCTGCTGGGGGAATAGAATGTTTGCTAAGCAAACAACATTGTTTTTTTTTAAAGAAAATATACCTACTGCTCTCTCTCCTGGTATTATAGGAAAAACATTTAAAGTTGTCAAAAGGGGACATCCTTGCTTTTTCAGACAAATGAAAAGTAGGCTATAAAATAAATTGTTACATTTAGAGTCTTCACTTAGATACCCATTAGAATTGCCTGAGTGGACAGAGCCTTTAGCCAATGCAAATACAACAGATGGAATATCAAATATCAAAATTGGTTCACAGACTAATATAATTTCTCCTTTTGTGGACTTTATCTATCTGACCTGATGTAAGGTTTAGCCAGAGTGCATCAATTAATGAAAAAGTTTATCGGTTTGGTTACAAATTTGCATTCATCCATACCAGTTTGATGGCTTCATTGTTATGTGTGCAGGTTTGACTGATGATCCCAGCCTTTTGCTGCCTAGAGCGAAGAGGCAGGAGAAAGATCCAGGAAGAACATTTTGGAGGCCACTGTCAGCTGTATGAATTGTCACCACCTCCTGTTGCCACTGTATGGTAGCTATACATAAGAAGTCTGAGTCTGTTCTGAAAACAGATTTATACTGGTGTAATCAACAAGGTTGAGGTTCAACAAGGACAAGTGCAGAGTCCTGCAATTAGGATGGAAGAATCCCATGCACTGCTACAGACTAGGGACCTAGTGGCTAGGCAGCAGTTCTGCAGAAAAGGACCTAGGGGTTACAGTGGACGAGAAGCTGGATATGAGTCAACAGTGTGCCCTTGTTGCCAAGAAGGCTAATGGCATTTGGTGCTGTATAAATAGGAGCATTATGAGCAGATCGAGTGATGTGATCATTCCCCTCTATTCGGCATTGGTGAGGCCTCATCTGGAGTACTGTGTCCAGTTTTGGGCCCTACACTACAAGAAGGATGTGGAAAAATTGGAAAGAGTCCAACAGAGGGCAACAAAAATGATTAGGGGTCTGGAGCACATGACTTATGAGGAGAAGCTCAGGGTACTGGGATTATTTAGTCTGCAGAAGAGAAGAATAAGGGGGGATTTGAGAAGTGCTTTCAGCTACCTGAAAGGGGGTTCCAAAGAGGATGGATCTAGACTGTTGTCAGTGGTAGCAGATGACAGAACAAGGAGTAATGGTCTCAAGTTGCAGTGGGGGAGATTTAGGCTGGATATTAGGAAAAACTTTTTCACTAGGAGGGTGGTGAAGCACTGGAATGGGTTACCTAGGGAGGTGGTGAAATCTCCTTCCTTAAAGGTTTTTAAGGCCCAGCTTGACAAAGCCCTGGCTGGGATGATTTTGTTGGGGATTGGTCCTGCTTTGAGCAGGGGGTTGGACTAGATGACCTCCTGAGGTCCCTTCCAACCCTGATATTCTATGATTCTATAATCTCAATGACTTCACTGGAGCCACATCTTATTTACAGGAGTCAGAACATATGCAGCATCAAGGTATTCATACTATTTTTTGCTCTAGCTAGAGAACAAAATACTGACTAGATATTGCCCATATGAGTAGATCAGGTAACCATATATATGTAAAATGATTCATGTGTATAGTCATTAGTATTGTGGAGCATGCGTATATGATCTGTATTTCTCCTTTAAAATCTTATCTGAGATCATATAGTTCTCTCTTGCATGTATGTCTTCATTTTTCTCTCCCTCACCTAGGGGTTCACCTCATTCAGCTAAAATGTGTTAAAACTGTGACTTTCCCTGTCTATACTCAGATTTTAAAACGTTACCATCGTGTTTAAAAAAAATCCACTTTTATTCCAACCCAGATTCTGTTATTTTACACATTTGAGTAAGTGCGGTGGAACATGAGGGTTGGTAAGAAAAGCAACAGAAGTTGTAAGGTGTAACTAGGGGGCGACTAATGCAACAGCTGAGGATCTGACCCGAAAATAGTTTAAGATGTAAAGAAAATGTTAAAGCCTTATACTCCATTGCCTTGCATCTTGTGTAGTCAATTATACCTATAAAAAGTGGGTGCAAGACATTACCAAATCCGAATGTTAGCACCAGGTCATTGGGTACTCTATACTCTCTTTTCACAGCTGTAAATAGTCACCCAAGTTGCAAGGCTGTAGAGAATCAGGCCCAAGGGATTAAAACTTAAAAAGGGAGTTGAGTCAAAATGAGAACGAAAAACCAAACAAAGGACTTCAAAAAATGAAAACCTGAAAATATAACGGGGAAAGCCATTAAGTATAATCTATCCAGACCAGTAGCTAGTATAGAATTGAAATAAAACACAGACAAATGAAAAAGGAATTACAATTAAGATAAACTTTTTTTTTAAAATGAGTAGATGGAAAAAAATACTGTGGTGTATGTATGTTTACTATAGAAAATGCAGAGATGAGACATATAGGGCTCTTCCATGGCTCAGTGCATGAGCAGACACACTCTAGGATGCTGCCCTCAGACCTCCTTTTTTCCACCTAATGTGATCATTTGCAGCATTACTGACTGCTGCATTAAAAAAAAATCCTCCTCCATTTCATGGTTATTTTGTACTTCCTTTCACCAGATGGTGCTCCTTCAGGTTGACTGCAGCAGGATATAAATACAAAGATTGCCCGTTTGTTTTGGGTCAGATGACGCCCAGGTGTGTGGTTCCAGTGCAGATTTACTTCAATACGAATCAGTGGGTGTCTCAAGACAAATGGTAATTCATTGCACTGAGTTTTTAAAAATATGAATCTATCTTCAGTAGCAATTGAAAAAAATAACACTTGAAATATTTTCATATTGAGAATACATTTACTGGCATATACTGTTAAGATATTTAACAATGTAAAGGCCATAAGCTGTGGGGTGTGTTTTTTTTTTTTTTGTTTTCTTTTTTTGCATTGTGAAATGGATCTATTTTGAGACAGATATGTATGGTTGCTGCACAGAACTGGATCAGATTAAATGCTTCAGTTGATTCAATCAGAGAGCTTTTTTATTGCACAGCTACTTTTTGTGAGTCTCCGGTCCTTTTTGCTAGTACCCTAACCTAGGCATCACTTCCACAGTTTGCACATTTGGCTAGTTTAGGGCTCAATTCTGCTAGGTGCTGAGCCGTGATCGAATAAAGCACTTACATGTGTACTTACCTTTAAGCAAATGAGTAGTCTTCAGTGGACCAATTTGTGTGCTTAAAGGTAAGCACGTATTTAAATGCTAGGTCTAAATGACTACACAAGAAGCAAGACAGTGGGGAATGAGGCCTCAGGTGTAAGTTTGGCTGAAAGATTTTTAGTCTGTTCTTGAAATTAACCTAGGTTTCTCCAATTATGGCAAACTGCAGTTTCACAAGTCTACGTTCATTCTCTCTAAACAGTCACTTCCCTCTGTCTGTGTTATGCTCTTGTTGTATGCAGTGTAGTTGAAGCCATGTCGGTCCCAGGATATTAGAGAGAGAGAAAGAGGCACTTTCCTGTGGCGCCATGAACTATTGGTGATTTTAGCTGCTGTCTTATCACTTTTCTTATCACTGAAGTTCATGGTGTGATTCTGTTCTATAAGTGATAGTGAGTTTGAAACAGTACAGCTGTCTCTCTGTAATTGTTTTATTGAGCTGTAGCTGGCATTACTGAGATGCCTTGGATTGCTTGAATTTACCATTGGCTGTGGAGTTCCTGGATAGACTGCTAACTCATCACTGTGTGGCAGCACAAATGACCATGGCTTTCCACTTACTTCCAGTTTAGATTTTGTGATGATTGATCTTATCCACAGCTCGTTGATGTCAAAGGAAAGACTCTCATTGATGTCCCTGGGCTTTGGATCAGGCCCTAAATAAAGATCCCTTTGTCTACATAGTTAGATGTCTAACAACCTCATCAGCATGCACAAACCTCGGTGTTCTGGGTTCACAAATACTTAGATGCCCAAAAACTGTAAGAGATCCACTTCCTGGACACTACAGTACGAATAAGCGATGGTCACATAAACACCACACTATACTGGAAACCTACTGACTGCTATACTCACCAACATGCCTCCAGCTTTCATCCAGACCACATCACATGATCCACTGTCCACACTGTCCTAAATGATCTGATCATAGAATCATAGCATATCAGGGTTGGAAGGGACCTCAGGAGGTCATCTAGTCCAACCTCCTGCTCAAAAGCAGGACCAATCCCCAATTAAATCATCCCAGCCAGGGCTTTGTCAAGCCTGACCTTAAAAACTTCTAAGGAAGGAGATTCCACCACCTCCCTAGGCAACGCATTCCAGTGTTTCACCACCCTCCTAGTGAAAAAGTTTTTCCTAATATCCAACCTAAACCTCCCCCACTGCAACTTGAGACCATTACTCCTTGTCCTGTCCTCTTCCACCACTGAGAATAGTCTAGAACCATCCTCTCTGGAACCACCTCTCAGGTAGTTGAAAGCAGCTATCAAATCCCCCCTCATTCTTCTCTTCTGCAGACTAAACAATCCCAATTCCCTCAGCCTCTCCTCATAACTCATGTGTTCCAGACCCCTAATCATTTTTGTTGCCCTTCGCTGGACTCTTTCCAATTTATCCACATCCTTCTTGTAGTGTGGGGTCCAAAACTGGACACAGTACTCCAAATGAGGCCCCACCAATGTCGAATAGAGGGGGACGATCACGTCCCTCGATCTGCTCGCTATGCCCCTACTTATACATCCCAAAATGCCATTGGCCTTCTTGGCAACAAGGGCACACTGCTGACTCATATCCAGCTTCTCATCCACTGTCACCCCTAGGTCCTTTTTCCGCAGAACTGCTGCCTAGCCATTCGGTCCCTAGTCTGTAGCTGTGCATTGGGTTCTTCCGTCCTAAGTGCAGGACCCTGCACTTATCCTTATTGAACCTCATCAGATTTCTTTTGGCCCAATCCTCCAATTTGTCTAGGTCCCTCTGTATCCTATCCCTGCTCTCCAGCATATCTACCACTCCTCCCAGTTTAGTATCATCCGCAAATTTGCTGAGAGAGCAATCCACACCATCCTCCAGATCATTTATGAAGATATTGAACAAAACCCTTGGGGCACTCCACTTGATACTGGCTGCCAACTAGACATGGAGCCATTGATCACTACCCGTTGAGCCCGACAATCTAGCCAACTTTCTACCCACCTTATAGTGCATTCATCCAGCCCATACTTCCTTAACTTGCTGACAAGAATACTGTGGGAGACCGTGTCAAAAGCTTTGCTAAAGTCAAGAAACAATACATCCACTGCTTTCCCTTCATCCACAGAACCAGTAATCTCATCATAAAAGGCGATTAGATTAGTCAGGCATGACCTTCCCTTGGTGAATCCATGCTGACTGTTCCTGATCACTTTCCTCTCATGTAAGTGCTTCAGGATTGATTCTTTGAGGACCTGCTCCATGATTTTTCCGAAGTGAGGCTGACTGGCCTGTAGTTCCCAGGATCCTTCTTCTTCCCTTTTTTAAAGATTGGCACTACATTAGCCTTTTTCCAGTCATCGAGGACTTCCCCCGTTCGCCACGAGTTTTCAAAGATAATGGCCAATGGCTCTGCAATCACAGCCGCCAATTCCTTTAGCACTCTCGGATGCAACTCGTCCGGCCCCATGGACTTGTGCACGTCCAGCTTTTCTAAATAGTCCCTAACCACTTCTTTCTCCACAGAGGGCTGGCCATCTCTTCCCCATTTTGTGATGCCCAGCGCAGCAGTCTGGGAGCTGACCTTGTTAGTGAAGACAGAGGCAAAAAAAGCATTGAGTACATTAGCTTTTTCCACATCCTCTGTCACTAGGTTGCCTCCCTCATTCCTTAAGGGGCCCACACTTTCCTTGGCTTTCTTCTTGTTGCCAACATACCTGAAGAAACCCTTCTTGTTACTCTTAACATCTCTCTCTGCAGCTCCAGGTGCGATTTGGCCCTCCTAATTTCATTCCTACATGCCCGAGCAATATTTTTATACTCTTCCCTGGTCATATGTCCAACCTTCCACTTCTTCCACTGCGTGATGCTGTACTGTTGTACCAAAGTGAGGTGCAAAGTGCCTCCTGTGAAGGGCTGAGCATCCCCAACTCCCATTTACCTTGACGGAAGTGGAGTGAGCTCAGAGCACTGGCCCCTTTACTTACATTTTGTAAACAGTCTTCAGGGCAAGGATTGTCTCTCTTCTATGTTTGTACAGTGCACAGCACAATGGGGCCTTAATCCTGACTGAGACCCTTGGGCGCTATTGTAACCCACGCACCTTCTGGGTGTCGTGTTCTGTCCCATTTAGTGGCACCAAGACCACTTAGAGAGAGAGGTAAAAATGAGTCTGCTCTACAGCCTTCACTAACAGCCAGTTGGCTTTTAGCTAATGCTGTAGAGGTTCATACACTAAACTTCAGAGGTCCCAGGTTCGATCCCACCCGCCGCCAACAGTGTTTACACTATCACCGTACAAAGAATTAACAATAATGACTATAATAAGGATGTGCTGTGTGCTTGTAGAGAACAGCAGAACTGTGAAGAAAACTCAGCATACAACTCTCCATTAACAGTTTCCTACTTTAATTTCAGCCAGTAATGAAATTTGCCATGCTAATTTTGGCTCTTCAATAATACTTATGAGGTCTCAAAAAATGATTCAGTGGGCCTGGTTTTCATGTATATTAATGTGCGTGCAAGCAGTGAAAGGGGTGACTGCTAGAGTGATGTAAAGAGGCTTTAGAGTAAATGTCAATCTGGCCTAGGAGTTTTGCTATTCTGTTCCAAGACAGTGTAGAACTTTATTGCGAGGCTACACTTCAATTTAGCTGTAAACATTCCTGAGGCCTATTGGTCTCTATTTAAAACACATAATCTTGTGGATGACAAAATCTTGGACTGTCAAGAACATTCAGAGAAAGACAGGAAGTGAGCAGTGTATATCAATCTTGAAGTCTACGGAGTTACACTAGAAGTGAATGTGAATTTAGCTTATTATTTTGTCCATAATGAAACTGAGGACAGTTAGTATTTCATGTCATAGATGGCCTGAATTGAAAACTCTAATTTGACATCTGTGAACTTTTGGGACATTCAGAGATGAGTCAAAATTTCCCAGCTAGCCCCAGATCAAAATCCTGAATTGAAACACGCCACAATGACGGGAAAATCTGGATCTAGATCTGAACTTCTTGGCTCAGGCTCATCTCTATTTTCAAGTAACATTATGTGGAATATTAATCTGGAGTAACTAATGTGTAAAAAAATAAAATAAAATAGCAAATGAAGCAGTTAAGCCTTTTTTGTGGAGAGAGCAGATGGGTGGCAAGGAAGGGAAAAGCAGAGTGGAATGATAAATAATGTGCTCCCTCTCCTGTAGGAGGCTGTCTTTTTATTCCTGAGTCTTACAGTGTCAAAAAGATGTCTTACTGATTTGACTTTCTGTGCAGAAGAACACGCAACAGTTACTTAGTAAGTGCTTTTATAGGGATTCTCACCCACACCTTATAATAAACTGAGCTCCAAGATAAGATATCTTTTGTGCTTTTACAGAGCTTAGATGATAACTGTGAAAAATTATCTGGTGAAGGTTAGCAAACTGTACCCTTGGCCATTTTCTCATGACCCCAGCATGATAAAGTTTATTATCTTGGATCATGGTACATTGTCAAATAACAGGTTTGCTTGTCTGGCCAACAAGAAGTAATTGAAGATGACCTGAACAAAATAGGTCAGCATTGAAAGAATAAATGTTTCTCTTATTTTTCTTTATTCCTGGGTCCTTCTCTCTGTGATTCTGTTTAAAAGCAATGGGAAACACATCGTAATACAAGGACAGTCCTGTTGTAATTCCACTGAAATACACAAAGTCACAATTTTAGCCTGTACAGTCCAGTGCAATTTTTACAGTTTTTTAAATCCACATTTTTATCCCTGGATCTTCATGAATTTAAACAAGCAATTTCACAGCCTCCTGTAAGCTGGAATTAGGAAATCTCCAACAGCTGTAACTGTTTAGTACTGGAAATTATGCTGACCTTAGGTTAGGTGTCCTCAAGCCATGTATTTTTTTAGGTACAAGGCCAAAATATGGAGCAGGAAAATTACCACTCTCTCCAGGAGCCATCAGCTCCTGCCCACTTTCCTACAAAGTGATCCCACCAGCAACTCCCAGATCATGTTCTGAGGTATGTAAGTAATTGCTAAATCAGTAGACTCCTCCCTGGTTTAAACTAACCACATTCTTTCTTTTAGGATCTCAGGCAGTAATATCTGTGCAGACATATCTTGATCTTGATCAATACCCACTGACTCCATGATTAACTCAGACATTTTCCAGTACTTACATAACGTAATCCTCGGGAAGAGTTTTATCTTACCACTTTAAAGTTCTATTTCTCTATCAAAATAGTCCTAAAGAAAATATTGTAGCAAGACAAAAACTGTAAGACAAGATATATTGCATCCATTACTTTTCAGAACAATGTTTTACTAGAAAGAGGAAGCAGAATAAAAAAGCTGTTTTGGCTACATATGAAGACTTACTAAGGCTCCTGTAGAGAAAATGAGACTAATAATGGTGCCAGAAAGCATAAAAGATAAGTGTGTTATCTGGAAAAAGCTGTGGGTATGTTACTGAACTGGCTAATGGCTAGTACAGTCTTTAAAATACAAAGTGGTAAATTAAGACAAGACCTTTGGATCCTGGGTTCTGTGGACAAAGGGGCTTGGCTCACTGGTGAAATTGAAGGCAGACCAGCAGGTGGTGATTTTGCGCATGGCTGACTGCACCTATACTCTGTTCATTTTCGGTTTCCTCAGGAACTGGGTAACAGGTTTGGTCTGGATCATTTGAAGGGAAAATCAGGCACTCAAGAGCATGAGGATGATACAAGTTCATGTGGGAGCTGGGAGGAAGAGAGTCTGACAGGGTGAGGAAAGGAAAGATGGGAGGAAAACTCTCTTTAAATGGAGTGGAAGAAAAGAGACAAAAGGTGTTTTGGTGGAATGAGTTTCATTCAGTCTTTAACCATCCCTGAACAATCTGAAACATCATGAATCATAAGGGATTAAAATGCTGAGGGCCTGATAGTCATAAAGTGAAACCTGAGATCCATGCACAGCTGTGCAGTCATTTGGGTACCTACTTTTGTATGTGCAAATGTCACAACTATATGCACAAATCAGGCATTTATGTGCACAAATAAGTTTAAATTAATTTCACATGCAAATACCCAGTGTACATACACTACTGCAGTAAATGCACTCAAAAATTACACGTGGGCCTTGCCTTATGGCACGAGTTCCCAATCTGTATCCCATAGATGTCAGTGGTCTGCAGAAGAGACCATGGAGAGCTGACTGGTTATATGCAGCTGTCTCCTTTTTTTTTTTGTTTCCAGATGCTAGCTTTGTATCCAAGACAGCTACAAATATATTACGTACTTTTCTAATGTTACTTCTTCCCCAGAGCAATTGCCAGAGGGATGTTATGCAGTTGTGATTGGGATGGGAGGTGGTCTGCACCATTGTGAATGGGAGGGGAGATGATCCTCAAGACATTCTCTCTATTAAGAAGTGGGCCACATTGTGACTATGTCTACACTTATGGCAGCGTGTAGAGTACGGACACTGCATTCCCCACAGCACAGGTGTAAATAGCAGGGTAAGCAGTGAGGCATGACTTAGGTGAGTAAAGTAAAGACACTTCAGAACCTTGCGGTGTGTACCCTACACAGCTCTCTATCTGCCCAAGCAATGCCTCCCTCGTCTACCCTGCTGTTGCTAGCAGTGTAGTCTCCTGCTGTTTCCCTCCAGCCAGAGCCTTTTCCCACTGCAGAGAAAGGCTCTGGCGGGGGGGAAGCAGCAGGGAAAGGCTCCAGCAACAGGGCTGCCTCCCCTCTGCCAGAGCCTTTCACTGCTGTGTGTAGCTACACTTTGCAGTGTGGATGCAGCCTGCTATACACGTACCCTACAGCCACTGCCACTGCGGAAACGAGGCCTGTGAGCACCTTGGCTTAATGACAATTAGGTCTTGAATGCTTCTTTAATATATCTGATGGACGTACAGTTACTGACGTCTGAGGGGGGACTTTGGGAGCAGTGGGACGAGGGTCCGGGTGTCTTTGGAATTCCTACAGCGAGTCACAACACAGGAGCAGCTACTGAGCAAAGTTTTATTCCAGACCCCCAAAGGAGTTAACTCCCAACAACTGCACCTGGTTCTACAGGGGACACGTCAACAGTCCCATGAGTCCACAGCAGACTGAGCTCAGAGTCTCCCACCCTCAGTGCCCTTTGGCTCCATAGGTAGAGCCCATACCCAGAGCAGAGTCTGATCCCCCTTAAAGCACTTTCTTAGTAAGGCCTTGTTCTAAGCCCTGCCCTCCACGCACTCCCTTTGGAACAGGATGGGCACTTTTTCTCCCCCACATAAGACTCCTTGCTCCCCTTGCTAAGGGTGGAGTGCACACAGCCCCGATGGAGACCATTTTGTGATAACGTATGGACAGCCAAAGGAAAGCTAGCTATCAAGAACCCTGCATTTTAAAAAAGTATGTTTTATCAAGCTGTACCAGAAGGTTTGATTTCTACAGTTGGACCCTTGCTAGAAGAGCTGGATTCCTTGCGGTCAGAAATGCACTTAGAAACCATGTTTGAGATACATGTAATTCTTGCTGACTGAAAAATAAAGCCTTACATTAATCAAGTATATCCACAGAGTAGGTTTGGGGCAGTCAGTGCTTGAAATATATGCGTTTGAGAGCTATACTGCAGACACGTTGCAGCAGCGATCAATCAAGAGAAAAAATTAGTTCAAAGGCAGGTTTTGCTGTAATCCTGGAAAACAATGAGCAGTCGTGTGCAAACAGGCGCCCCAAAATCATGTATTTCTAAGTGCTGGGAGGAGGGGCAGGGGACAATAAGATCAGCACTTGGCGTTTAAGAGTAGGATACTTGCCAAAAAAAATTTGAAGGGTTGTGTAAATTGAAAGACTTTAAGCTAAAATATATTTTTCAAGTTAGACGTAGTGTAACTGTGGTGGCACAGCTAAGATGAGATTGGAGTTCAATATGCATAAAACAGGAGTAAAGGAGTGAAATGAGCTGGAAAAATGAGGAATGCTGGAATGAGTGTAGGATCGAAATGCTTCTCCTTCACATGAAGTGCCTGAACTTTGGTACAGGCTTTGTGTAAATATGTTAAGGGCAAATGAAGCAATTATAATATTAGAGGAATTATGAATCAAAAATCCAAAATAAGGGATGGGCTTAAATATATGGGAGGAGTGAAAATATTTTTACACTAGCAGCGAACTTTGGCAAAGTGCACATCAGAGTGTTTGGAAAAATATGTATTATTTGCTGGAGAAAATGTGTGATGGGGATAATTTAACTAAGCACATATTCTGCGTTAGTTGTAAATGAGCATGAGAGCTAACTTTAATTTTTATTAGCCTTTTTGTGTTCTGATGGTTTCTCCTTATTGGAAGACCATGGGCTATGTTCAGCCCTGGGTAATCCCAGCTAGTAGCACTTTTTCCTTTTGAACCTCCTGCTACTAGATGTAACTTGGTGGCCATGATGCAGTGCTCTTATTAACACAGGATGTGGCTCCCCTGTGCAACCTTTCCTGCTCGTCCCTTTTTACCGTGTAGGTAAACATGCAGTTCTTCACACCTGCACTAGGCACGATCAAAGCCTACATGTGCATTTTGTTACCATGCTGCTGAGATAAAGAACTAGAGTTGTTGCTTCATGAACTTCTCTAGTTACCAAATAGCTTGAGGTAGTCAGCCTCTCACACGATTTTCCATATGTGACTTCTTTTCTATCAAAGGCTTGTCTTTCCAGAGTGCTACTGTCCATTGAAATGAATGATATTAAGCTCACAGGTTTCAGAGTGATCACTTTAGATAAACTATTACCAGCAGGAGAGTGGGGTGGGAGGAGGTATTGTTTCATGGTCTCTGTGTATATAATGTCTTCTGCAGTTTCCACAGTATGCATCCGCTGAAGTGAGCTGTAGCTCACGAAAGCTTATGCTCAAATAAATTGGTTAGTCTCTAAGGTGCCACAAGTACTCCTTTTCATTAAGCTCACAGGAAACTCCCATGAATGACTAGAGATAAATATAGTTATAATTAACTAGGGTTAATATACTGTCATGAACCTTTGGGCTTATTATTGGATACCCTCACCCGTTTAGGATGGTCTAGAGGGCAAGGACTTGTGAAGAGATTGGATTGGCTGTGATCAAAACTGTGCTTAGAAACTTTGTCAATTATACACATTTCAAGCACATTAGAGATGAAAATTTTTTGATGGAATGGTTTTCCTTTGGAAAATGCAGTTAGTCAAAATAAAAATTGTCATAAGTATATTCTGATTTCAATGACTTTTGTTTCATTTTGATAAGGTAAAAATATTTAAATTAAACTTTATCATTTTGATTCATTTGATTTTGACTTTAATATAGTAAAATATGAATGGTAATATATTGCATGTTTATATTTAATATAATACCATGTATGTATTATTTCATATTATATTGTTTCAACTTTCTCAAAACAAAGTCTTTGACATTATTGAAACAAAACAATCTGACATTATTGAAAGGAAACATTTCAGTAGTTTCAAATCTTAAATTTTTTTCAGAATTTTTATTTTTCAGGAAATTTTGGCTTTTCATTCCGATTTGGAGCAAAAACAAATTGTGAAAAGTTGGACGATCCTGCAGAATGGACATTCCAGTTTCCAACATGTGCTCTAAGGCATATGTCATTCTTGCAGAGTGAAAAATGAAGCCTGACATTGATCAAATCTGTCAGCAGAGAAGGTGATGATGAGTCCTTACAAGTCAGATGAGGAGGAGGAGGGACCCAAGTGACTAGCTGGCCAATAGGAGGCAATGTGATGTCTCTAGTGAACAGGAATAGTGATTCGGAGAGGACAGAGAGAAGGCAGTGTATGAGCAGGTGACTGGAGGCAGTGGCCTGGAAGCTCAGATGAAGAGATGAGGCCAGGCTACAGGGCCTGATAGGTAGTAGCTGGTTAAGCCTGGGGGTAGATGGAGCAGCCCCTGTAAGACTGGGGAAGTGACCACGAGCTGGTGCAATACTCAGAAAGAGGAAAGGAACTCAGTGGAATGAGATGAACAGACCTGTGGTGGCGTGGAACAGGCCCACCACAAGATGGTTTTATGTAGAGCTAGGCTGAGGGAAGGCAGCCCAGCTGCTGCAAGTAGCGCATGTTAGGCCGAACAGTCAAAACCTATGGAGAAGTAGTCAGGCGGCAGCAGCTGAGGGAAAAGGATAAGCACCTTGGGCACCAGAACCGAGGGACAATGGTAATTTGATGTAGGGATATCATATTGGGATACTACCTGGCCAGAGGGGTTTATTTAGAAGCTACTCTACCTAAGGGCCTGATCTTGCTCCCATTAAAGTCAGTGGAAAACTTCTATTGTCCTTCAGTTAGAGTCAGACTGGGCCTCTAGGATTTTGGCTTAAATTCACAGTTCGTGACAGCTGATGCAACTGCACTGACATCAACAGAGTAACAGGAATTTATGCCAGTGGTGAATTTGGCCCTTTGCACCTAGATTATTTGCACCTTTTCTTTACCGCCAGTCGTAATAAAGCCCCTTTTCTTATTAGTAGATGTTTGCGTGTTTACTGCAAACCAACCAATGGCTGAAGTCTATGAGGGCTAGAGTCTGGAGTATCCTCTATGTTTGCCTCTGATCCTGAGGCACACACATCATGCTGTATCATCCCACCCATGGTGACCTCCAAAGAGGGGGTGTGTTACCACACATCCAGGACCTGTTTCTGGAGCATGGCTGTGAGAAGATCTAAAGCTGGGTCATAAAACTGCAAACTTCCATGTGCAAGCATTGCCGCTTGTGTAATCTAGCGGCAGCAGAATCTGGTCTGTTTCTAAGACCACAACAAAATATAAATGGTTTGTATGCCCATTTGTTTGGGAAATTAGATGACCAGAGCAGTTTTCAACAGAATGCCTATATGAGTGAGCTTTATTAAGTACCAGATACATACGGCTCACTGGTGACGGAGATCTTTCCGCCCCAACATACCCAGTGTGTATTCCAGCTTGAAAGCTGTTAATGATTTAGAGGTAAATTATCTCAGTTTCTGTGTGTACTTCCTATTAGCATTTATCCCTGTTCAAGAAGTTGAGAATGTGAAGCAGAACAACATTTTCTGAAAAATAAAGTAAAAGAATGACAGCACCAGGAAGACCATAGCAAGCCTGTGCTTAGGGCGGAATCCTGTTCTAGTGAAGTCAATGGGATTTCTGCCTTTACTTCAGTGGGGCAAGAATTTGCTCCAAAATACAGAGTATTTAAAACAGCTCAGTACATCTCTCATACTAGAGCAACGGATGAAGAAAATGTCTAGATGATGGCTAAAAAGGAGAAAAAAAAATAGGGGAGTAAATGAAGGGACCTATAAAAGAGCTAGCAGTCTCCCAGAAAGTCACATAGCTCACTATCATACTGAATTATTACAGTATTGCCACAATGTCCCATGACTAAGTTACAAAAGACCATTGAGAAATGGTGCTTGTGTGCACTCAGATGCCCAGTTTCCTATGGTAGTGGTTTGCTTTTCAGTGGAAGTTACATCTCACAGGCTCTGTTGGAGGCCTTAGGCTTCAAGTGGGAATGGCTTCCAGAAGAGTGTACCTTGTGGCATGAGTTGGACAAATTAACTTAGTTTTTAAAGATATTTTTGTGGTTAAGTTTAAGATAAAGACTCAACTTCTTAGAAAATATGCTAGGTGTAGGTTAGGTCTTCTCACTCCTGCAGTGTTTCTGTGGTAATAATAATATAATATAGTACTTTTCATCCATAGACCTGAAAGGTCTTTACGAAGGAGGTCAGTCTCATTATTCTAATATTTCAGATGGGGAAACGAAGGCATGGAGCAGTGACATGACTTGACCAAGGTCGCTGGCAGAGCTGGGAATTGAACCTAACTCTCAGGCTAGTGCTTTAGCCAATTGGCCACATTGCCTTGCAGCAGTAATAGTAACAGGAGTAATGGTACTAGGAGTAATCGTACTGAAATAAAATATGCTTGTATGACAAGGCTATTTTGCTTACTGAGACAGTTTTTCAATTTTTCACCTCCCTGGGATGATGTCTTTTTACATGCTGGAGATGCCAGTCAACAAAGCATATTCTTATATCACAGTGCTTGACAAGCGAATCATTATACACCAAGTGGCCTCCCTGCCAAGCCAGCCAAATAAGGTCTTTTGGAGACCCTTCTTTTCCTCACTGGGAAGTTTCTTCACAGGTGTCACTGGAAAGAGGAAATGTGCTTGGAACCCCCCACATTAAAATTCTGAGTGTGTGTGGCCTAAGGGTGAATAATATTTTTCACATTAAATAGGCAGATAGTGATCGTTCTTTTCTTCATTTTTCACATGAAAAATAGGGAGGAAAATTATAAAATACAATATAATATATGTTACTGCAGCCCATCTTGTGGGATGAATATGTCATCCCATGTACTGTAGCTAAACATAAATGAACTGTTATTAATGATTGCCATAATGTTTTCTAGCAGTTAGCTGGCTATGATTCTAGGGGAAAAAAATTTCCACCGTGTTTTGAAGGGTTAGGTTATTTAAACTTACCATCAACTAGAATCAAATCAAAGTGAGCTAATTTTTCTTAAACACTAATCATTTTAAGGCTATTGAACTAAATATAGAGGTAGTTCATTAAATCATTAAAACAGCCTGCAATAATGCTCACAAAGTCATTAGAGAACTATTCCCTAGCCAGAGAAGTAGTGTTGCCTTAAGCACAGTTTAATCAAATTAGATGGTGGGCTGTGTCATGGGGTTTCCCCTATTGATATTCATTAAAAATACAGGATTTATCACTAATCTCTATAAGGTATATCCTGCTCTTCCAAATGAATTTTGTAAATGTCAGGGGGGAGGAAAACAGAGTAGTTTATTGGTATAAGAATTTAAGTGTGCTCTGATCACATTTACATTCCATATACTATGTAATTTAGCAACAGACAATAGTTTTAATGTCTTTTACATTTTTTGTCTTTAGTTAAACTGTTTACAAAAATAGAAATCCTTTAGGAATAGCAACTTTAGATTTTAGTACTGCACAGGCATATGAATTAGCTTTAGAATTAATTATAGTTCATCATACAGCTTGCTCTGACAGTTTGCTCTTAAGAGTTCATCATGAAGTTTCATGCACCCTGTCAGGGTTCCTTCCCCACTCTGAACTCTAGGGTACAGATGTGGGGACCTGCATGAAAACCTCCTAAGCTTACTTTTACCAGCTTAGGTTAAAACTTCCCCAAGGTACAAACTATTTTACCCTTTGCCCTTGGACTTCCACTGCCACCACCAAACGTTTATCTGGGTTTATTTATTAGGAAAGCATTGTTTGGAAACGTCTTTCCCCCCAAAATCCTCCCAACCCTTGCACCCCACTTCCTGGGGAAGGTTTGGTAAAAATCCTCACCAGTTTGCATAGGTGACCACAGACCCGAACCCTTGGATCTTAAGAACAATGAAAAAGCATTCAGTTTCCTTACAAGAAGACTTTTAATACAAGTAAAAAGTAAAAAAGAATCACCTCTGTAAAATCAGGATGGTAAATACCTTACAGGGTAATTAGATTCAAAACATAGAGAATCCCTCTAGGGAAAACCTTAAGTTACAAAAAGACACACAGACAGGAATATCCATTCTATTCAGCACAGCTTAATTTCTCAGCCATTTAAAGAAATCATAATCTAACGCATATCTAGCTAGATTACTTACTAAATTCTAAGACTCCATTCCTGTTCTGTCCCCGGCAAAAGCATTGCACAGACAGACACAGACTCTTTGTTTTTCTCCCTCCTCCCAGCTTTTGAAAGTATCTTGTCTCCTCATTGGTCATTTTGGTCAGCTGCCAGTGAGGTTATCCTAGCTTCTTAACCCTTTACAGGTGAAAGGATTTTTCCTCTGGCCAGGAGGGATTTTAAAGGTGTTTACCCTTCCCTTTATATTTATGACACACCCATAGCTGAACAATCTTATGTTATGGGGGATTTTGGCTATAGTGTTTCTTTTGTTTCCTTATTAATTTTTCTTGACCATTCCCTTAATACAGCCAATGCAACATGGCTAAAAACACTAACGAAAGGGCCAGGAAGATCAATATCATTGCTATGTTCTTTTGTGATAATGAGTCTTTAGTTCTATAGTGCTTTTCCATCCCAAAGTACTTTACAAACTGGATAGAATGAGCCCGTCACCTAATACCCAGTTGAAAGAAAGCAACTGTTTAATGGTGCACAGCAATGCTACGCTGCAATTTAGGCCAGGAAGAGATACAGGTGTGATGACAGGGAGAATTTGGAGAGAGTAAAATATAAATACCCCAGTTGGAATTTAGCTAGGATAGTATTGCTGTGATGCAGCAGGGAGGGGGGAGATGTGACGCAGCAGGGAGGGGGGAGTGTTGACCTGGGAATGTGGCAGGGGAGTTTCATTGGGGATGGGAGACCTGAGAGCCTGTAACCTGAGCCAGGAGGGGGAGGGGAGGTAACACATCTGCCCGGGAAACTGGACAAAGGCTGCAGGAGAGAGCCTGCTGGGGGGGGGGGGGGGAAGGGGATTGGTTTCAGTTTGGTGCTGGGTGGTGGAATGCAGGGAACCCCAGGGCTGGGGTCTAAGCTCCCTGCCCCCTAGAAGGACTTGACTGGGGGTCCTGGTTGTACCCATAAGCTCTGTTTTAGACTGTGTTCCTATTGTCCAATAAACCTTCCATTTTACTGGCTGGCTGAGAGTCACAGTGAATCCCAGGAAGAGGGGTGCAGGCCCCGGACTCCCCCACACTCCGTGACAACTGGTGGTAGCGGTGGGATCTACTGCACCTTGTGAACGGCACTTCCTGCAGTAAGTGACAGGGGAACAGTAAAACGAAGGGGGATTGACGGGGACCAGGCGTGCTGAAGATTCAAAGAGAGACGGTTTCAGGGGGCAGTTAACCTCTGGGAGTGTGTGACCAGAGAGAAGGACTTTTGCAGTAACACAGTCCGCTGGGGGATTGCAGCGAGCGGTCCCAGGGGCGGAGAAGTCTGCAGCTCAACCCTGGCAAAGAGGTGGTGACCTCAAGAAGAACTGGCACCCTAGGGATTCTTCCTGGAAACCGTGGAAAGCTGCACAGGCCTGCGAGTGGCTAGCAGGGAGATGTATGCTAAATGCCTTAAGAGTGATCTGGTGGAACTGTGCAGGCAGAGGGGGCTGCGCATTGGGAGGTCCACCAAGGAACAGCTGATTGCCCAGTTGGAGGAGAGGGATTGCTTGGATGACCCGATCCCTGTCCCTGAGGGAAGCCGCCTGGTGGACGGAGCGTGGGCCCTGGGCCTGACCGGGCTGGGAGGGGTCAGACTGCTGCCGAGGACATCCCGAGACCCTTCCTACCTATGTCTGGGGGAGGGGTTGGAGGAAGCCCAGCGAATACCAAGGGCACCCTGACCCTGGCAGCCAGCAGGGGATCCTCCCGGCAGAGCTCCCCATCCCTGCAGCGGAGGTGGCTAGAACAGGAGAGGGAGATGAAAATGAGGGAGCTGGAGAATCATGAAAAGCAGCGTCGGCATGAGGAGAAGCAACGTCAGAATGAGCAGGAGGAGAAGGAGAAACAGAGGCAGCATGAAGAGAAGCAGAGACAGCATGAACTGGAGCTGGCCAGGCTGAGGAGCAGTGGAGCCCCGGCTGCGGTGAGTGAGGGGGGACCCAAGACTGCAAGGAGCTTTGATAAGTGCTTCCTGGCCCAGCTTAAGGAGGGGGAGGACATAGATAGGCATTTGGAGTTTGCCTGGAACTGGTAAGTATCCGAGTGTGTGTTTGTTTGCTTGCTGAGGAAGTATCCGAGCGTGTGTTTGCTGGGGGGGCAGTGTGAGAGCCTGAGTGAGTGTCTGATTGGCTGCTAGCCTGCAGGGGGCGGGCAGTAGGGCGTCTGTTTGTTTGCGTCAGGGAAGCCTGGCTGTTTAAAAATAGCCAGAGCTTCGCGAACCAGCTGAGCAGCGGGGGACAGCAGAGCAGCTCACAGCAGGAGTTTGCCTGGGAGTTCGCCTGGAGTGAGCCCAGTGAGGCTTACGTCTTGCAAACTGCTCTGAGGAAGCTCATAGTAGGAAGGTGATATGGAAGGGGGGGGTTCAGCTGTTGTGACCTGCACTGGATGTGCCATGTTTGTCTTTCTTCCACAGGACAGAAGCGACGTTGTCTGTACAAAGTGCAAGCTGGTCTCCATATTGGAAGAGAAGATTGAAGGTCTGGAGCAACAGATAACAACCCTGCGTTGCATACGAGAAACTGAGGATTTTCTGGACAAAACTCAGGATAGGCTTCTAGGGGCACAAAGCTCCACAGATATAGAGCAGGTTGCACAGAGGAGCCAAGAGGCCAGTGAAGAAGCTTGGCAACATGTGACCTCCAGAAGAGGTAAGCAGAATGTCCGGGTTCCAGTAACACAGACACAGGTAACTAACCGCTTTCATGTTCTCTCCACAGGTATCGTTGCGGAGAGTGGACCAGATGATATGTCTGGGGCGAGAAAGCAGAAGGAGACTCCGCTGGTTGGAAGGCATGAGATGCTATGTCCTGAGGTTGGGAGTTCCACGACCACCACTCCCAAGAGGAGAAGGCGGGTGGTGGTGGTCGGGGACTCTCTCCTCCGGGGGACTGAGTCATCTGTCTGCCGCCCTGACCGGGAAAACTGAGAAGTCTGCAGCTTGCCAGGGGCTAAGATTCGCGATGTGACGGAGAGACTGCCGAGACTCATCAAGCTCTCGGATCGCTACCCCTTCCTGCTTCTCCACGTGGGCACCAATGATACTGCCAAGAATGACCTTGAGCGGATCACTGCGGACTATGTGGCTCTAGGAAGAAGGATAAAGGAGTTGGAGGCGCAAGTGGTGTTCTCGTCCATCCTCCCCGTGGAAGGAAAAGGCCTAGGTAGGGACCGTCGAATCGTGGAAGTCAACGAATGGCTACGCAGGTGGTGTCGGAGAGAAGGCTTTGGATTCTTTGACCATGGGATGGTGTTCCATGAAGGAGGAGTGCTGGGCAGAGACAGGCTCCATCTTACGAAGAGAGGGAAGAGCATCTTTGCCAGCAGGCTGGCTAACCTAGTGAGGAGGGCTTTAAACTAGGTTCACCGGGGGAAGGAGACCAAAGCCCTGAGGTAAGTGGGAAAGCGGGATATCGGGAGGAAGCACAGGCAGGAATGTCTGTGAGGGGAGGGCTCCTGCCTCATACTGGGAATGAGGGGCGATCAACAGGTTATCTCAAGTGCTTATATACAAATGCACAAAGCCTTGGAAACAAGCAGGGAGAACTGGAGGTCCTGGTGATGTCAAGGAACTATGACGTGATCGGAATAACAGAGACTTGGTGGGATAACTCACATGACTGGAGTACTGTCATGGATGGTTATAAACTGTTCAGGAAGGACAGGCAGGGCAGAAAAGGTGGGGGAGTAGCACTGTATGTAAGGGAGCAGTATGACTGCTCAGAGCTCCGGTACGAAACTGCAGGAAAACCTGAGTGTCTCTGGATTAAGTTTAGAAGTGTGTGCAACAAGAGTGATGTAGTGGTGGGAGTCTGCTATAGACCACCGGACCAGGGGGATGAGGTAGATGAGGCTTTCTTCCGGCAGCTCACAGAAGCTACTAGATCGCATGCCCTGATTCTCATGGGTGACTTTAATTTTCCTGATATCTGCTGGGAGAGCAATACAGCGGTGCATAGACAATCCAGGAAGTTTTTGGAAAGCGTAGGGGACAATTTCCTGGCGCAAGTGCTAGAGGAGCCAACTGGGGGGGCGCTTTTCTTGACCTGCTGCTCACAAACCGGGTAGAATTAGTGGGGGAAGCAAAAGTGGATGGGAATCTGGGAGGCAGTGACCATGAGTTGGTTGAGTTCAGGATCCTGACGCAGGGAAGAAAGGTAAGCAGCAGGATACGGACCCTGGACTTCAGGAAAGCAGACTTCGACTCCCTCAGGGAACGGATGGCCAGGATCCCCTGGGGGACTAACTTGAAGGGGAAAGGAGTCCAGGAGAGCTGGCTGTATTTCAAGGAATCCCTGTTGAGGTTACAGGGACAAACCATCCCGATGAGTCTAAAGAATAGTAAATATGGCAGGCGACCAGCTTGGCTTAATGGTGAAATCCTAGTGGATCTTAAACGTAAAAAAGAAGCTTACAAGAAGTGGAAGGTTGGACATATGACCAGGGAAGAGTATAAAAATATTGCTCGGGCATGTAGGAATGATATCAGGAGGGCCAAATCGCACCTGGAGCTGCAGCTAGCCAGAGATGTCAAGAGTGACAAGAAGGGTTTCTTCAGGTATGTTGGCAACAAGAAGAAAGCCAAGGAAAGTGTGGGCCCCTTAAGGAATGAGGGAGGCAACCTAGTGACAGAGGATGTGGAAAAAGCTAATGTACTCAATGCTTTTTTTGCCTCTGTCTTCACTAACAAGGTCAGCTCCCAGACTGCTGCGCTGGGCATCGCAAAATGGGGAAGAGATGGCCAGCCCTCTGTGGAGACAGAGGTGGTTAGGGACTATTTAGAAAAGCTGGACGTGCACAAGTCCATGGGGCCGGACGAGTTGCATCTGAGAGTGCTGAAGGAATTGGCGGCTGTGATTGCAGAGCCATTGGCCATTATCTTTGAAAACTCGTGGCGAACGGGGGAAGTCCTGGATGACTGGAAAAAGGCTAATGTAGTGCCAATCTTTAAAAAAGGGAAGAAGGAGGATCCTGGGAACTACAGGCCAGTCAGCCTTCCAGTCCCTGGAAAAATCATGGAGCAGGTCCTCAAAGAATCAATCCTGAAGCACTTGCATGAGAGGAAAGTGATCAGGAACAGCCAGCATGGATTCACCAAGGGAAGGTCATGCCTGACTAATCTAATCGCCTTTTATGATGAGATTACTGGTTCTGTGGATGAAGGGAAAGCAGTGGATGTATTGTTTCTTGACTTTAGCAAAGCTTTTGACACGGTCTCCCACAGTATTCTTGTCAGCAAGTTAAGGAAGTATGGGCTGGATGAATGCACTATAAGGTGGGTAGAAAGTTGGCTAGATTGTCGGGCTCAACGGGTAGTGATCAATGGCTCCATGTCTAGTTGGCAGCCGGTATCAAGTGGAGTGCCCCAAGGGTCGGTCCTGGGGCCGGTTTTGTTCAATATCTTCATAAATGATCTGGAGGATGGTGTGGATTGCACTCTCAGCAAATTTGCGGATGATACTAAACTGGGAGGAGTGGTAGATACGCTGGAGGGGAGGGATAGGATACAGAAGGACCTAGAGAAATTGGAGGAATGGGCCAAAAGAAATCTGATGAGGTTCAATAAGGATAAGTGCAGGGTCCTGCACTTAGGACGGAAGAACCCAATGCACAGCTACAGACTAGGGACCGAATGGCTAGGCAGCAGTTCTGCGGAAAAGGACCTAGGGGTGACAGTGGACGAGAAGCTGGATATGAGTCAGCAGTGTGCCCTTGTTGCCAAGAAGGCCAATGGCATTTTGGGATGTATAAGTAGGGGCATAGCGAGCAGATCGAGGGATGTGATCGTTCCCCTCTATTCGACATTGGTGAGGCCTCATCTGGAGTACTGTGTCCAGTTTTGGGCCCCACACTTCAAGAAGGATGTGGATAAATTGGAGAGAGTCCAGCGAAGGGCAACAAAAATGATTAGGGGTCTGGAACACATGAGTTATGAGGAGAGGCTGAGGGAGCTGGGATTGTTTAGCCTGCAGAAGAGAAGAATGAGGGGGGATTTGATAGCTGCTTTCAACTACCTGAAAGGGGGTTCCAAAGAGGATGGCTCTAGACTGTTCTCAATGGTGGTAGATGACAGAACGAGGAGTAATGGTCTCAAGTTGCAGTGGGGGAGGTTTAGATTGGATATTAGGAAAAACTTTTTCACTAAGAGGGTGGTGAAACACTGGAATGCGTTACCTAGGGAGGTGGTAGAATCTCCTTCCTTAGAGGTTTTTAAGGTCAGGCTTGACAAAGCCCTGGCTGGGATGATTTAACTGGGAATTGGTCCTGCTTCGAGCAGGGGGTTGGACTAGATGACCTTCTGTGGTCCCTTCCAACCCTGATATTCTATGATTCTATGATTCTCTAAGGCCATCAGGAAGCTGTGAGATGCACAGGGTTGACACTGTAGATAGTCTCCAGTTTCTCACCCCCTTACTGGACCCCAGAGCCATGGAGGTGTACAGCTGAATGAAAGGGGCAGAGGCAGGGGACTATGAACTGTTTAAAAAGGCCCTGCTCTGTGAGTTTGGGCTGACCCCCGAGATGTACCGGAAAAGGTTCCGGAGTCAGTGTAAAACGCATGAGGTCACATACCTACAACTGGTCAACCGAATGCAGGGATATGCCCGCAAGTGGACAGCTGGGGCCCAAGCTAAAGAGGACATGCTTGACCTAATTGTACTGGAGCAACTGTATGAACAGTGTCCTTCCGACCTGAGGCTATGGTTGGTGGACAAAAAGCTAGAGAACCCACAGCATGCAGGGCAGCTGGCCAACGAGTTTGTGAACAGTTGGTCGGGGTAGCCGGGAGGAGTCCCAAAAGAACAGGCCCCCCATGATGCAGAGAGAGAGTCACCATGGGACCTCCCAGCAGGGAAATATGGAGAACCCCGCCCAAGGGGAATGCCTGGTGTCAGGACCATCCGACCTGCTCGAGGGGACCAACGTGACCTGAGCTGCTATCACTGTGGCCAGAGAGGCCACATACGGACCCAGTGCCCCAGGCTCAGGGACAGTCTGAGCAGACCCAACCTACCCAGGGTTAACTGGGTAGGGACCCAGCTGGACGAGGGGCAGATGGCCCAGGAAAGGGGGGCTGCCAGCTTACCACCTGCTCAGGAGGGAAGAGTACCCCAGGCCAGCTCCGCCAGAGGGCTGGATGCTCTGGACTTAAGGTTCTCAGTTTACAGGGTGGGCGCGGGGCTGTCCTTCCGGAGAGAGTGCCTTGTTCCCCTAGAGGTGGATGGGAGGAAGGTCAATGGATACTGGGATACGGGCACGGAGGTGACGCTGGCCCAGCCCGAGGTGGTGGCCCCAGATCGGGTGGTGCCCAACACCTACCTGACCCTGACAGGGGTGGGCGGGACCCCATTCAAGGTGCCCAGGGCAAGGGTAAACCTGAAATGGGGGGCCAAGGAAGGCCCCAAGGACATGGGGGTGCACCACCACTTGCCCACTGAGGTTTTGATGGGGGGGGGACCTAAAGAACTGGCCAAGCAACCCCCAGACCGCCCTGGTTGTGACCCATAGCCAGAGCCGGCGAGGGGCACTGCACCCTGATCTTGGGGAGGGTGCCACACGAGAGGCACAGGACCCTACCCTGGTGGGGAGGGAGCACCGAGGGGCACGGCTCAGAGAGGCTGTGGCCTCAGACCTGGCCAATGAGAGGGAACCGGGCTCCATCCCTTCCCCAGCCCCTGAGTTCCAGGCAGAGTTGCAGAAAGATCCCTCCTTGCGGAAGCTCAGGGACCTGGCCGACCTCAGTGTGGTACGGACCATGAGGAGAAGTTGCCAGGAGAGGTTCCTGTGGGAGAAGGGGTTCCTGTACCGAGAAGGGGCTCCCCCAGGAGAAGTGGAGTCCTGTGGGATCAGGAGGCAGCTGGTGGTACCCCAGAATTATCGCCGCAAGCTCCTGTACCTGGCCCATGACATCCCCCTCTCAGGGCACCAGGGAATCCGGCAGAGGTTGCTGCAGAACTTTTACTGGCCCGGAGTCTTTACCACTGTCTGGCAGTATTGCCGATCCTGTGACCCCTGTCAGAGGGTGGGGAAGGCCCGGACAAGGGGAAAGCGGCTTTGAAACCTTTGCCCATCATAGAGGAGCCTTTCCAGAAGGTGGCCATGGACATAGTGGGACCTCTCAGCAAGACGACCCGGTCGGGGAAGAAATACATTCTGGTGGTGGTAGATTTTGCCACCCGTTACCCCGAGGCAGTGCCCTTAGCTTCCATTGAAGCAGACACTGTGGCAGATGCGCTCCTGACCATTTTCAGCTGAGTGGGGTTCCCCAAGAAAGTCTTGACAGACCAAGGATCCAACTTCATGTCGGCCCTGCTCCGGTGCTTGTGGGAGAAATGTGGGGTCCAGCATAACTGGGCCTCAGCTTATCACCCCCAGTCCAATGGGCTGGTGGAGAGGTTCAATGGGACGCTAAAGATGCTGCTGAAAACCTTTATGAACCAGCACCCGCAAGATTGGGACAAATACTTACCTCACCTGTTGTTCGCGTACAGGGAGGTACCCCAGGAGTCTACCGGATTTTCACCTTTCAAACTGTTATATGGAAGGAGGGTAAGGGGCCCCCTGGACCTGATGAGAGACGAATGGGAGGGGAAGGCCACTCCCAATGGAGAGTCAGTGGTGGAGTATGTTCTGATCTTCCGAGAGAGACTTGCTGAACTCATGGGCCTGGCCAGGGAGAATCTGGCCAGAACCCAGAAGAAGCAGAAGGTCTGGTATGACCGCACAGTGCGGGCCCGTGCCTATGCCACCGGGGGTCTGGTGATGGTTTTCATCCCCATGAGAAAGAACAAACTACAGGCCACCTGGGAGGGCCCTTTCAAGGTTGTCAAGCAGCTAAATGAGGTAAACTATGTGGTGGAGCTGTCTAACCGGGTGCACCACCGCTGGGTGTACCATGTGAATCTGATGAAGCCATATTACGCCAGGGGGAATGTGGTGTTGGCCGTGTGTGGACATTGGGAGGAGCAGGGAGATGACCCTTTAGTAGATCTATTTCCTGGGACCAGAGCTGGTTCACCCATGGAAACAATTCCCTTCTTGGATCAGCTAACGCCTGCCCAGCAAGCTGAGATCAGGGGGGTGCTGCATCCATACCGACAGCTGTTTTCCAACCAGCCTGGATGCACTAATCTGACTGTCCACCGGGTGCAGACAGGATTGCACCCGCCGATAAGATGCTCCCCCTTCCGAGTCACAAGGAAAACTGCTCAGGACCTGGAAAGAGAGGTCAGGGACATGTTGGCTTTGGGGGTGATCCAGCCATCTGCCAGCCTTTGGGTCTCGCCAGTGGTGCTGGTCCCCAAAAAGGACGGGTCAGTCCGGTTCTGTGTGGATTATCGGAAGCTCAATGCCATTCTGGGCGCTGAAGGGGGCTCTGGTCAGTGGCCCAGTTCTGGCAAACCCAGAGTTTGACAAGCCCTTTATGGTGTTCACCGACGCCTCAGACATGGGACTGGGGGTGGTGTTAATGCAAGAGGATGAAAAGGGGGAGAGACACCCCATCGTGTACCTGAGCAAGAAGTTGCTACCCCAGGAGCAACACTATGCTGCCATCAAGAAGGAATGCCTGGCCATGGTGTGGGCCCTCAAGAAACTAGAGCCCTATCTCTTCGGGCTACACTTCACCGTGCACACCGACCACTCTCCCCTGACCTGGCTGCACCAGATGAAAGGAGCCAACGCCAAACTCCTGAGGTGGAGCCTGCTCCTGCAGGGTGACCTGGACGTGGTCCATGTGAAGGGAAGTGCCAACATGATAGCGGATGTGTTGTCCCGGAGAGGCGGCCCTGAACTTCCCCAGGTCACTGGTCAGAGTGACCCCGCTCAGTTCAGTCTCGAAGGGGGGAGAGATGTGACGCAGCAGGGAGGGGGGGAATGTTGACCTGGGAATGTGGCAGGAGAGTTTCACTGGGGATGGGAGACCTGAGAGCCTGTAACCTGAGCCAGGAGAGGGAGGGGGAGGTAACCCATCTTCCCGGGAAACTGGACAAAGGCTGCAGGAGAGAGCCTGCTGGTGGGGTTTTGGTTTCAGTTTGGTGCTGGGTGGTGGAACGCAGGGAACCCCAGGGCTGGGGTCTAAGCTCCCTGCCCCCAGAAGGACTTGACTGAGAGGTGCTGGTTGTACCCACAAGCTCTGTTTTAGACTGTGTTCCTATTGTCCAATAAACCTTCCATTTTCCTGGCTGGCTGAGAGTCACAGTGAATCCCAGGAAGAGGGGTGCAGGCCCTGGACTCCCCCACACTCTGTGACAACTGCTAATCTTTTGAAAAGTGCATGTAAACTTTAATTTATATAATCTGGGTATTTATTGTTCTTATCACTGCAAGCAGTCCCGGCCTCAACTTAACATCTTGCTAGAAAGCTGATGACATCATCATTTCCGTATACATCACGTTGGGGCATTTTTTCCCATAGAGGAGTGTCACTTACTTTATCACTACTATCAGTACCTGAAGCACTCATCTAGGGACCTGAGCCAAAATCCTATAGAGTCAAAGAAGATGCTCCCATTCACTTCTGTGGGATTTGGATCAAGCCCTGAATGTTCCTTGGAGGCCTCCCATCAAAGTACTGAGCTGACTCAACCTGGTTTATTTATGGGAGTTGATGGGATTAGGACACAAAGTGGCAAGGAACTAGTTTTATTTGCTTGAGTTAAAATTAAAGACATTGTTACAAAGCAGCTGAATTGTTGCAATTGACTTGACCACGAATAAGACCTAATTATAAACTATGCCATATTTACTAACCTGTTCATATAGAAGCTGTGGTTTTAGAGAAACCCTTGAATTGAAACTTTCAGAAATGGATTTATCATCTTTGTTAAAACATCCACCTTGTATTTATACCATACAGGCCAAATGCTCCTCTGAGTTGCACCACTGCATATCTGAATACCTTTGCTTCTTTAGAGTTACTCCTTATTTACAATGGTGTATCTGAAAGTAGAACTTGGTCTAATGTATTTAAGAAATATTTGAAAACATTTTAAAAAGGCAAAATATCTACTGTTCTGGATATCTTGTATGCACGATACTTCAACCTAATTAGACTACAATCAAATGAGTTTTAGACTGGCATTGTTACCAACTTTTATGATTTCATTACAAATCTTCCTATATTTAGTGTCCAGCTCCTGGTGTCATGGGATTATGTGATAACCTCAGTTTTCATTTAGAAAACAATACATTTCTCGCCCTCATAATTGAGGAGAAAAATCTTGAAAACATGTCACAAATATACCCTAAGTATAAAATCCTGACCTCACTGAAGTCAATAAATTGGTTAGTCTCTAAGGTGCCACAAGTACTCCTTTTCTTAATGGGAGTTTTGCCGTTGACTTCACTAGGGCCAGATTTTTGCCCAACAGTTCAAAAGTGAAGAACTAAATAAAAATCTAAAAATTTTTTTTTTTTAAATCTCATGATTTTTGCGGGGCCTGACTCATGATTGTTGAAGGCTTGGGGGTTGGCAATCCTGGAATGGGGAGAGCAGCCAAGAGTTCAGGAGATGAGCTCTCAAGATTTTGACAAGCTAAGGCACCATGTAGGCTGTGGGTGGAAGGCTATGTCTGCATGGAGTCCCGTTGACTTCAGTGGGGGAGGTAGGCATGGCACATTAATCAGTACATGAACTACATGTTGCCCCAATCCAGCAAATACACAGCTGTGTAGCTTTACACACGTGAGTATTCCAACCGAAGTCAAACCTCATTAACTGGTGGGTCGAAAATGACTTTCCACTTCTTTATGGTTTCAGTGTGTTACTCATGTACATAAAAGTGAGCTTGTATGTAAATGCTTGCAGGATTGGGACCTTTGTCTTAGTGTCTCAGCCCTATTACCAAATCAAAATAACAGATACAAAATCCTTGTGTTTCCTCCTTATTGCCACCGCCACCCCCATAGACTAGCATAAAAAAGCACCAAACCTTTCTGAAAGACACCATCTGATATTACCGCTGTTTCATTTTGCAACTATCCAAACTTTTTCAAAGATAAATTCAAGTCAACAATAGGGTGACTGGCTATTAACCATAGAATCCTCAGCTCCAAAGCCTATAAAATAAGTGAGACGTGAACAGGATGGTGCTTAATTATTGGCAGTAACTTGCATTGCTTTTCAAAACAATAAATGGGGTCCTTACAAAGGTCTCTTCTAAATGTATAATCCACCTAGGATATTGTTTTTAAAATGCATTTCATCTTCAGTAATTTGATGAGAGAAAGAGTTGCATTGGTCATTTCTCTTGTGTAAGAACTGTGTTGTACCTAAGGTCAAGGAACATTTATTTTCATGATTAATACCTATGAGTTTCATGGCCTAATGAGAAAGTTCTAGATGTATTTGAAATGAAATTGCCCCCTTCACTCAAGTCACATAAACACTTTGATTACTTGCCTTCCTTGTTTGCTCTCAACACATCTTATATTACCCACTGACACTCTGCCAACATTATTCTTCTATATTTGTGGCGGTAACATAGCAGCATGTGAGTTTCAAAATGACTAAATTTTAGGTGGACAACTGTGTGTGTTTGTGTAACTTATCATACTTCCTGAAGATGAATGTTACACAAATTGCAGAAATAAAAATTAATGAAATATTTCCCCTACTTCTCCCTAATGCCCTTATAATCTGACAAAGAATTTTACTGAAAGGTTTTGTTCTACTAGAACTAAGAATCCATCAATCTTTTCATTACAATCCTCCTGTTTGTAGGAGTTTATGACTTGAGATGTAAATAAAAACCAAAAACATGAGGTCCCACTCCCAAAAAAGGAACTCAGAAGTATATGCAGCATAAGCAAAGCTCATGATCTATCACTTTTGTGTCCTTTGTCCATCCCATACACTGTGACCTAGCTCCCACAGTGGCATGTCTGAATTAAACTGTAAGATCCTTGGGGTCAGGAACATGTCTTTAGTACTTCTCTGGAAAGCACTATATACACTTCATGGTACTGTATAAATAATAAAACAGATGTTTGATAATTTCCATACCTTTTTGCACCCTGATAATTCAAAAATGACTTATTTTTTAAAATGAAATTTGCCGAGTCATTAGTCTATTCACTTAATGTAAGATGTTGAGCTTGGAAAGTGGGGTAAAGGAAAACAAAACTGATTATCAATTCAAAAAGAGGGTTAGTGGATATGTACAACTTTTAAAATATATATTTTTTTTATTGTAATAGCTCGTAGGAGCCCTCCAGGATGCCATTGTGCTGGGCATTGTACAAACACAGAACAGAAAGATGGTCCCTGTCACAAAGTATAATAAGGATTTTTCATACAGGGCCTTAGTACATCATAAGAACTGCCCTGGTGGCTGCCATCTTGTGATCCAGAATCTAAGCATTCCTTTTTTTAAACATTAAGGGCTGTTGGCTTGTCCGCTGGCAAAATCCATTTACTGTTAGCCCTTATGCTTGTGAAGATACTCTTAAAAAATGTGAATTGATTGTAAATTGACACAGCGATGACAACAAAGAAGCTTGAAGCTCTGAGAAACAAATGGGCTGTTCACTCTGAAGTGTATCCAGAATATAAATGTCAAGATTGTTAACTGTTTCACTGTAAATCACAGCATTCATGAAAGGAGGGTAGTCATTTTCTGAAGATCATGTTCAGGAAGCAAGGAGCTGGGAGTAGCTAAGCACCCTAGTGACTGGGCTGGAGATGGTTGCCTCCTCAGAAAGATGACGCAACTAACTTCAGGATAAGACTGTTTAGTTTAAAGACTGCAAACTTGACTAGACAAGGGAAAAGTACACTGGTGTAATTAATGGAGACCCACTATATTGGGGTAAAATGCAGCTTGCCCTGTTCAACTAACTTTGGAAGCTACTGGGGTAAGCTACACTAGGGCAAACCACATTTGCATTGGTAGAGCTATATCAGCATAGCTACAGCAGTGCAAAAAAATCCCAGTAAAGACAGGATCTCTGTTTTGAGACTGTGTTGTTGTTGCTAGTTTAAAAGCTCTACTTTTTCCTGTGTAGAAGAGGAAGCATTTTAAAGACTGTGGCTGTTTCCAGCCCACTTTACTCTTGCTCTGTCCCAGAGAAGGAGGAAGGAAGAGAGAAGCAGAAATTTTGTTTTACCACAAAAGAGGAAGTGGTCTCAGGAAGGTGTTTGGGGCTTGCTGCCTCAAGTGCAGGGTCTGAGACTGAAGTGCAGAACAGGTTGTAATTTCCCTCTCTCCTCAGCCCTTAAGAACTGCGGGGGACTACCTTATGACTCATTGTGTGAGTAGCAGAGAAGTCGTGTATGTGTATGGAATCAGCCCTTATGTCACCTGCTTACAAAACGACTGCCCTTACCTGAAAGTTTCTCATAATTTCTTCAAATTAAACAAAGTATGTATTTTTTTACTTGAGATGATAGATATTGATTGAATTTAATTTTACTTGATGTGTTGTGCAACAGCTCAATTTGAAAAAAAAATATGAGTAGCGGTCCAATAATAAGAGTTAATCTTTCCTTTTTTAATTCTAATAGCTCTGCACCAATCTTGGACCAAAGGCAAGCATGAATCTCATGTAGTTTCTGTGGTTCTTTTCCATTCTAACTTCTATGTTTACTGCAGATTTCACACTTGGATACCTTATTTTTAATGAGAGCATCACATCTGATCAGTATAAGATATGTCTGGCTCTGTTTTAACACTATTCTGTATTCAGATGAGCACTGTGGGTTATGCTTAGCCATTATTTTCAACATCACACTGTGCTATTATGACCTAATATCCTTTGTATAGAGTCCCATCATGTGCATTAATTTCATCTTGATAGTTCCACTAAATTTTTATGTTGGAAGACATCTGGGCTTTTTTTCTGTTGACTTTCCATCTAGGGTTACTTTTGCAAGCTGTTGAAAGGATGGGTCCTTTTGTGGTTCCTGCCTGAAAGTGTCAGTGTTTTGGAAATGAGTAGTTTTCAATATATATGTCAAACTTCTAGGGCAGGTCCTGAGACATTATGGGCTTCAGTGCCAGGAAAATATTGACAAGAACCAGTCTACATCTTTAGACAAAGGAGGACAGAGCCATCACCACATTTGCCTGAATAAGAAAAACATATGAATAACGAGCAAATGGCCAAAACTCAACCCAAGTGATGATGGTGTTAAGGGGGAAACATTGTGAAATGCTGGCTGAAGACTTAACTTCCTCTTTAACTGAGGGCATCTTACCCACTGATTATGAGGGTGGCATATAGCCATGGTGTCCTACTGTACTCCTGGACACTCAACCAGTGATAGTAGTGAGAAATGTTTTCTTATCTTTGCTTTTTGCAGCTTTATTTAATAGTTTTAGCAATTTTAAATGCCAATTTGATGTTGACATGTCACTGGCTGTGGTATAGTGATGATATAATTTGACAGAAATTCTGTTCTTGGGTAAATTGCACAAACTCACTGCGAGTGAAGTGGGATCTGTTGTCTCAAGCTACACGGTTTGGGACACCATGCCTGCTGCAATACTTCATTGCTTTTTCTATGATGATTGCTGTGGTAGTGTCTAATAATTTGTCTAGTTCTCAGAATTCTGAAAAGTCGTCTACAATAATGATGCAGTTTGTGTGGTTTGCATGAAAAGATCCATTGCTACTTTGCTCCAAGGTCTATTGGGAATACTGTGTATTTTCATGTTCTCTTTTGGCTGCTTGGCCTACACACAGATATTTCAACTGCTTACCAGGTCTCTGATAACTTGGTCAAGCAGTGGCTTTTAAAAAGTGTTGTCTAGTAGTTAATGGTCACTTTCTACTTGAATGGCTTCCCATCCTTGAACATACTGGTCGAATTTTTCACATGCAAACACAGCTACAAGACATTCCTTTTAAATATCTTTGTTCTGTCGGTAACAGGGACCTTGACACAAAGCTACCAGCTCTCTCTTTTGTAGGAGTGATTCTCCCAGCCCCATCTCTTATTTATTTTTAGATGTACTTCCTTGGCTCTTTCTAGCAGGCAGATGAGGTTGTGCTTGTGATCTGCCAAAGCTTCTGCCATGCTGCCACTGTCATCATCTATGATGCTGTTCCCTTCAAGTCCTGCTAGTATGTTTAGCTGGCAGTATTGATATATTTCTACCACAGGTTTGAGTCCAAACAGCATTCTCAACCATCAGTATCTACCTGCTGGTGTCCAGAATGTGGTGAAGTAGGTGCTTTCCTTATCTAGAAGCACTTGCCAATATCAGTCTTTGGCATCAAGTACTGAGAATATTTTTGCTTTTGCCAGGTCAGGTAATAATCCTTCAGTTGTAGGCACTTGGTAGCAAGCTCTCTTTTTAGTGCTTTCTTTAAATTGCTTGGTCTACAAAAATGTGCGGCTTGCCTGGCTTCTCGCTGGCTCCCATGCTGCTTATCCAGCTTGCGGGCTCTGTGACATTAGCCATGATGCCTTCTTTTCCCATTTGCTTTATTGCTCCCATTATTTTTTCTCATAAGGCAATGGGCACTCTCGTGAGGCAGGTGTGTGACTGGCTGGATTCTTTTATCTATTTCCAGATGCAACATGCCTAGAAGATATCCCAGTCCTTCAAAATATGTCTTGGTAATCTTTTTATCAGCTTTGCTGCAGGGACGCCACTGTGCATTGTCTGCTCCGCTTTTGTTTTCCTTGTGTGTCTACTATATGGTGCTCATCGTGATAGTCTCTGAATGCTTCCCAAACATTAATGAATTTATCTTTGCAACACCCCAGTGCGGTGAGGGGGTGCTATTATCCCTATTTTACAAATCGGGAGATGAGGCACAGAGAAATTAAGGTCAGAAGTAGCCACTCATTTTGGATGTTCAATTTGAGGTGCCTAGGACCTGATTTTTCAAAGTAGTTAGTACTTTATATGTTCAAAGCACATTGACTTCAGTTGCAGTTGTGAGTGCCCAAGCAGTTCTGCATATCAGACTCTTGGGTCTCAAGTCAGGCACCCAGACAAATGAGGAACATACAATTTGTAACCACCTCTGTAATGCTGTGACTTTAAGTGACTTGCCTAGCATCCCGTGGGAACTCTGTGGCATGGGCAAGGATAGAATCCAGTTCTTCAGGGCAGCATTCAACTGCCTTAACCAGGAGACCATTCTTTCTCTTTCTGCCAGCCCCTGCCTCATTCCTCACACACTTTCCTACTTCTGCAACAAATAAGGCAGGGATCTTACAGTCAACAGTCTGCTTTACTACACAACACTGATTCATCCCCAGAGCAGATCCATCCTGGGCACTGAATGAGACAGGAGTCCTGTGGAAAAAATGGACTAAGTGCTAAATATCTAAGTGCTAAACACACCCCCTTTCGTGCCCATCTGCTTGGGGATAGGGATCAGGGAGCATGCTGCCATGATTGTGTCCCCGTCTTCCTCTCCCCACTCTTTGTTTCTGATTTCACATACCTTCAGGAGCTGACTCACTTCTGATGCCATGTTCTGTGTGCGAGTAGAACCTACTGGTGAGTGTGTCTTCCATGTTGCCCTCAAAGCGGATCATGGAGCTTGGCTCTTTTGCTCAGGATGTAGCAGGTCATGGTTTGAGCTCTGGAAGCCCCTGCTTCAGTCCTTGGTGTGCTGGTCAAGAGGGCAGTCATCACATGAGCTTAAAGAGAAAAAGTCAGGACTGTGAAACATTCAGGTTTTATTCCTTCCTCCACATTTATAGCCCCCTCTCATCAAGCACTTCCTGAAAATGAGCTCTCTTAATTTCTAAATATGACCTTATACATAATCATACTGTTGTAACACCCTCATTGAGAAGCTGTCTGTTGTAACACAGCTGCTTGCCTTAAGAAGGGGTAAGGGATTGACTCCTCTCCTCCGTGCCCCTATGAGCTGTTGATAATGGGCCATTCAATTGCAGCGGTGAGACCAGAAGGCAATAAACTGATTTGGAGTTTGTTTCCAGGGAGGGGACTTCATTGCCCACATAAAGGGCCCAGGGAGCTCTCTGACCTCCCTGTTCCAGCAGATCACATATCCTGTGTGCTGGTATCTGGGAATGCAAGGGGTTTTCTATCCAGGTATATAGGCAGTTGAGACCTTTTGCTGGTAGTTTTGTTGAGGACTCTAATAGGGATATAGTAGCCCTTTAAGATTGAGGAGAGAAGTCCCTGAGGCCATACTCCCCTATGCCAGGGTTTATACTGCAAAGACAGAGCCCAGGGGAACAAGAGACAACCCCTGAGCTGACGAAATAATCCCAGGGTGGTAGTTTGAGAGAGGCCAAGCTTTTGACTCTGTCGAAAGCCCAGGCCTGGAGCCCTGATATGTGGATAGCACAAGGTTCCTCTCTCATTCAGAAGGATTCCCTGGAAATATAGTTTAAGGGGCTATTGGGATTTGTAGGCCTCCACAGCAAGGTATGTTGGGAAGAAGGGCAGGATATAAGCATCCTCTTCTCATGTAATGGGGTGATTATGGAGGAAGTGGGAGCTGTTGGTAGCCTCATCCACAGCCAGGGCTTTTACCTAGCTTTTGACAGCCTGACTTCTGTTGAAAATCTGGTTCCCTTCTGGGAATACTAAGGAAATAGTTTTACTTTGTGTAATGACCCATCCACTCCCAGTCTCTATTCAAACCTAAACTGGATACAATTAACTTAGGCTTGAATAGAGACTGGGAGTGGATGATTCATTACACAAAGTAAAACTATTTCCCCATATTTATTCCCCCACCTCTCACTGTTCCTCAGACGTTCTTGTCAGCTGCTAATAATGGCCCACCTCGATTATCACTACAAAAGGTGTGTCCCGGCCTTCCCCCCCACACCCCGCTCTCCTGCTGGTAATAGCTCACCTTAAGTGATCACTCTCCTTACAGTGTGTATGGTAACACCCATTGTTTCATGTTCTCTATGTATATAAATCTCCCTACTGTATTTTCCACTGAATGCATCCGATGAAGTGAGCTGTAGCTCACGAAAGCTTATGCTCAAATAAATTTGTTAGTCTCCAAGGTGCCACAAGTACTCCTTTTCCTGTTCCTATAGTTTTTTTTTCTCTGTTGAAGTCTATGGATTTTGCTGTGTCAGTTTCTGACCTGTTACTCCTTGATTGGTGTTAACATTTCAAAACACCTTTGAAAGGGTCATCCTGTCCTGGTTTTGATTTAATCAATTGTCTTTAGGGGTGCCAGCCTTCCCCTCAGGGTCGTCAATCTGCCCTGCCTTCATTATGGATGCGCATTGATAATTTTCTGGTGTCCTTACATCTCTTCACTCCTTCTTCCTTCACCATCTGGCTATAACAATGGCCTTCACACCTTATCTTTTCCTGATGCATGCATTCCTCACTGACACAGTCTCTCACAGAGAAGACAGAAATTAAACTTCACTAAATCTTGTGGTCAAAAACAGTTTACGTTGTGCTCAGGCCTTCAACATTCCTTTAATCTAATTAACATAGACACAATACAAAATCCTGTCTCTTATTAACTAAACTTTATAACAGGTCCTAATTGTAATGCATATGGGAAAACAGAATCTCATAGTCACAGAGCGTCATTCCTTTCTGCTATTCAAATGGGATGGCTGGCAGAATGAAATCAAGGTTTACATCAATTCTTATAGTACAATTATAAAATTTAGCCCTACATTATCCTCGGCTCTAAAACTTGTTGGGGATGGGGTGGGGAGGGAGGTGAGATTTCCAGATGCAGGTCAACATATTTTGACTACTGTTTGCCAGAGCCCATTCATTACACCTGCCTCTGCATTAAAAAAGCAACAATATTTCATTTTCCATTACCTTTCACAAATAGAAAATTAATTGCATACACTTGCAGAAAGTGCAGATATAACTCGTTATGTATTGTTAAGGCTGTCTGTGATAAATTTATCAAGCTCAGACAAAAACTACACTGAAATCACAATGCATCCATCTTAATTAAAGTTATTTAAATGACGGCTACACCTGTCCTGAAATGAGAGGTAAAAATAGATATGTTTTCTGCAGTAATAGAGATCCCTGAGTATAGACAATGCTGGAAAATAGACTATACATTGATGAAAGTCTTATTACTAATTACTACCTTTGAAAAATAAAATTAAATGTCCTATTTGGAAGGAAAATTATAAGGAATAGTGTGTATTAGGGTGACTCTACATGAAGATATTCAAATTTTGTGTCCACAAGATAATGCTTACCTCATTACAGACAAGTGAGGTAATGGTTCACTTTTATTGCATGTAAGTATATCCAGCTCTTTAGTACAGTTGTGACATAGTCCATTTATACAACTCTCCATCTATAAAACTGGCTTATAATTGTTATCATCCGCCCTTGTTGTAGTCACTGCTACTGCTTATCTCTGCTGGTGCCATGCTGTGCTGCTGGATTGGCCCTTTGGAGGCAGCGCTGTGTGACAGTGATTAGAAAGAAGTTGAGGACAAAATATAAATGAGAAGGAGGTAAGCAGGGACCAAGAAAAGGGCAACTGGGAGAGGGTCAAGAAGGTCTGCTCCAACAACTTCTTCGGTGTGTAACCCTTCTGCCCATCAGAGTTAGCAGCAACAAGGGTCTGGTTCAATATCTAGGGGTTCCATTCCAATAACACAGTGCAAAACTGGCTCGAGCCCCCACCCAGTGACCTAGGACAAATATATACCACCCCCACTGAGCGCCTCTAATAGGCAATACTTCCCCTCTCACAAGCACAGAGTCTGAGTGTAGCAAAAGTCTTTTAATAACAGAGAGAAACAATGTGGCATTATGTTGGGAAGACACCACCAACAGGATTCATAACACAACCCATGAGCAAAAAACACACCCCCAAGCAAATTGGGGCATGTCCTTTCCCTTTGGTTCTTGAGTCCAGCAACCCAAAGTTACCCAAAGTCCAACAACCCAAAAGTCTCTGTCCCTGGTCAGTGCAGCACTAGAGTTGGAAAGTTTATCTGCAGAGTTTTACCTCCCAACCTGGGTGGAGATGGGGGGGGGGGGAGGTTTAAGGGGCACCTTACATGGTCCAAAGCCGATTGCCCAACCTCTCCATGGGGATCCGCTCTGCTCCACCAGCTGTCCCACGAATCGCTCTGCTCTGCCAGCCACCCCCATGAGCTGCTTCAGGCATCCCCACGAACTACTCCGCTTCAAGAACCGCTCTGCTCGCCATCCCATGAACCTCTCCAGCTGTCCCCACAAATTGCTCTGCAATATATCTTCAGTTAACACAATACAACACTCAGTGATTTCAGCTCTTAGTAAGTTTAGCTCTTTTGTGATTTCAGCTTGTAGTAGGGGAGCCTCAGTTCTTGTGAACCATTGGCCCAAAGTGAATTCAGCTCAGCAGCCTATAACTAGACTGCTAACAGAATCAAAAATAGCTCTGATGTTCTACAGTAGAGAAGAGAAAGTGCAATTAGCATGTAAGGCCCCAGAGGGGGGGGGGGGGGCATACCACCAGATATTAATACCTATCCCCAACCTCTCTCTATTCACTGAGTTTTGGAACCCATGTCCCTTGCCTAGCAAGTGCTACTTAGTTGATGGCGAGTCCCTCCATCATAACAAAAGGCCAAGTACCGTTCCACTGTCCTTGATTCACATAATCAGGATAATAACAATTTATTCTTCCTGCCCCACTAACAGAGAAACTGGAGATCCCACAGCAGCCAAAGTGACCATTTGGGCAGCCATGGGCTCATGCTAGGCAGGGTGGGTGTTCCTAAGCAAATGAGATCAGCCCCTGAAGTTCTTTTCCAAAACTTGCCACAACTCACCACCAGATGTCAGGGTGGAGCTCATCCTGACTCTGCTTACAGGTGCATTGAGTGAGCTTTGTAAGAAATATAAGGCAATCTAGAAAGATTAGGAGGGAAAAAATGGGCAATACAAATACAGCACTTGTGAGTAAAGTCCAGGTAAAAGAGATATGCAGCCTGGAGGTTCCTTAGCCACTAAGATGGATTTTGTGAAGGTTTGGATTCTATCCTGGATTTTACAGCTAGTGTGCTAGATTTTGGCACAGAGAGGTGGTGGACTGGGTCACCAGGGAGACATTGAGACTGTATGTCACGCCCTCCCCACAGCTGAAGTGGGCATACTGAGGAAGGAAAGTTGCGTGAGTGGAGCATGTTGTGGAATGGTGCTGTGGTCTTTCGGGCTGTGTCATTAAGACTGAGTTTCCCAGACAGAGAAGTCTGGGCGGGGTGCTGTGAAGCTCTTGTCGCTATGCTCAGCAGAACAGTCAGTTCCAACCAGACACAGAATAAAGCAGAGCTCTTGCAAGCACCTTAAGCTCTGAGTGATCACTATACCACAGCTGCCAGGGAGCCATTGCAGTGGAGTAGCATACGTTAGAGCAGTCTCTGGAGGAAACCAAACGTGTGTGTGTGTTTTTCAAGGTCTGAATTTGTTGAAATTATAGGATTTGTTCTCCCTGTTCTGTGGGCTTTTAAACAAAAATCACAAAATCTTTCAGTTTCCCTACCCCAAAACTATCTGTCACACACAATTTGACCTTTACCCTGTGCTGTTAGATTTTTCTGTGTACTTTCCTACCCCCACTGCCTCCCTGGATTCCTAGAGAGTGGGGATCAGACCTACATCTTGTTGCTGTCACTGCAAATCCAGACTGATCATCCCTAACTCATGTCACTCAGCTTTTGTCAGACTGTGTAGGTGTTCACATTAATACTGCTGCACTGTGAAAAGAAGCAGCAGGATAGGAACAGGAATCAAGAGATCTGGGTCTTGTTTCCTGCTTTACCACACAGTTGCTTTGTGATGTTGGACACATTGTCGTAGATTCCCCTCTCTGAAAGCTGAGAATGATGTTTCAAGGCTTAATTCATTAACGTTTGTAAAGTGCTTTGAGATCCTAAGATGGAAGTGGCTTTAAAATAACAAAGTATTTGTACCTCCTTCTGAACAGAGGTATTATTAGTTGGGAGAGTACTTTTAGGGTTAAACATGAACAACCCCAAGAGTAGAATTCTAAATCCCATTTAAACCCAATTTCCACCCCAATTTCTTGATAGTTTCTCCAAGAAACTCAATGAATTTTTGGTAGAAAGGCATTCTGGAAAAGTCCACATCACAATTTTCTGTTTCCCATACTTGGCCCCAGGAGCTCTGAGCTTCCAGAGGTCCTTCTCCTTAGCAATGATATGAAACAGTCCTTCTTCACTCTGAGGTCTGAGCACGTGCAGACCTCTGAATGGTGGAGAACAATTTACATTATGCAAATGATGATGCACGTTAACTCATTCCAGTCATAAATGTCATTAACAGCAAAAATAGTTACATTTTTTACTATCTAAACCCCAAATAGTTTAGTTTTTAGAATGTAAATTGCATGATTCACCTGAATTTGCTTTTGTTTTATTCTTTTGCTTTTTTAACTTGATTGCTAAAAGTAGCAAAACCTGCTCAATACTGTCTAATTAAGAAATAATGTAAAAATGACATAACTTAATTAAACGATCCATACTAATGACTCTTGAATATGTGTCTGACAGTGCTTTTCTCCTTCTTCCCCTTCCCCCCCTCCCCGTCTTCGCTGTGGGTATGTCTTTTTTTAAAAAAAAGTGTGTTTTTAACCAGGGCTAGCAGCTCAAGTTCAATTCCAGTGCTGTGGTACACCAATCGCTTTTAGATGTTTGGTAGCATGATATGTGCCCCATGAGTTCAGAGACATGTATTGTAGACATTCCAGACTCCTAGATGGTACAGGCTTTTTAGCCTTTGGTGGGTTTCCACTAAACACTCACACACATCTAATAAATGAAGGAGACTTCTTGACTAGAATTGGCAGAAAAGAAAGGGTGCAAATATCCTAGCTACAAGTCTTGGTAGTTAGCAATTAGAGAAGAGAAAGGTACAGAAAATTTCCGAACTTCACCCAAGCAGCAGTCCAATGATAGGACACAACAGGAGGACACTCCAGATTTCCATGGGTTTAGTAACTCCAAGATCTCTCTAAATCAGTTGTGTCAAACTCATCCAGTGGAGAAGACCAACTTCCATTTTTACTTATGATCTGTGAGGTGGGGTATAAACTAAGGACTCTATTCTCCCCTCAGTCCACAGAGGAACTGCCACTGATGTCAATGGACGGGGCTCACAAAAATCAACAGTGAGTTATGGCCTTTAGGAAACAACTAAGTTTTTAGATATTTACTATTTGTTCAGTGTCTTGCTGTTGCATTCAGTAGGAAAATATGCTGCCTTTTAGGATCACTGCATTTCCCCCCCTTCGTTTCATTTCCTTCCCCATCCACCTTTCTCTGCTTCTTTCTCTCTTCTCTGTCTTTATTTTTTTTTTCCTTCTTTCTTTTTATTTCCCGATAGCAAATCCCAAATTCCACCCCCTGGAGGGGGCCACTGCTTTCCCACTCCCTCTGCTCAAATGACCAGCAAAGAAATAGTTAATGTTGATGTTTAAAGTATCCTTAGGCTTAGGTGTAAACATTCCAAAGTAGCTGGAGGAGTTTACACCTCTCAGTCCTTCCTTTGGCCTGTATGTGACTCAGGTAGACATCACTGCATTGGTTTACACTGTACTCATGTTTATAAGCTTTTCTTCACATTCATGAGAACTGGAAACATTTTTTTTAAATAGTTGAGAAGGTACAGAATCTGAATACACCATGTAGGCCCCAAAATATGTCACACAGGCTGAATTTATTCCACTGGCTATGAGTTTGACACTTCTGATTAAAATAATCTTAGATCCTTGGTCTCTCAGGCCTAGTCTTGCTCCACCTCCAGCTGTCTGGACATCACCTGGTCATCATGTTAAGGTCATTTCCATATTGTGGCTGGTAAGGCAGCTTGTCTTGCGTACAGGCTTCAGTCAGATAGGATTTTACTTCTGCTGCTAGCTCTCCAACTCCAGATCAGACTCTGGAGCTCTTGTCATCTGCTTCCTGAAACTCTTTAAGGGCCGCTCCTCCTAGCTCCAGCTGTCCTGGCTCTATTCAAGGCCATCTGTTGGGGCCTGCTGCCTGACTCCCTTTCATGGCCAGCTTCCAAGCTACTGCCTTCAGCATACTGCTCAAGACACAAGCTATGTGCCTCTCTCCCTGTTTCTGATTCTCTGTGTTTCTGGGAGGATACTTCCCCTTCTAGCCTCTGATGATCTAAAATGTCCAAAATGTCATGTGGCCCAACACTTTCCCCTCCAGGTCTTTCAGGAGAACAATAACAGTAACCAGTAATGAGCCAGCAGTTTCATTACATATGTTTGTATTTATATTGTGTTAGGAAATATACTGTGGCAGGATCTATCATGCTTATGTTCTTTGCACTCCTGACCTCCTTTCCTAAACTTTAGATTCCCTCCCCCCCCCCCCCAAAAAAAAAGTCTGTGCACATTATTAACATGTATGTAGCTTGTGGCGACATGAACATTTTTATGTCAGATACTATGGGTTTAATTTTCAAATCTGGTTTTCTAAATGAGATGCCTCAAATCTTGCATTTCAGGCATAAATGAGCACTTGGGAAATCAAGTATGTGCTCGATGCCTATATGCAAATCTGAGTGCTCAGATGCCCAACTTTAGGTTCCCAAGTTTGAAAAGTGTGTTCCCCATATATACTCTTTAGATGGCAGAAAAGAATGACCTGGTTGTGTACTGTCGATTCCATGTGCTTTTGTTTCTTATGATTGTAGATGAAAAATGGATATTTTCTGGTAAAAGCCACTTAAATACTATGGCAGGGGCTGGCAACCTGCAGCACGCATGCCAAACGTGGCACGCAAGCCAATATTTGCTGGGGGTCCCAGCCGCCGGCCCCACTCAGCCCTCTGCCTGCCTGGGTGAACAGAACCTCCGGCTGGCAGCAGGCTGAGTGGGCCGGTGGCCGGGACCCCGGCTGGCGGGAGCTGGTGGATGGAACCCCAGACCGGCAGTGGGCTGAGCTGCTCAGCCCACCGTTGGTCTGGGGTTCTGTCCGCTAGCCCTGCTCAGCCTGCTGACGGTCTGGAGTTCCAGCCGCCGGCCCTTTGCCAGCCGGGGTCTTGGCCACCGGCTCCACTCAGCCTGCTGCCGGCCTGGGTGAACAGAACCCCTGGCTGGCAGTGGGCTGAGCAGGGCCGGTGGCCGGGACTCTGGCTGGTAGGAGCTTGCGGAACCCCAGACCGGCAGCAGGTGAGCCGCTCAGTCCGCTGATGGTCTGGGGTTCCAGCCGCCGGCCCCTTGCCAGCCGGGGTCCCGGCCATCAGGCCCGCTTAGCCTGGTGCTGGCGTGGGATACCAGCCGCCGGTCCCGCTCACCTCGCTGCTGGTCTGGCCCCCTGCTAGCCAGGGTCCTGGCCTCCAGCTCCGCTCAGCCTGCTGCCAGTCTGGGGTTCTGTCGGGGGGCCCCTGTAAACCTTAAATTAATGAAGACTCGGCATGCCACTTCTCAAAGGTTTCCGACCCCTGTACTATGGTGATGAAGCCATATAAGAAAAGATATATGGACAAAATAGCCATATGTGTGCTCATATGGGTGCCAGTTTAACAACATACTTAAACATTTACATAACTTTAAGCAATGGATTGACATCATTCAAGCCCTATCAGTTACTCTAATTCATTGAGGGAATCAGCAAGTTTGCAGATGACACTAAACTGGGAGGAGAGGTAGATACGGTGGCAGGTAGGGGTAGGATACAGAGGGACCTAGACAAATTAGAGGATTGGGCCAAAAGAAATTTGATGAGGTTCAAGAAGGACAAGTGTAGAGTCCTGCACTTAGGACGGAAGAATCCCATGCACCGCTACAGACTAGGGACCGAATGGCTAGGCAGCAGTTCTGCCAAAAAGGACTTAGGGGTTACAGTGGACGAGAAGCTGGATATGAGTCAACAGTGTGCCCTTGTTGCCAAGAAGGCCAATGGCATTTTGGGATTATAAGTAAGGGAATTGCCAGCAGATCGAGAGACGTGATTTTCCCCTCTATTCGACATTGGTGAGGCCTCATCTGGAGTACTGTGTCCAGTTTTGGGCCCCACACTACAAGAAGGATGTGGAAAAATTGGAAAGAGTCCAGTGGAGGGCAACAAAAATGATTAGGGGACTGGAACACATGACTTATGAGGAGAGGCTGAGGGAACTGGGATTGTTTAGCCTGCGGAAGAGAAGAACGAGGGGGGATTTGATAGCTGCTTTCAACTACCTGAAAGGGGGTTCCAAAGAGGATGGATCTAGACTGTTCTCAGTGGTAGAAGATGACAGGATGAGGAGTAATGGTCTCAAGTTGCAGTGGGGGAGGTTTAGGTTGGATATTAGGAAAAGGTTTTTCACTCGGAGGGTGGTGAAGCACTGGAATGCGTTACCTAGGGAGGTGGTGGAATCTCCTTCCTTTGAAGTTTTTAAGATCAGGCTTGACAAAGCCCTGGCTGGGATGATTTAGTTGGGGATTGGTCCTGCTTTGAGCAAGGGGTTGGACTAGATGACCTCCTGAGGTCCCTTCCAGCCCTGGTATTCTATGAATAGAAAGATACCATGTGACTTATGTGACCAATGAGAGCTAAACATCACTTTCAAATATTGAGCAATTCCTAATCACGATTTGTACATTATTTTGAAAATGGAAAGCATAATGCAAGTGTTATGTAGTAGCAGTACATAAAGTATCAAATACCTAGAGTAAAATCATTAAGTAAAGTTGAATTATGAATACATTCAAGGAACTTGCAATTGCTCATTGGCATTCTACAAGCAGAAAAGGGCTAAATTCATTAAGCAGATTATTTTTTCTAATTATTTGCTCATCTCTGAGGCCTGATCTGCAGAGTTTTTATACTGGTTTAATTTTTTTGGTTAGTGGTGTGATTTTTCTACCAAAATTGTTAAATAGAGATAACCCCTAGTGTGGATGCAGCTATATCTAGATGGAGGCACCCTATACCAGTATAGCTTATTCCCCTTTCCTACAGGATAGCTAAACAGATATCCGTACAACTGCATCCACCACTTTAACTGTACTGGTTTAATTAAAGCAGTACAATGTTTGTGCATAGATCTGGCCTAATAGAGAGAAATAGATATGTGGTATACATAGAGGCATGTCAATAGAGAGAGATTTCTGCATTATACAATTTTATTGTTATTTAAAATTAACAAATGAAAACTCAGTTCCACTCTAATATTAAAACTAAAATGTCTTCTTTTTTTGCTCAGTACTCAAAACAAAACTGATTTCTGATGCATGTTGTTTTTCAACATGCTGTCTGAAAGTCCTCACAGATTCCTTTCCCTTCTGAGGGACAGCCTTCATCTTTACAGACAGCTCTGTCTTATTCTGTCTTCACAACAAAAGTAGAACTGCACAGGAATTTATTTTTGATGTCCCATTACATTCTAAATCTGCATATTACAAGATGCACCGGAGGTAGAGACAGCCACCAGGCTCTACCGCAGCGGATATTTTTTGGGTAGAGGTTGCTGGCAGCCTGTTCCCTCCTTCTGAAGGTAGCAGGATTGTGCAAGAGGGTGCTGGTTGTGGAATGTTGCCAGTCCACCAGGCTCTCCTCCTCTCTAGACTCAGAAAAAATGCAGGGAGATACTTTTGATGACCCATGTCTCCCTTTGGAGATTGCCAGATCCTTCTGTTTAACAAGCCTTTCTAATCTAGCTAGCCAGATTTGCTTTCTTCTGTTGCATAAAATGGACCTTTTTCACTCTGAACCTTGTTTTGAACTGAATTCAACATAAACTCAAAACAACATTATTTGATGGGATTAATAATTTAAAAAGGGATCTATTTTCTGTTACAACATTAAAGTTCCAAATAACTTTAGAAAGATACTTTTGTTTCATTTTGGAAGGACTATCTCCTTTCTGGTACCAGAAGCAAAAAACAACACAGAAAGTAGTGCTTGGAACATCACAGAGTATAAATGGCTCTTCTGTGGAGTGCATAACAAAAATACTGTTGAACCAATACATTATTTATCACACATGCTAACTAAATCCAAAGTCTAGCACAAAGCATGTAGGATGTTTGGGCCCCGTTAGAAACTAGTATATTAATTTGGCATTCACGTCAGTGCTCAATGTACTACCTTTCCCTATACCATGTCAATGGAGTCGTGGCAAATCTATGAACAGTCATATTTGCACACCTGTAACCCTCCTGTGTGAGTTCATTTGAGAGTGTAGAGATTGCCTGGTGTTATCCATGTAATTGTTCTGGGGGCATGTAGTGCACTGGATGAGGTATACCACATGAGGTGTGATAGGCATGTGTGGGATCCATGGAAAAAGTATGTTGTGGGGCTGGGGGTGTTTATTGTTCTAGCAGTGGAGATATATCTGAGATTTTGCAGGCAGGGTCTGGTGCCATGTCCATTTGTTATGCATAGTGGCATAGGCGCCGACTCCATGGGTGCTCCAGAGCTAAGCACCCACCGGCAGCCAGCTCCTCCCTCTGCCCCACAGCGCCTCCCACCTATCAGTGGCCCTGCCAATCAACTCCTCCCCCTCCCTCCCAGTGCCTCCCACCTGCCACAATCAGCTGTTCTGCGGAGTGCAGGAGGCGCTATGGGGAGGGGGCGGAAATGGGTGGGAAGAGGTAGCGGGAAGAGGCAGGGTGGAGGCTTGAGGGAAGGGGTGGAGTGGGGTTGGAGCCTGGGGTAGAGTGGGGGTTGAACATCCATGGGGCAAGGAGGAATCCGGTACCTGCGCACAGTGGTACCCTACTGGCAGGGCTGTCCTTAGGCATACACAATATAAGCAGTGTAGGGCACCCAAAAATTTGGGGGACCCCTGGGTCTTAGTGTCCACCCTCCTGCCTCTTCCTATCCCTGTTCTGACCCTTCCTGCAGGCTCCCACAGCTAGCTGCTGCAGCCTGATTACTCTTACTCTGGAGGGGATCTAGTAACTTAAAAGTGAAAAAGCTTTCAAGGCTGCCAGACCTATTAGCACAACATTGAAACTGTTAAAGAGACATTCAAGTGGTAATGAATCCATTTAACAGGCATTTGCCAACCCCCAGGTATATACTGTCAGTTTCTGAATTTACTGACAAAAACAGTTGTGCATTCCTGTAATATTCATTCAGAACATGAATGCATCAGATGAAGTGAGCTGTAGCTCATGAAAGCTTATGCTCAATAAATTTGTTAGTCTCTAAGGTGCCACAAGTACTCCTTTTCTTTTTGCGAATACAGACTAACACGGCTGCTACTCTGAAACCACTCAGAACATGTTAGTCTACAGGACCTTAGTTTAAAATTTGCTTTAAAAATATTTCATTAACGTCTTACTGAAGATGATAAAATCACATCTCTAAAAAATCCTTGGAAAGGGCCCTTAAAGAGACCATACCCCTTTCCTGCCAGATAGCTGGACAAATGAGTTTTCCTTTCTTTATTTCTGACTATTTGATTAACTAGTTTTAAGAGAATCCTCTAGCTAAATCAGTACCTTAGTAAGATATAAAATCCTTTGTTATGCCTAAAATCTTTGGAAACATATTTTTTAAAGTTAGTGAAATTTCATAAACATGTCTATTGTTAAGTAAATTAGTGTTCCCTTTTTTTAAAAGCAATTGTTGGGAACACTGGGGCATGGCCACTAGGTAACTTGAGGGGATGGAAGACCACGAGTGTCGATGAAGCCCCCTCGCACTAGGCCCCGGTGTCCTTGGCCCCCCTCCTGCCTGGAGGCACTCGCAGCAGCTCTGCGTGCTAGGCCCAAGTGTCCTTGGCCCCCCCCCGCCTGGAGGCACACACAGCAGTTATGCTGAGAATCTGCAACAGTATGTTGCAGAGTCAGACTGCCTGAAACTAAGCAAGGCCAAACAGGGGAGATATGGAAGAACAATGCTGAATAAAGCAGCTTTATGTATAGTTTAACAAATGATACAGAGAATCAGGGAACTAGCTGGGAACTGGATTGGCTGGCTATATGGATACTTGGAGGAGCTTGCTATTGGATAAGTATGCTGGGAAAAAGGATGTATAAAAGCCTGTGTAACTTCCTGCTCTGTTGTACAGGATTTGAGATTCAAATCTCCCTGTACCTTTTTGAAGCTTCAAATAAACTTTTCTGCTTCTCCACACCGTTGTGATTATTGGGTGTAGCACACCGGGTAATGAACCAACTCAAGCTGTTGTTCAGCCTCTCGGCACTGGGTGCCGGCAACAGCTTTTGGCGTCCCTGGGTGGGCTCGAGGCTGCAATTTAGCCTTGCACGGACCCCTCCTGGAGGTCGAGGATTGCGGCGAGAACCGACGCCCAGCGCGCACCGGTGAGCTCATCGGGGGCCTCGGAGGAGACGCGATTTGATCGACCCCAGAGGGCACAACGGTGCAACGCACTCATATAGTGGAGAAGCTGTTGTGGACGGCGGTGAAGAACCGGTCCCTTAGACGTGGGGGAGGAGCAGCTGCAGGCCACGGTGAAGAACCGGTCCCTTGGATAAGGTAGGAACCTTTTAAAATCCAGATTATATGCTCTGTTGGAACCTGGGGACGCCCAGAGTTACCCTGTAGGTATGGGACAGGGACAGAGCTCAGAGGTTAGGGCATGGTGTACGCCCCTAGAGTGCATTCTAGCAAACTGGAAGGTATTTGGTGCGGATCCAATGACTAAGAGCCAATTAAAACGATTCTGTACAGTTGACTGGCCTCAATATCAACTAGAGGACCAGGAGTGGTGGCCACCAGGAGGGTCAATTAATTACAACACGATCCTTCAGTTACTCCTGTTCTGTCAGAGAACAAGGAAATGGAATGAACATATGTATGCACATTTGTTTCTGACTTTATGTACTCGACCAGATATTTTACAGCGCTGTAATCTGACTCCAACTGGTTTGGTAGCAGCTAATGTTAGTCCCCAGACCCCCACCCCCACTGTAATGGCAGAGCTGGTGTCCCCTTCGGCCCCTACACCCACACCTTGTAAGCCCCCAATGGTTGGCCTATACCCCTTAATCACCGAAACTAAAGTCGCCTGGTCTGGATCAGACAGGCGTCCTGCCACAACTATGCAGGTTTATACTCATGTGCCCTTTAATCCTGTGGATTTGGCTGCTTTCAAAGCACAGGCAGGAGAGTTTTCCTCCAACCCAAGCAGGTTTATATCAGTCTTTGAGGGGTGCCTCAGTAGTCACAAGCCGGACTGGGATGATTGTAACGTCCTCCTGCGAACCCTATTGTCTGAGGTTGAAAGACAACAGGTTGTGTCCAAGGCAAGGGAGGAGGCGTAGAGACGGTACGACCGGGATCATATTAATGCACAAGTCCCCAGCAGACCCCAGGTGGGATCCAAATGATCATGGGGATATGACCCGCCTTACCTCCTATAAGGAGTTGCTTTTGCATGGACTCTGTCACTCGGCTGTCCGACATAATAATTGGGCAAAGCCATATGAAGTAATGCAGGATTTAAAAGAAAGCCCAGGGGCCTTTCTACAGCGTATTCGGGACACCATTCGACAGAACACTAATGCAGACCCCGATGATCAGGCAACTGAGTCAATTATTAAGGGAATTTTTACGAGCAGAGCAGCCCCTGATATTAAGAGAAAGTTACAAAAAAAGGAGGATTTAATGGGTATGACCATGGTATAAATTTTAGAGACTGCAAACCGAGCTTATAGTCTGAGAGAGACAGAGAAGGAGAGAAAGCAAGTGAGATTGATGGTAACAGCGGTACAGGCCGGCACTAAGAGAAGTGGCCGGGGAGGAAGGGGCCGTGGACGCGACCATCCGGGCCTGCAGGAGAGACGACTGGGTCGCAACCAGTGTGCCCTGTGTCAACAGGAGGGACACTGGAAAAATGAGTGCCCAAAGAGGAAAGAAAAGGGAGGTGCCCCTATGATGGCGATGGTGGAGCAGGAATAGGGGTGTCAGGGGAGACGGACCACCCTACCCCCGGAACCCCGAGTAAAGATGCGGGTGGGAAGCTCAGAAATAGATTTTTTAGTGGACTCTGGAGCGGCCCGAACTGCCGTAAATCAGCCTCTTCAGTTGCCAGTAGCAGATTCCCTTACTGTGGTGGGAGCCACAGGCAGGGACACCAAGTGCCCAGTGTATGCCCCAGCGGAATGTGCTTTGGGAGACAGGACTATATCCCACAAGCTGGTATACCTCCCTGAGTGTCCAACACCTCTGCTGGGACGGGATCTACTTTGTCGCCTCGGTGCCACACTGCATTTTACTGAGGACGAAATAACCCTTACCTTACCCCCTGAGAATGCCTGGATCATGACCCTTGCAGTTGAGCCCTCAGCCATGCAAGCCCCAGAATGGAGTCCGTGGGAAGACCAGGTGTACCCCCTCGTGTGGGCATCAGGGATTCCAGGAAAGGCCACCCACCAGACCCCTATTACTATTCAGCTCATACCAGGGAAAGGCCCAGTGCAAGTAAAACAGTATCCAATCAAGAGGGAAGCCAGAGAAGGTTTACAGGAAACTATAGATCGATTCCTAATGTATGGTATTCTCCGGGAATGTCAGTCAGCCTGGAACACTCCCATTCTACCCGTACAGAAGCCTGATGGCACGTATCGGCTGGTACAGGACCTAAGGGCAGTCAATGAACGGGTTAAGACTCTGCACCCTCTTGTCCCTAACCCGTACACCTTATTGGCTTCTATAGGGGGACAGTATACCCATTTTTCAGTCCTTGATCTGAAAGATGCTTTCTTTACCATCCCAGTTGCCACCCCATCACAGGAGATCTTCTCCTTCGAGTGGGAGGACCGAAAAAGGGTTAAAAAGCAACTTTGCTGGACAGTGTTGGCCCAGGGATTTAAAAACTCTCCCACCCTTTTTGGCCAGGCTCTGGCCAGGGACCTACAGGAGTGGGATAATGAGGAGGCTCTCCTTCTGCAGTATGTAGATGATTTGTTAATTGCCACTGTGGGCCAAAAACCCTGCCTTAAAGCCACCGTGAGCCTCCTGAATTTTATTGGACTCCGGGGATATCGTGTAGCACGGAGTAAGGCTCAAATTGCCCTCCCAGAGGTACGGTACCTCGGGTTTCACATACGGCAAGGGGAGCGTCAGCTTTCAAGCGAAAGAAAGGAAGCTATCTGTCAAGTTCCTACCCCAAGTAACCGTAAGCGGCTCAGGGCATTTCTGGGTATGGAAGGCTTTTGCAGGATATGGATCCCAGAGTTTGGACTGTGGGCTAAACCCCTGTACGACTGTGTAAAAGGAGCGGATCATGACCCCTTCTATTGGACCCCAGAGGCTGACAGGGCATTTAAAATCCTGAAAAGAAAATTGATGGAAGCCCCAGCTCTGGACCTGCCGGATCTCTCTAAGCCGTTTCAGTTGTATGTACATGAACGAAGGGGGGTGGCCCTAGGAGTGCTTACACAGCTGTTATGAGCATGGAGACGTCCCGTGGCTTATTTTTCTAAGCAATTGGATCAGGTTGCAAAGGGTTGGCCAGCATGTTTACGGGCGGTCACAGCTACTGCCCTATTGCTTGAGGAAGCCGAGAAGCTAACATTGGGAGGGGTTATGCAAATCTATACTCCCCATATGGTCCGAGCCTTATTGGATGCAAAGGGAGGGCTTTGGCTCACCCAGGCTCGGATTGCTCGGTACCAGGCTAAGCTGTTAGAGAACTCTGAAGTCACCCTACAGCCTTGCCCCTCCCTTAACCCAGCCACTCTCTTGCCAGAAACAGAGGAACAGAAACATAACTGTTTAGAGATCATAGATGCCCAGTACTCCAGCCGTCCGGATTTAAAGGATGTACCTCTCCCAAATGCAGATTATGAGTGGTACACTGATGGTAGCAGTACTGTAATAGATGGGCAAAGGAGGGCAGGTTATGCTGTTGTGACCCTCCATGACACTGTGGAAGCTGAAGGTTTGCCTGCTGGGACCTCTGCCCAGCTTGCCGAACTAATAGCCCTGACCCGTGCACTTGAACTGTCAAAAGGAAAGCGGGTCAACATTTTTACTGATTCAAAGTATGCTTTTGGTGTGCTGCATGCTCATGCTGGCCTATGGAAGCAAAGGGGAATGCTGACAGCCCAAGGCTCCCCAGTCAAGTACGGGCCCCAAATCCTCCGGCTCCTAGAAGCCATACAACTCCCCTCGGAAGTGGCGGTGGTACACTGTAAAGCCCATCAAAGGGAGGATCAAGATGTGGCCAGAGGTAACACCCGGGCAGATAGAGAGGCTAAGCATGCTGCCACCCTGCCATCCCCTCAGGCTGAGAACGCCCATATGCATGCCCTTATCCCATCAGTAGGGGAGCTTCCAACCCCTCAGTACTCTGGGGAGGAGAGACAGCTAACTGACAAACTCGGTCTCCGGGACAAGGAGGGATGGCTCCATTCCCCAGAAGGGAAGGTCCTCTTACCAAAGGGCCTAATCCGGCCAGTGCTGCAGAAACTACATCAAACCACTCATGCTGGCAGGGAAACACTTATCCAGCTAATGGGAAAATACTTTATCACTTCCGGACTCCGACCCCTGGCTGCCCAGGTACAAGCGGACTGCTTAGTCTGCCAAAAGAAGAACCCCCGACCGGGACATCCTGTGCCACCAGCTGCCCTAGAACCCACTCCGGGCCCCAGACAAGTGTGGCAAATAGACTTTACTGAGTTTCCCCGGACCCAAGGGTTCAAATATCTCCTTGTTATAGTGGATCGGTTCAGCGGATGGCCAGAAGCCTTCCCATGCCGTAACTGCACTGCCAGGACAGTGGCCCTCAAGTTTGTTAAGGAGCTCATTCCTCGCTTTGGACTCCTCCTGTGGATGGAATCTGACAATGGGACACACTTCACGTCAAAAATCATTCAAAGCATCTCACATGCCTTACAGATCCCCTGGAAACTCCATACGCCCTGGAGACCGCAAGCCAGTGGTGTAGTGGAGCGTACCAATCAGACCCTTAAACGGCATCTCTCAAAAGTGTGCCAAGAAGCCTCACTGCGATGGCCTGATGCTTTGCCCCTTGTCCTACTCCGTATCCGCGTTCTCCCAAAGGGTAGATTAGGGCGTAGTCCTTTGAAATTATGTTTGGAAGGGCATGGCCCATGAATGGCACCCCGGTTCTGTCAGGGGAATGGGAGTTGGGTAATGGTTTTTTGTCACAGTATATGTGTTCCCTGTCTGCTGTTCTCTTGTCTCTTCACAGGTATACCAAGGATTCCCAGCCTCTCCCCTTGGACTCTCCCGTTCACTCCTTACAGCCCGGTGACTCTGTGCTTGTTCGCACCTGGAAAGACGAGCCTCTCCAGGAAAAGTGGAAAGGACCCTATACCGTCCTGCTGATCTCCCATACAGCGGCAAAGATCGAGGGACACAAGAACTGGATCCATCACTCTCGTCTGAAGGCAGTACCCACCCCCTCGTCAGCAGAACAGTGGACCGTCCAACCTGCTAACTCCTCATCTAGTGACGATCTCGGGCTAAAGCTACTGTTTAAAAGACACAAATAGCGGGCACCTTAATGCTAAAATGGGCCCACCCAGGTACTGGAGACCCTGGGTTGGGAAGACTCTGGTAATAATTAATTGGGTAACATTGTTATTCTCTGTATTGGTATTTCCAAACTGTGCATATCGGGAGCATAACTCCTTTGTTTTGCTTGCGCACCATGTTGCTAATTTAACAAACCAGACTGATTGCTGGGTATGTGCTCCAACTCCACTGTCCCCCAAAACGGGAATGCCCCTTGACATGCTGCCCTTGACCCTAGCAGAATTAGCCACCACCAAAGAGCAGGAAAAAACAGACTCACCGCTCTGGAACAAGACCTCTTTACAGCAAGCCACCTATCAGGACCAGGAGTATTCAGTTGCAGTACTCACTGAGGGAGTGTTATGTTTTACCTAAAACCAATCTGATCACTATGGGCATCCTGTGGAAAAGAGCTCCTGTGTTATTACACAGTGGGCTGATGGGTATTAAATAAAGACCAACAGGGAAGGCCAACAGTGTGGGTGTAATGGTTCCTCCCCTTTTAGGGAAACACTTACAAATAATCTTACCACAAAAAAAGGGGTTTGGAAATGTAACTTGCCGTCAAGTTAACATCTCCAATGTAGCAAGCCCAAGTGAGAAAACTCAGAGCCAAGGCTGTTGAGTGTTCTCAAAGGGGGGAGTTGTTGGGAACACTGGGGCATGGCCACTAGGTAACTCGAGGGGATGGAAGACCACGAGTGTCGATGAAGCCCCCTCGCACTAGGCCCCGGTGTCCTTGGCCCCCCTCCTGCCTGGAGGCACTCGCAGCAGCTCTTCGTGCTAGGCCCAAGTGTCCTTGGCCCCCCCGCCTGGAGGCACACACAGCAGTTATGCTGAGAATCTGCAACAGTATGTTGCAGAGTCAGACTGCCTGAAACTAAGCAAGGCCAAACAGGGGAGATATGGAAGAACAATGCTGAATAAAGCAGCTTTATGTATAGTTTAACAAATGATACAGAGAATCAGGGAACTAGCTGGGAACTGGATTGGCTGGCTATATGGATACTTGGAGGAGCTTGCTATTGGATAAGTATGCTGGGAAAAAGGATGTATAAAAGCCTGTGTAACTTCCTGCTCTGTTGTACAGGATTTGAGATTCAAATCTCCCTGTACCTTTTTGAAGCTTCAGATAAACTTTTCTGCTTCTCCACACCGTTGTGATTATTGGGTGTAGCACACCGGGTAACGAACCAACTCAAGCTGTTGTTCAGCCTCTCGGCACTGGGTGCCGGCAACACAATGAACATTGTTATGAACACACTAAACCTCTGTGACTGATTAATTTAAAAGAATGTCTTTGTTTCAGTGAGTTAAATATGTAGTAATCTGGGATGATCACTTTATGAAAGTTTAAGAGCACATTTAAAATATAAAATCAGCTTAGAAATACTGATTAAGAAAATGTAAAACAGTGAAGAGCTGCATCATGCATTCCATAATATTTAATGTTGTATTCAGCAAGACAGCCCTTACTACAAAGTTTTTGCAAATAAATCTCTGACAAACTTCAGAAAACCTGTGACTGACATTTTTTATTCCCAAGTTTAATGCTTTTAATTAGGTACCTTCTGCATGTCCACTCTTCACCTTCTGGCATGCAGTGGAAAACATGCTCCATTTTCTTTAGAAAGAAATTGCAGAAGAGTGTTTTTTTTCAAATGTCATTTGCTTCATTTGGGTTCAGGGATTTGGCTGGAAGGGGTGAGCAGGGTGCGGGAGGGAAAAGAGGAGGGAGACCGTGGGGAGAGGCCGGGGCCTGGGCAGAGGGGGGCAGAGCAGGAGTGGAGCATGGGCGGAGCCACAGGTGGGCTGGGAAGTTAGCCTCCCCAAGCAGCAGCTTCACCCACCGCCCATGACAGCAGGGGAGAGTGGGTCGGCTCCTGCACACCCAGAGCGCACTGCAGCCTCCTTAGGCAGGGGCCATATTCACAGAGCCGAATGCGTCAGCACTGTGCATTCTGCATGAGGGAGAGGGTACGGGGCTCTCTGTGGGGAACTGTGACTCTCCGCCACCGTGAGGCAGGCTGGGCGGCTCAGTATCCTTCGCTGCCTAGTCCCTCCTGCCCCCAGGCTGCAAGCCTGGGCAGCCATCGGGCATAGGGGCACCAGTCTAATAATACTGCGTAGCGCCCCATAAATCCTAAGGACGGCCCTGCCTCCTGGAAACAGAACCGTTAGGCTCCCAGTCAGCCCTTTGTGTCAGAATCCCTAAGAGTCTTTCTGTCAGAATCTGTCAACCTCCTTCCAAAATGGCTGCTGTGTGTCAGTCTCTTCTGGCCCCTCCTCTGCTGCCATTCACAAAGCTCAAAGAAAACCCAGAGGAAGAATTGCCTTGAAAGAGTAAACCCTTTCAAAGCTTACACATACATGGGACTTTGTGAAGGCTGAAATCATGAGTCTACAACCCATTTTTGAGAACCACTAAAGATAATGTTGATCATTAGGGATTATTATTATTATGTGTTTGTTAAGCACTCATAGTGGGCCCAATTCTTATTTATTTATTGTGTTCCCGTAGCACCCACGATTTGCTAGGCACTGCTCACACACACAGGAAGACATGGCCTCTGTCCCAAAGAGCACGTGAGCATGTGCTCAACTTTACACATTGAGTTCAATGGGACTTGTCTCATGCATAAAGCTAAGTATATGCTTAAATGTTTGTGGAATCAGGGCCTAAGAACATAAGCAACATAACAAGGGGTAAAGGAAAAGGATCCACACAAAATAAGTACAATTTTTATAAAGTTTATACTTTTAAAAATATCTGTTATAGCTGTGGTTTTTCAACAGTGATTTTGGGTGCAGCAGTTTTGGGGTGCCCAACTAGAGATATCTTAAAGTAGCCGGATTTTTTCAAAAGGTAGGCACTCAGCACATTTCTCAAGCTGGTCACCCCAAAATTGAGATCCCCTGACTCACTAATCACTGTTGAAAGACTTGTCCTTTAATTTTAAAAATTAAATTAATACATATTAGCTGAACCCAGGATGCCAACATTCTCTCCATTATTACTTGGCCTGTTTCTTGCAGGCATCACAGAAAAACGGGGTCTGGAGGAAGAAAATGAAGAAGCATAGAATAGTGCCTTACAGCTCAGTTTCAGGAGGGCATTCCATGCATATGGGGTAGTGAAGAAGAAGGCGGCGTGGGACGTTTGTGTGATGCTGATAAATGCGAGGACAAGGCTGGCACCAATGGCAGAGCTGAGGAGGCTGGGGTGATATGATAAGAGACAACTGTGGATAAGTAGGGAGGGGTGAGGTTGTGATGGGCCTTGAAGCTGAGGACAAGAAGCTTGTAATTGATGTGGTGAAACGGGTAAGCGGCAGGAGGGATTTAAAAGAATAGGGTGAAATAATCAGAGCAATGGGCAAAGGGACTGAAGGCAGGGCCAGAGAGAAATCCCTAATGACCTCCAAACACATGTGTAAACCGACCATCTTCTAAAAAGAGTCTGAAACCATCCATTCCACCGATGAACTGAGGCCTATGTGACTCCCCAAAAGTCATTCTTTTCATTGGCACTCTTGCCTACTGGCAGCATTTCTGACACAAATGCTCTCATGGGCAGAGAAGAGACTTGTCCAATATGACAACAGCAAGCAGACCTACCACAAGCCAAAGCAATAAATAACAGCTTGTTTGCAGAGTGAACTTTTCCTATGCCTCTTGGAGTGTAGAAGCCCACCAGAACAGCTGTCTTACATGGGCCAGGGGACTGGAAGGCAGGGCTTGAAGCCAAATATTCAGGTATTCTAATTCAAGCTGTATTGCTGCCTTGGGCAAGTCACAGGCAGTCAGTTTTTCAGAAACATTTACTAAGTTTGGCTACTTCCATTTTTGGGGTGTCCATCTTGAGCCACCAAACAGTCAAGTTTTCAAAAGAGTTCAGCAGCACCCAGTAGCTCCAATCTAGACACCTAAATAAGTCTCCGTGGTTCTGTTGGTTGCTGGCAATGTCGAAAATTTGGCCACTTCATTTAGGTGGTAAGATGTGAACTGAGCTGTTTGGAAAATACAGCTCCCAATTGTGGATACTCCGAACTTTGGAAAAAGGGCTCCCCAGGCCTAATTTTCATGGGTGCTGGGGGTCTGCAGCTTGCTAGAAATCTTGAACACTCCTGAAAATCAGAGACAAAGCATCCCAAATTGGAAACCTGAAAACTGAGGCACACAAAATTAGTGAATGTATCTGAAAACGTTGCCCTTTATGTCTGTCTGTTTTTCCAGGGATGTTGTGGAAATTAATTAATGTAAAATTTTCAGAAGCACCAAACTGATTTAGATGCCTAGGTCCCATTTTGAAAAGTGAATTGAAGGAAGTTAAGTGCCTAAATACCTTTAAAAATCTTGGCTGAAGGCACTTAGGAACCTAAGTCTTATTGAAAGTCAGTGGAATTTAGGCTCCTAACTTATTCCCAGATTACTTTTGAAAATGGGAATTAGGCTACTAAGTAATGTAGATGCTTTTGAAAATGTTACCCAGTGTTTGTTCAATACTTTGAAAATGTACAGAGTGAAATATAGTCTATGTACTATTGTGAATTTGCAAAAACAAGCACTGGAATTGAGAGGAGTTTTTTTTTTTTTTTTAGATAATCTTCCTCAGTTCAGGACTTGAGCAGCAGCTTTTAAGCGCAACCTCACACGATGCACTAGCAGTAGGAAAAGAGCGTTGAAGCAAGATAGGTGAATAGCCTGGGACCTCTCCAGACTCAGAGTGGAGTTTGCAGGAGCCATATTGAGAGGAAAGAGAGCACTGCTATAGCAGCCACAACAAACTCTGGCTGCAACAAACCCCCGACCTGGGGAAAACCAGCCCTGCTATCAGGAGGAGAGCAGCAGTCACACTGGGTCCCAGCCTGAGAGGAACATGTCAGCTAGCATTGCAGACCTGAGAGATGACCTTTCACCATCCTCGCTAACGCTAAGAGGAGCTGACCAGGAGATCTGCACCTGCCTAGTTTCAGAGAAGAAAAGCTGCAGCCATCCTCCAGCCCAGAGCAGCAACACATGCCTGTTCCTGAAGGCTCCACCAGCCAAATTATTGTGTTCCAGAAGGGCCAGTATCCTGGTGGGTGACCAGACTCATCGACTCATCCGCCCTGATCTGGATAAGTGTAAGCAGTCCCAGAGGCACACCTCTGCAACTCCTTTCTGAGCTAGAACAGGGTATTAGATAGACTCTTGGACAACATGTGTGCAGACTGTGGGCTTGAGACTCCACTGTCTTTTGTCTTGTGTAGTCACCAACAGTGTTACAAGGTAACTGTAAAACGCTACCACACGGGAATGGCTGTACACTCATTCTGCACAGGTGTAAATGATTAGGTGAGGTGCAAGGCAGTGATGAATTGAGCCTTATGTACTCTATGGGTCAGATTCGTGGCTGTTGTAAATCAGCCTAGTTCCTTTGATGGCAATGAAGAAGCTGAGACTCCAACTTCATATTTCTGCTACCACACCTCCGTTATGAAGATCCATTGCAGGCAGCAGTTTTGGCTTCCTAAGCTCTGTTGTAGGCCGTTCTTGTCACATGCCTAGGGGTCTATGATCTCTGTTTTTTCTGCTAATTTATCTCCTGGAGCTTTCTACAAATAACAGCAAAAGATCTCCAGGTCCCTCTGCTTCTGTTGAGGATGGAAGTAGAGGGGGGCAAGGGTGTCTAAAAAATACGTAATTTTCTTCTCACTTCATTGTTCCCTCTCCATCTGAAATGACAGGTGTGCTGAGCAGGAATGGTGTGTGAATCGATTTGGAGGCAATCAGTGACACAGCAGCTGGCCAGAGCCGAACACCAAGTCATCGATCGGCTCCAAATCAATTTGCACACCGCTCCTGCTCACGTTACCTGCCATTTCACACAAAGAGGGAACAGTGAAGTGAGAAGAAAATTGCACAAAAGTACACTGGGACCTTTCTAAATAATCTGAGAGGTCACTTACTAGCCACCCTTTCCTTATTGTCTGTGTGTCTATACTATAGATGAAAGTATGTGACGGGGCTATATTGCTATACCTTGTTCCATGGCTTAGATGCTATTGAAAGGGAACATAAGACACTGGGAGAAACAACTGATGACTGGCAGATAGCCTGGATAAGACACACTGGGCCAGATTCTCTGTTGCCTTGCACCTTCTGTATTAGCTATTTACACTAGTGCAAAGTGGGTGTAAATCTGCCATTCTCAGCTGCTCAGGTGTAAACAACGACCCAAGGTGACAGACAGTGGAGAATCGGGCCCTTTAGTTTCTGAACACACTTATCTGTGAACTGGTTTTTATATGTTTTAATAATACAGATGTTGTGCATGCCTAGAAGGCCTTCCATCTGCAGATGTCAATGCGCTTTATAAGCATCCATGAATTAAGACTCTTAGCACTCATGTCAGGTAGAGGGGTATTATTACCCTCAGCAACAAGATGTGTGCCAAGCATAATTGCTTAGTCACTTTGGTTTGATGGTGCTCTCCTTTCCCCCTTTCTTTGACTGTATCTTCACATCTAATTTGGACTGTAGACTTTTTTGGGCATGGACCTTGGCCCCAATTCATTCCCTGTTCCAGTGGAGGGGCCAAAGGAGGCAGCTTGTGCTCCCCTATCCTGAGGCTGCCATTGGCCATTCTGGCCCAGGGGCAGGTCAGATTGCCATGAAGGAGACCCTAACCTGTGCCCTGGTTGTCATGGCTCTATGGGCCTTGCAGCAGCTAATGAATACCTGAGGCATAGGAACACCCAGGCACGCACTGAATGTCCCCCTTCCCAGAGGCTCTTGCATTGGGGCACAGAAGCATCATACACTGGGGTTATTTCTGGGGAGAAGCTTAGCCAGTGCAAAATGATCATAAGGTAGCGATGAATTGGGCCCCCTATCTTCATACATGTCTGCATAGCACAAAAGTGCCAATGCACAGCAATGTCTGTAAACTGCCATGGACAATAATATGAATAATAATTTTACGGATTAGGAAAGTGAGGCGCTGCACAATTGAGTAAATTGCCCAAAGTCATATTGCAAGTCAATGCCGTATCTTAACTCATCACTTAACCATGTTTAATCACTAGATCATGCTGTCTCTCCTCTTAATAACAAAATAAAACAGTGTAGATAGCATACAGCTAAATGCATTTGAAAGATGCAGTGGAAGCTAGGATAGGGGCTCTGTATTTGTTCTGCTGCAGTTCAGGACATGGTGAGTGCCTAAATAGAGCAGAGAGCTGCATTCCTTGCATTGCTTTTGGGGTTAGCAACTGAACTAGGGAAAATGAACAACTCTGAACACAGGTCCTCTCAGGTTCAGTAGAAGAAAAACTAGTTTTCGACTACTTTATTATTTACTAATTATTAATGCAAGGATTGACTATGTGCTTATCTGTTTACAGGGGGTTGGATTGCAGATAGTCCTAAAACAGAAGGAAGGAAGGAGGGAAGGATTCTCCACTTCACCCTTTGAACAGGACTCCTGCATCACTTAGACTGTAAACTCTTCGAGGCAGGGACCATCTTTGTTTTGAGCACCTAGCACAATGGGGACCTGGTCCATGCCTAAGGCTCCTAATTCATAATAATTAATAACAGCTCTGGGGCTCAAGAGAGCGCAGGGTCTGCATGTCAGATGCTCCCCCCCGAGAGAAAGTGGACAAATGGAACCATGCAGATGGTTAGCTGGCTCCACCTTAGAGTGGGATCTTGCAAATTATTACACCCCGTCCATACAATAGGGAGGGACGTGTGTGTCTGTGAGGCACAGTGCCTCTGGTGTTCTCCCCAAGGTGGTGCACTTTTATCTCATACCGTGGGCTCTGCATACAAGCACAAAGTAGCCAAGTAGTTGCAATTTAGTCTACATATTTTTTTGTGTACTTTATCAACCTTCACATGTGCTGGAGGCTTTGCACTTGTACACTGGGCATGCACTAAAAGGTTCCCATGTCTGGGATTTTAAAATACATTTCAGTCCTTCTTTAAAGGGACATAACAGGTCATTTCAAATTTGTGGCTATCAAAAATAATTGCAGAAGTCAAAATGTTGTCATTCCTCCAGGAATATTAAAAACACATAGGCCATTGCTGGTGAGGGTGGTAAAAGGGCTGGCTGATGGAGTGCTTTACCCATCTGACACGTGCTGATGCTTTTCATCCATCACCTGTTAATCTCAGACCTGTGGATCTTGCCTACCCAGACTGGATTTTAGCGGTTACTCTGAAAGTAGACTCCCCTTTTGAGGAGTATATAGGAGGGGAACTTGATTGCTCAAAGGATTGCTGATGGGCTATTGAGCTTTCAGAACCAGTCTTAGTATTTTGTGTGGGCCTGCACAATAATTTTTCCAACATAAGTGTTTCCTGCCTACTGTGATCACATCACTATGTATAGGGCTGGCCTGGAGAACCTGGAGAGGGTTAGCGAGATGATTCTTTGGGTTGTAAAAAATGTAACCGACTCACCGTAGACATGAAAATGTGTATACGTTTGTGTATCTCTTTAAATGAACTTCTCAGCATGCACGCAGCCTAGAGTTGCCAACTTTCTAATAGCAGAAAACCAAACACCCTTGCCCCGCCCCCTGTCCTGCCCCTTCTCTGAGGCCCCATCCCTCACTCACTCCATCCATCCTCCCATCCTCGCTCCCTTGCTCACTGTCCCCCACCCTTGCTCACTAACTCATTTTCACTGGGCTGGGGCAGGGGGCTGGGGTGTGGGAGGGGGTGAAGGCTCCGGCTTGGGGTGTGGGCTCTGGGGATAAGGGGTTTTGGGTGCAGGAGGGGGGGCTCCACATTGGGGCCAAGGGGGGTCAGAGTGTGGGAGGGGGCTCTAGGCTGGTGCAGGAGATTGGGATGTGGGAGGGATTATAGGCTGTGGGCCAGGGGTGTGGGTTCTGGGGTGGGGCCAGAAATGAGGGGTGCAGCGTGCAGGAGGGGGCTTCAGGAAGGGGCATGGGGCTGGGGTATGGGAGGGTGGTGGGTTGTGGGCTCTGGGAAGGAGTTTGGGTGCGGGAGGGATTGTGAGCTGGGGATTGGGGAGCGGAAGAAGGTTTGGGGTGGGTAGTGCTGACCTCAGGCAGCTCCCAGGAAGCAGCCAGCATGTTTGGCTCTTAGGTGGAGGCATAGCCAGGATACTCTGTACGCTCCCCCCCGCTCCAGCAGGTGCCACCCCCGCAGCTCCCATTGGCTGCAGTTCCCGGCCAATGGGAGCTGCGGTGGCAGCACTTGAGGTAGGGGCAGCGTGCAGAGCCCCTGTGGCCTCCCCTCTGCCTGGGAGCTGGACATGCTGGCCGCTTCCTAGGAGCCACATGGAGCTGGCCAGGGAGCCTGCCTGCCTCCCTGTGCTGCCAACCGGACTTTTAACGGCCCGGTCAGCGGTGCTGACTGGAGCCACCAGTGTCTCTTTTCGACCTGGTGTTTCAGTCAAAAACCAGACACCTGGCAACTCTAAGACAGCCTCCTGTTGTGGAACTGGAGCCCAGCTGCCTGTGCTGCAGTCCCACAGAGTTACAAATGTTCTTTAAAAAGGCTTGAAAGGGACAGTTGTCTGATAAATTGGTGGTTGGGGGGACACTAGGCTCCTAGCTGGTGACCTATTATGTGCATTCTGATGATTTCTACCCCTCTTTATTTTTTCATTCATAGGGTTTCTATGACACTCTTCCCCATAATATCTGAGCACCTCACAAATATTGATGAGTTTAGCTCGGCAACCCCCAGGTGAGGTGGGGAAGTATTATAATACCCATTGTGTAGATGGGAATCTGAGACAGAGAGAGCAATTAAGAGCCTTCTCCTGCTCTCGTGAAATCAAGTGTCAAAATTCCCACTGGCTTCTAAAGAACTGGCCTGAAGTTACACAGGAAATCAGTGGCGGAGGCAGGAAAAGAACTAGCTCTATCTCTGGGTTCTTACATTGGCACCCCTCACGGTAGTAGCGGAGTACCTCGCAAGAGCAAGAACAGGCTCTCTCTCTCTTTTATGTCCTTGCTGGCAACATCATGTTGTTAAGGTTTGTTTAATGGATTTGGGAGACCTGGGTTCTCTTCCCCGCTCTGCCACTGGCCTGCTGGATGACCTTGGACACATTACTTCCCTTCTCTGTGCCTCAGTTCCCCATCTATAAAACAGGGAGAAGGATATTGACCTCCTTTCTAAAGCACTTTGATGAGAAGTGCTATAGTGATATACAGGAGCTAGGTATTATTCTTAATGCTTTTGGAATGTGCAAGTGTTGGTGTCAAGAAGGGTACTACTCTTAGGCTAACAGGTGAGACTTGCATTTAGCTTGGAAAGTGGGGAGATTAATGGTAATTTTTGTTCTATTTGGTAGTAATTTCCATTGTCTTGCTCCAGCAACAGGGAAGCTAAGGTAGAAATCTTACTGTCTTGACAAAGGTCACTGAGGGAGTTGGGGTTAGAACCAGGATTAGGAGTCCCTTGTTTTTAGTTCTGTATCCTATCCACTAGACTACACTGACTCTAATGATAGTGAGCTGTGCTTCCTAGTGACTGAGCTCACACTGACTGCTGGGCATTGGAACCAAGCCAACTGGCTGGGAGGGAGTTTACTTGGCCATGGAGCTATCAGCGGTAGTCTTAATGGCTGTGAACTGATCTGGTTCTTGGATCCTCCTCAGAAATGAGGGACATTTTCATAGACTCCAAAAGCCATGCTTGGGCCTGGGCATCTGTTAGGAGTCAATTGTAATCTTTAGGCAAACCAGGATCAGATTTTCAACCCTCGTGATGCCAGTGTATGTTTTCAAGGCTGGCTTTGTGAGGAAAAAGGCAACCGATGTACCTTTTTAGAATTAAAGCTTTACACTCCCAGGCTCCTTCTGAATTAAGGGGTAGAATTATTGAGGGGTGAATTATGGGTTTCATGAGGCTCAAAGGCTGGTTTTAACAAGGTGCTAAGAACTGACACTTGTTACCTCTGACACTGTGCAGTGTCCAAGCCACAAAACCATCCCCACACTTGGCTCTTTGTGGTAGTTCAAGCAGAGGATACGGTCTTTAACAGGGAAAAGCTATTAGATGAGTTCTGTCTGGGTCAGCATTGAACTGTATTGGTTGGATAACGTGGGGGAAGCTTGCACCGCTGCTGTCACTTTTGTACCTATGCCATGGATAAACAGAGGATTTCTTTTTCCAAGCCTTTCGTGAACACACACACACACACCAATACACACAGAAGAAGGAGGGGGGAAAAGAATATATGGTAAACTAAGAATGCTCAAATTCTGACTTTGGCCTCTAATTTCACCAGTTGGGAGCTGGTCCTTGAACATCTGTTGGGGACCTCTGCAAATCCTGGACTCTGTCATTATCTCCGCCCCCCAGGGCCTCACAGCTCAAATTGCCACATTTTGTTCTTCTTGATCAATTTGAGGCTGACACAAAATGGAAATGCAATGCCACTTGACCCAGACAACTGATAATGACTGGAAAAATTGCACATTCATGCCCGTAACCATACTTATGAAATGCAAGGAAATGCAACTTAACTTGCCACAATCCCAATTATTTATCACTCCAGCAATCTTGTTACATGGCATGGGAAACTGCACTGATAGCTTTAATATTCTTGCACATAACACATAAAGCCTTCTGTGCCCAAGTAATCTGTTAGGACGAATCCAGACCGATAATGGACTTCACACAGGGCCCCTATACAAATGTTCCCAGCGACAGCCCCCACCATATGCAGAACCCCAAGCAGTGAAGCTCCTGTGAGGTTTCCAGAGGAGAGGGACTCTGCTATGGTGGTGATGGGAATTTGGGCTTTGTTTGCTTTCTCCCTATGGAACTGGGCTTTGATTTGCTACAGCTATTGTTGCGCCCTAACCAACTCTGCTCGCCTTACTAATGGTTTATCTACACTGGGAAAGGAAGCATGGGAGTTTGTGAATTTGACTCCAAGTCCCAGATTTCTAGTAGATTCCAGTAGGTATCGCACAGTGGGCCGCAAGAAAACCTCCAGAGTATACTGAGTCTAGCCTCAGAATATTGCGCCATAGGATATCATCAGCCAGGAAAAAGCACAGAGATGTGACTCATGCGAGGGAAGTCAGCATAAACAAAAAGAACAGGTGTACTTGTGGCACCTTAGAGACTAACAAATTTATTTGAGCATAAGCTTTCGTGAGCTACAGCTCATTTCATCAGATGCTTATGCTCAAATAAATTTTTTAGTCTCTAAGGTGCCACAAGTACTCCTTTTCTTTTTGCAAATACAGACTAACACGGCTGCTACTCTGAAACCTAGCATAAACAAAGTGATGTGGCTGCAGTTTCCATATAGTTACAGCAGTATAATTCCTGCAGAAAAACTTATGTTGGAAATACTTTCCCCTGTAGATAAGCCTGCAGGCTGGCTCTGCTTCCGAGAGTATTTATTCCCTCTTTCCCCCATCCTGATGCTGTCCTTGTTGTTAGAGGAAAACTCCCCAAAGGTCAGAGTAGTATTTAAATGTCTGCTGCCCACCAAATAACCTAACCCCCCACTAACAGAGGTGTTTGGGGCTAGATCTTCAAAAGCTCAGAGCTCTGATTTTGCCACCTATGCAAGTTGATGCCTCAATGGGAGCACAGCTGTTTTGGAAACCTGTCTTTTAATGTGTCTGCTACTTTGTAGGTGTTTCTCTCCTGTGTCGCTTGAAGGATTTACCCCAATTCCTTCCCCCTCCCACTCACCGAGTTTCTGAGCCAGCCGCTAAGGATGCGGGGCTGGCTTGTTTCTTAAAGCAGGAGAGTTTTGCAGTCATCAGGTTCGGCGCCTGCAGTACTGGGATTTGTCCTCACGATGGCGCCAACTGCCTGCAGACGCCAAGCCAGCGACGCTGAAAAAGCGGCTGCTGGCCTCCTCCTTCTCCCGGTGAGGCGGTCAAGCCTCCCCCCGGGGAAGGCCTTAGCCATTGTCACGCGCCTTGCTCCATGCGCTCAGCCGAGCTGGGCCTGGGCGAGGCCAGAGGGGGGCTCAGAACGCAGATCAGCTCAGCCAGCTCCCCAAGCTGGGACAGCTACGGGGGGGGAAGAGAAGTGGGGCGAAGGGCGGGAGAAGTGTGGGGAGAAGGGAAGGGGGAGGAGAAATGGGGGAGGACAGGAGGCCGGAGAAGGGTGCCTGGGGTTGGACAGGATTGACCGGGCACTAGGAATTATTTTTTAGGATGTGTTTCCTACCAGTAGCAGCATACAACAGTGTTTACCCTTCGGTCCAAAGGAATCGAGAGCACAGGGTCTCTTAAGCAGAAATTATGTTAACCCATTTGTGCCCGGAGCCCATGATCTCCTGGGTCAGTTTGGACTTGGGGTGGGGGGGTGGAAATACTCTGCCTTCATCCCCCCCCACTCCCCCGTCCCAACCACATTTACATAGCACCTCTTCATCCCAAATACAAACCATAAGATCATCTCAATGCTTTTTTATTTATTTTAGACCCTACAACAAAGTTGCAGAGCCACCTCCTTGGTTTCCACCTTCCTCACCTCCCTTTGTTGGCTGCATGGGCTGAAGTCCCCTGGGTAGCAGCCCCAGCTTCTCATTCATCATCATAACAACCGTTTAGTGTAAAATTAACAACAACTTAACTACTGCAGCAATAAACATGGCCCTGCATTACTGCAGATTGATGAGGATTACTTAGTTACAATCAGCTGGTGTGCCGACTGGAGAAATAAGGAAGGGTTTGCCAAATCAATGGAGTTCTTGCAAAGTTTAAAGCTTAACCTCCCCCTAATTGCACTGCTGATCCTCACCGGTGTGTTTTGTTGCTGTGTGTATGTGGTTCCCCCCCACTGAGAAAGTTTTGTTGAGACACACGTTGGTTTGCAAAAAGAACAGGACTAAAAATGGTGACTCTGGCTTACCTAAATCTGCTTGTATGTGTATGTGCAACCCATTCTCTCCAGAACCCCAATTCAGTTAGACTTGGAAGCTTCCCCCTCCCCCCTACCTTAATGCTTTTGGAGTTTAAATACGCTGTTTAACCTCGTAAAGCATTTAGAAATGGGACCCTGAACATCAATTCTGAAACAATAGACAGTGAAAGAAAGGGTGAGGACAACAGACAAATTGTTCCAGAATCAAACTAATCCAATTGGGTTGGTATATATGCCTCTCATTTCCCATGTAAACTCAGAAATGCTCATCGCAACAAACAAAGGACAAGGGGAAAATAGTTAAGCACACCTAGAGCTGCATCCAAACAAAAGAGGAAAGAGACTAAACAAACCCAAGGTTTTCTATTTCTCCCTGAGCCAAGTAATCCCTTTGATTACATCTAATACCTGCCAAAACCCAGATGGTATGCCCACCCATCTCACAGTGTGATAATGCCACATTGTGAAATCTACCCATTAATATTAATTGTCAGCTAGAGAATCTGTCTGAACTACTAAAGCTTGAGATTGCCTTGAGAAAGCAGGGCATGATTTAGCAGGGATTTCAAGATAATTCTCATTCTTTCATTCGGTATCTCACATATGTAGAATGTTAAATAATAGCCCTAGAATGCCTTTCTAATTTCTGCAGATGTCTGCCTCTCGCAATCCTGGTCTTAAACTGCTGTATATTTGGGGTCCACATTGGCTGACCAAAATATTATTTTGAATTGCTGTGGGCTTGCAGGCTACATGTATGCACAGTGTATGCCATAGAGAGAATTCTAACTCACTGCTTGAATTGGATGTGCCCTAGCATGCAATGTGTGACTCTTTCTTTTTATTTCTCTCACTTTCCAAATACCCTCTCAGTAATTGACTTGGTAATCCTTGCAATGCATTATGGAAACTCCTTCCCCACCCCCCAATTTATTATACACTTCTTCAACTCTGGGTTTGAACTTGGGATAGGAAAAGTGGGAGTACACAAGTGGGGCTGCCAGTTCAGGAGACTCTGAGAAAATACAGCCATCCCTGTATTGATTCTCTGAAGCAAAACCAAAAACCAAATGAACCAACCCCCCCCCCCATACTAGCTCTTGCTAGCTCATTTTATGCGTTGTTTTCAAAAGAAATATGGCTAATAACATTAGATTGGCCATAGCAGTATAAACAAACTAATTTTACGGCCTCATCCTGTGGTAAAGAGGCAAAACTCCCCAAGAAAGTACTGATCTCTACGGCTGCAGTGTAGATTTGCCAAAGGGAGTGAAGTGTATATTTAGGTACACATTTTAGGTGTATATTTAGTTAGGTGTACATTTCTATAGAAGTGTGTATCGGGGAATGTTTCATTCAGGATCATCCCCCACTCAAAAGCCCCTATCTCATTCTTTTACATGGAGCTGGACATGGTTCCCCCTGGAGCCCATGGTTGGTGTTTCTGGGTCATCCAGAGCAGTGTTCCCTACCCCGAAGGGTTGGACAGGCTGCGCTTAGCTCTTTCCAGCCCAGAAAACTCAGGAGGGAGCACAGGATATATTTAGAATATTAGAAAATGCTTGTTACCTATCCAACAGATCAACTGTTCCTGTGCTGTATATATAGGGCCTGATTCTGCTCTCAGTTATGCTGGTGTAAATCCAGAGTAACATCACAGAAGTCAATGGAGTTACATCAATGTAAAACAGGTGTGAGATAAGAATAGGGCTCAAGGAACCTGCTTCTGCTGCCATTGAAGCCAATGGCAAGAGACCCATTGACTTCAGTGCAAACAAGACAGACTCATACCTAGGATTTCTGACTTGCAGTGTTTTGTGTGCGTGTGTATTTTTGGCAATTGAAGGTTTAATCAAAAGGCTGCTTTTTTTGGCTGTTATTTTTGGGTCCAACCTCCCAGGGGCCAGCCGGATGACATTTCATGTTGCTTTTAATCAAATTTTTACCAGGAAGCAGTGTGAGTTGGAGTGGCATGAAACTCAGCACTGAGAACAGAACTAGAAAGATGTGTGTTTCCTAATCTGGACTGCAACTTGGTCAGGCGTGTACTGACAAGTGAATGTCGATATGAGTTGAAAACCAGAGGGCCTGACAGCAGCATAACCTGTAAATCCACATCTAGGCAAACACACAGTGGTATGCAAAGCTACCGTCCCCGGGAAAAAAGCTACTGCAGAAGTCAGCTCAGAATCAAATTTTTGAATATCACTCACCTATATTAAAAGTTATTAAACTGTCGTTTGTGCTAATTACCTCCCACACTGTTGTTTAAATCAAATCTACTTTCTGGGACTTTGCTGGCTTACACAAAAGGACACAGCCTTTTCTCTCTTGAGAGGAACCATTCTCCCAAATCCCTTGTGCAGAGGGCTCCATGGTGTTTGGGTCTTTTCCTGCCGTCACAGAATGGGAAGCTGCACTTGCAGTCCCCACATCCCCCTTCACTGGATCCCCATGGAGAGTCATCTGTGGGAACTGCCTGAAGGGTGTGGGATGGCATTGCCTCTTATAACTGCCCGAGGAATCTGCAGGAAACTGAATACACCTTAGAGATAGCTTTCCTGCAGAGCACATTCTGCACTGGGAAACTAACCCCTATGGGGGCTTCTGGGGCCGTCACAGGCTGAGAGTCCAAACAGCATAGCTCCAAAAGCTGCACAGCTGGTGGGGCGGCAGGATAGCTCTATGTCTCCGGCAAAGTCTCCATGTCTGCATAGAACTTGAGGCATCCACAGGGGCTGAACTCTGTACCACTTCCATTGGAATAGGTGAAGGAAACATCACAGTTTTCTCCCCCAAGAGCCTGTATCATGGATTTTCCCAGGGTGGAAGGATATAAGTAGGGGAATGAGACAATCTGGGCCTAGGTTACCATTTTTATCTTTCTTCTTCTTTGGCTATCCCTCGATGCGAGGATGAAGGGGGCTCATTGGTGGTCTTTTAAGTGGCTGATGAGCCCAATTCGTGCCCTGCAGATTTTCCCACAGAAGTGACGTGTAATCTTGGAGCAGACATAGTTGTTGGCTGGACTGTTGTGCCCTTTCTTTCCTCCTTTGTCACTTCTCTTTTTCATGAGCGCGTCTGTTCTCCTCAAAGTGAGCTGTGGTGTGGTGTATGGTGTGGTGCACTGAATCCTCTCAGTGTGTTGGGCTGATGCCTTCCTTTTGAAGGTGTACATTCAATATGTCTTTGAAACGCTCCCACTGCCCTACACGAGCCCTTCTTCCCTGACTTAACTGAGAGAGGAGTACTTGCTTTGGGAGGTGAGTGTCAGGCATACGTACATGCTGGCCAGCCCAGCGGAGCTGGTGTCTCATGACCTGTGCTTCTATACTGCTGATGCTGGCTGCAGAGAGAGCGCTGGTGTTAGGGCGTCAGTCTTCCCAGCGGATCCTGAGAATCCTCCTGAGGCAGCACTGCTGGAACCACTCCAGCCGCTTGAGATGTCGTCGGTAGGTTACCCAGGTCTCACACCCACAGAGAAGGGTGGGGATGACAACTGCCTTGTAAACCAAGATCTTGATGCCTGTTTGCAGATCCCTATAATTGAAGACTTGTTTGAGGAGTCTTCCAAAGGATGTGCTGGCAGAGCGGATCCTGTATTCAATTTCTGTGTCAGTGCTGGCTGTTTGGGAGAGGTGGCTGACAAGGTATGGAAAATGGTCCACGTTTTCCAGGGGTTCTCCACTGATGGTGATTTGTGGAGTGCAAAGAATATTTTTTGAAGATGAGGGCTGGTAGAGTACCTTGGTTTTCCTGATGTTGAGCGAGCGAGACCCATGCTGTGATAGCCATCTGCAAAAAGATTTAGGGTACTTTGCAGGTCAGCCTCTGTGTGTGCGAGAATGACAGTCATCTGCATATTGAAGGTCAGTGATGCCATGATCTTAGATTTTGTTTGGAGATGTTGGAGATTGAGGAATTGACCATCCATACGATACTCAATCCCGATTCCATCAGGAAGACGGTCACAGATGAGAATCAGGACCACAGCAAAGTAAATGGAGAAGAGTGTTGGAACAATGACACAGCCCCACTTGACACCAGTGCAAATGATGATTGGTTTGATCTCTGAGCCATTGCACAGAATGGTGGCAATCATCCCATCATGGAGTAGTCTTACGATGGAAATGAATTTCACCATTTTTATATGGCCCAAGTGATAGTGACCAAAAGTCATTACTTTCTGATAGTTGTGCAGTGGCTGATGTGAAATGTGTTTGGTGGTCTCGGTCCTGTTCCTAGAGGACAGATTTCCCCATCACAAATGGAACTGATTGGCACTCCTATTGATGGTGTCAGCAGAGCCCCCAACAGTGAGTGACCTCCTGGACCCTGGGTGGTGGGTATAATAGGCCAGGGAAGGCTAAGCCTTCCCGGGCGCAGCTGCTGCTGACCCACCACTGGACACCTGGGCCATGGTGGCCCTGCCCCTTCCCCTTGGCCCCCACCAAGCCCATGGTGCCTGCCTGCCGCTGCTTGCCCTGTCCCTCCTCCTTGGGGGTGGGAGAGTGAGGAGGGAACACGGGGAGCCAGCAGTGGGTGGGAGGATCTGGCTGGGGAGTGAGGCAGCTCCATGTGCTTGGGCTTCCTGGGCATGGGGAAAGGGGTGGGGGGGGGTGTGCGGGGAAGAGGCTGGCCAGGCGTGGCTGACTCAGGGGGGCCGGTGGCTCAGTGCCACTCATGGGGCCAGGGCCAGGGCCTGTTCCGTCCCATCCAGGGGGCAGCTCAGCCTGGTGCTTGGCCTGGCCAGTAGCTCGGACTGGCGGCTTGGCCCAGCGTAGCCAGCTGGGAAGGTGGGGAGGGGAGAGGAGGGTCAGCCCGGCGGCTCGGGAGGGAGGGCAGTGGATTAGTTCGGTGTGGCTGGGACTGGACTGGTGCTTGAGGGGGCCGGCCCACTGTGGCTTGGGTGGGTAGGCTGCGGGGCTTCTCCAGTCGTTGGGGGCCCCCCCGCTCAGGACTCCTCCTGTTACTGGGAGGGTTTGGGGCTCTGGCATGCAGCGGGGGTGGGGGGTGTCTCCGTGGACTAGCCTTTCCAAAGCAGGGGTTCATCCGCCACCCATGCCCTGGTGGACCCTTTTTAGCTCCCAAGTGGGCCCTTTGGGACAAAATGGAGGCATGGTGGTGGGACAGAGTAGGGAAGCTTGTGTTGCTGCTGCCCATGTTACACCTGTTTTGAGAATAAACAGAGGACATCAAGCTATGCAGCTATATATATATGTCAATCTGGCACCTGAGAAACAAATAAAACTTAAAATGTATTGTATGACTCCCATTATTGTAGTATCAGAGCACCTCAGAATTTTTAATGGGTTTATCCTCACAACACCCTTGTGAGGTGGGAAGGGACAATTAGACAGGGAACACTAGCACAGAGAGACGAAGGGACTTGCCCAGTGTTACACAGGAAGTTTGTGGCAGAGCAGGGAATTTACTTTAGGTCTCCAGAGTCCAAGGCTAGCACTGAACCATCCTTCCCCTCCTCATAGTTAAAACAAACAAACCCCTGATTTTGATTCATGAAAGCCAAAGAGTAACTCAAATTTCCTGAAGTTATTTTACATTAAAAATTTGGCCTTAAAGATAGCCAGAATAAATGTGTTTGAAAATTTGTCGTAAAAGATACACTCCTGGACTAAGATTTGCATTCCAAGTTTCCTCCTGGGGCATGCTTAGGGTTTATTAATAAACCTTTCAAAGATGGGAGTCAGATGATGGTGAAAACTGGTGTACAGTGGAGCAATGCTGATTTACACCAGATGAGAGTTGGATTTTAAAATGGAAATATTATTGTAAACAAGCCTTAGTTACTTGTGTCATGTGCATCCTCCTCTTATCTGTATTAAAAAAAATCTCCCAGAACACTGAAATAAACATAAAAGTCTTAAGACGACGTTTCTGTTTCTAAGCCTTCAAAAATCTAGTTAACCTGACACAGTTCAGTTTCCCAAACTGCATGTGTGATGTGGCCTTAGTTAGTTGTAAAGCTTGGTCTGATATAAATATATGATATAAATATTGTATTCTGTGCCCTTTGTTGAAGGGGGCTTTTTTCCTATCCAATTTGATTTCATGCTCAAGCAAACAAAAACCTCTGTTTTGCAAATATGTTTTTCATGAAAAGTATGATGCAATGACCACTAAGGTCAAAACTGCACACATAAATAGCTCCAATTTAACATTAGTAGTTAGTGAGCAATACACCCCCAAGGTAAGAAAGCTGATAAAAAGAGAGTAGTGGTGTATTAAAGATGTATTATTTGGGGTTCTGTGGTTATAATTTAGGCCTCACAACGAGGTCAGACTGATTTAATTCCTCTCCAAAGGTCAATCCAAGGCCTGGCTGTACTAACCTCTGTGCTCTCCATCTGTCTGCACTTGAAGCCAGACACTTTCAATAGGTGATTGTGTGTTCATGACTGGCTACAAACAAATTGAAATACTCTCCAGGTCTAGGCCTTCTTAAGTGTTTACTTACAGTCATGGCTGTCTCTGGAGTAATTGTTACCTACAGATCCCCACTGTATAAGTTGGTGCCTGGAAACGCTGGTAAAAGCAGGGGTTTCTTATGTTAAAATTGCTGATGAGTATTCAGCTTTGTGAACTCACCATTATAAAGTTGAACGTAGAATTTATTCTATGACCTTTGAAATGAAGGGTTTTTTCTCCCCACCCAGAGAACATGTAGCATTTAGTTAAGTGAAGGAAAAACATCTAAAGCACCCACTTTCTCCAAAATGAGAGGAAAAATGACAAAAGTGAGGTTTATAGACTTCTTTATTTGATGGTCCAGGTCTTTTAAAAAAAACAAACAAACAACTCTTGATAAGTAGAGGATTCTTTCAAAATAATTGAAAAGACAAAATAAATATGTGAGGTGGTGTCTGGCAGTCATTCTCTTACTCCTTTTGCCACATGTGAAACATTTCTGAATCTTCCTTTCGGTTTAAGTAGGAATGTGGTTTATGAAGCTGAATGCAACAACTTAAGAAATGCAACCAGTGAATGCTTAGAACTCCTCAAGAAAAAAAAAAATTTATTGCTAAGATGACTCAGTGAATGACATTTGCTTTCATGGAGAGACATGCCTATACATTCAGTGGAAGATACACTTGAATTTCAGAAAGAAAGGAACCCCTGTTTGTGTTCATGTGATTTGAACTAGACACATTGTGTGAATTAACTGATCCTTAGTTTCAGATGCAAATTATGAAACGTATAAAATGGTGTAAATAATTGAAGGTATGTTGCTAGAGAAGAAACCAATGCTTTCTCCCATGAGGTACTGTAAATATACCTTAGAGGCAGTATTTAAAAATATGACTATTCAGTAATAATGTTACATCACACACAAAAGTATATTTTTTAAAAAGGGGAGGGGTGTTGTGTGGTGTGTCTATGTTGGACAGGGGGTTGTTTTAAACCAATGAAATCCAAGCCAGGAAATTCTGAGTTTAGACTGTAAGTCTATATATTATAACTCATCCTATGTAGGCTTGACACTACCACACTCAAATGAACTCACAGGAAAATGATAAGACAAAAACACCCTACCACTTGTGGGTGAACACTTTTCACAGAGCGATCACTCTATATCTGACCTGTCCATCCTCATAGGAAACCTGCACAATATTTTCAAAAGACAAGCCTGAGAGCTTAAATTCATAAAACATTGCTAGACACTAAATCATGGACTGAATAGAGACTCTGGATTTATGGTTTATACAATCTGTAACCCACTAACCGCCCCTCCCACCTCTCCCCTGCCCCCTCATTTCTCCCCTGTGAATGGAGGTCCCTTGAAATGTGTTAACTACTTATGTTAATCTGTTCCACCCTGTATTTAGCTATCATGCTGTTATGCTGTTTTCCAGACCTGAAAAAGAGCTCTGTGGCCATAGCTACATACTACTCATGTTGGCAAAACTTATATTGGTCAGTAGTGTGAAAAAACACCATTCCCTGAGCGACAAGTTTCGCTGGCATAAGCGGTGCTATCGCCGCTCGTTGAGGTGGTTTTATTAGGTCGATGGGAGAGCTCTCTCCCGTCGGCACAGAGTGACTAAACAAGCGATCTTACAAAGATGGAGCAGTGCCGCCGTAAGGTCGCCAGTGTAAACATGGTCTGTGTAAGATCGAAAGCTTGTCTCTCTCACCAACAGAAGTTGGTCCAATAAAAGATTACCTCACCCACTTTCGCAAAAAGAAAAGGAGTACTTGTGGCACCTTAGAGACTAACCACAAGTACTCCTTTTCTTTTTGCAAATACAGACTAACACGGCTGTTACTCTGAAACTCACCCACTTTGTCTCCTGACTAGTTAAGGCTCAAAGTAGAGAGCCACACAAGCAACAGTATGGGAACAGAGTGGAAAAATTTAAGGAGTTTCACATTTAATTTTTTTCTGGCTTTTGTCTGTTTAAGCCAGACTCCAGAGGGCCCAATTCTGATCTCAAATGATCTAGACTTCTCATTTATCTTAGGCAATAACTGATTGCACGTGTGTGATGTGTGCTCACAAATCTGAGCTAGTATTTGGCTGTTGGTGCTGTTTCAATGGCACATTTTTTAAAGTTTAACAAAATACTCTCCAGGCATTTTAAAATCATTGAGAAGTTTGATATCACACATTCCTCACTCACTCGGTCTTGCACGTAATCTTACTGCAACCCACATTGTAAAAAAGTGAATGTGCCCACACCACTCTTGCATAAGCATAATGTTTTTCTCAAAATACCTGATGCACATACACCTAGGATTATGTGTGTGCCCTGATCCATGGGCATGCTCTTGGGATAGTGGGAGTGCACTTTCAAACTTTAGGCCTATCTATTGCAAAACTTCAATTTTCAGGTAAAACTACTTGTTGCTTTGTCCTTCAAGATCCTTCCTGCTCCCATTTACCTTCTAAAAGGCTCTGCATGAGGCCAGCTTGTCTTTCCATTAAAAGGGTACCAGGACAATTTTTCCTCTGGAAGTCTTTGTTTCTTCCTCTAAAAGAGTCAGAAGGAATCACAAGGAGTTCTTACCCCTGTGAACTAAACAGGTTTTCTCTGTGGGAGTCCTGGCTTCTGGTGGCTAAGGAAGCTGGGTCATGAACTCAGTTTCCCTGCATGGCACATACTGTTTAGAGCAATTATCTGTTGTAGTTACAGAATTTTTAAAGCACATACTACAGAGACTCTTCCTTCTATAATGTGTGAGTTTTTGTAAATGGTGCCAGATGAACATTCCTGGAGAATAATGTCCTCTCTTTATCCATACTACAGCTGCAGCAAAGGCAGCAGCAAATCTCATATGTCCACCCCACAGTGCCTCCAACCTGTCTTGGAGGGATCAGCTGTGAGGTGAGAGTTGCCTCCTCCCTGAGATTGCCATCAAGGCTACCAGCTGGGAGAGTGGGTTTGGTGATGTCGGCTCCTCTCTGCTGTGGATTGGACTGACATCCCCAGGCCATGTTGCATAGAACACCCAATAGTCATCATTTCAGATGCCATTTAGTTGCTATTTGGGCAAAGAAATTTCAGGTACAAACTGAATTTCTTTAAGATTTGCATGTATTCAGATTTGGGGTTTGGGTTAGGCTAACAGGGATGGGGCCTGCTCTTAAGTTCAGATCTGAACTTCCCAAATTTTGGGGTTTTTCAAATCCCAGGCTTTTGTTTGGTCTCACCTTTAATTTGACCTGCTGACAGAGGTCAAAGGCTATATACCCCATTAATAGTCCCCATAACTAGTCCTTTTTTGGCTCGATCCAAAGCCCACTGAAGTCAATGGAAAGACTCATGTTCTCTTCGGTGTACTTGGATCATACCCTTAGTGACCTTTTAAATCACAGGTTTTCCTTTAAAATGGTACCAGCTCTTTTTGGAGCAATTGTGGTCTATTGCTAATGCAAGCATTGGCATCTTTAGTGGACACCTCTGAACCATCACAATCTCTCCTGTCAGGACAGAAGGACTGTTCAGAATGCATGTATAAGGAGATGTTATGCTCCATCATCATGTCAATACTGTAGTCATGTATGCACACCATAATAGCCGTCCTGTATGCTTCCCTGCCCATCTTGTAACACCAGCTACCATGCTTGGGCATGCACTCACACTTATTCATGCTATGGACCACATCTTCCAGCCCAGTGCCTTCTCTGTTGCAATAGTACTTGCTTATATGAAAAAAAATAATAGTGAGTACATGCTGGAAACCACCTTCACTTTAATGTGATGTGTTCAACTGCTTGGTTCAGAATTTCTTCTCTGGAAGTCTACATGTCTTAGCCTCAGTCACAGCCACCCAGAAGTATCATTGCTCCAAGGCTGATGAATGCTTTGTCACTGTGACAGAAGCAGCTGCACAGACTACCCAGAAGTGTTCCATGGTCCACTAGTTGTTCATAGACCACAGTTTGAGAACCAGCTGGGAGGGGATGTGCACCTGCATGGCTTTAGTCATGACAGGATACATTGTGCATGGAATTTTTGCGTATATGCAGCAGCCCTGCATGACTTCAATCAGCTGTTTTAATCACACACACAGAAATTAGTTTGCATTGCGAACCAATTGCCTGAAAAAATTCAGTTTGTTGTGGGGGGAAGAACGCCATTTATAAGAGCATAAAGAAAAAAGCATTTGGTTTCACATTCCTATAATTCTAAAAAGGACAGTGATCACCTTCCCCCCAGCCCACTACAAAAAAAAAAAAAAAGACACACAAAAACCTACAACTACCCTCTTAACAGCCTAGTGTTACTTAAGTTACAGGCTTTAGAATGGAAATACTGAAACTCTTATTGCAATAATACTAGTAAACTGGTATGATAATCATAGGACTGGAAGGGACCTTGAGAGGTCATCTAATCCAGTTCCCTGCACTCATGGCAGGACTAATTATCTAGACTATTCCTGACAGGTGTTTGTCTAACCTGCTCTTAAAAGTCTCCAATGATTGAGATTCTGCAACCTCCCCAGGCAATTTATTCCAGTGCTTAACCACCCTGACAGTTAGGAAATTTTTCCTAATGTCCAACCTAAACCTCCCCTGCTGCAATTTAAGTCCATTGCTTCTTGTCCTATCCTTACAGGTTAAGAAAAAATATTTTTTCTTCTTCCTTGTAACAACCTTTTACATACTTGAAAAAGTATGTTCCCTCTCAGTCTTCTCTTTTCCAGAAGAAACAAACCCAATTTTTTCAGTCTTCCCTCATAGGTCATATTTTCTAGACCTTTAATCATTTTTGTTGCTCTTCTCCGGTCTCTCTCCAATTGGTCCACATCCTTCTTGAAATGTGGCACCCAGAACTGGACACAATACTCCAGCTGAGGCCTAATCAGAGTGGAAGAATTACTTCTTGTGTCTTGCTTACAACACTCCTGCTAATACATCCCAGAATTATGTTTGCCTTTTTTTTGGCAACAGTGTTACACTGTTGACTCATATTTAGCTTACGGTCCATTATGACCCCCAGATCCCTCTCCACAGTATTCCTTCCTAGGTAGTCATTTCCCATGTGTGCAACTGATTGTTCCTTCCAAAAATGGAGGACTTTGTATTTGTCCTTATTAAATTTCATCTTATTTACTTCAGACCATTTCTCCAGATCATTTTGAATTTTAATCCTATCCTCCAAAGGACTTGCAACACCTCCTAGCTGTTGTATTGTGACAATTTCTGAATTAGGAAAAGACTATTCAAAATACAATGCTATGTCCTAGAGCTCATGTTTTGCCTTCACATTGCAAATCTCAAAAAGTAAAAAAACTTTAAGCCTCTGTGACAACTCACTGCTGCAGCACCTCCTACTGGTTGTCCAGGGAATTAGCTCTTTTCAGCCAGGAGCACCCTCTGCCAGTTGGTGTCTTGCCTGCCACAGGCCCCATAGCCCTTCTAGATTAGGGTTCTGCCCCGGCAGTACCCCCTTAGTCTGGGTTTTCCCTCTCAGAGGAACACCCAACCCTCCCTTGCCTCAGTGGCTACTGTCAGTCATCATCTAGCCCCTCCCCCACTCCCTGGGGCAGACTGCAGTCTGTACCACTCATCAGCAAGGGGACAGGGGGGCAGACCAGCTGCCTCTGTCTAGGTCTGGGCTGCTCCTCTGCAGCCCTAATACCCTTTCATGGGCCTTTACCACAGCCTGGGGCTGTGCTGGGCTAGAGCTCCCCCTACCCTTCCCTAGTTCTGCTCTGCCCTAGGTACCCACCTCAGCTTCCCGGGCAGCTAAATCCTCCTCTCACCACATAGCTAGAGAGAGTGTCTCTCTCAGCTCCTGGCTAACAGCCCTCTTATAGGACCAGATGTGGCCTGATTGGGGCATGGCCCCACCTGTGGCTATTTCCTCCAATCAGCCTAGCTTTCCTCCGGCTACAGCCCTCTCTTAGGGCTGTTTTAAGCCCTTTGAGGCATGGCGGGGTGACCACCGCACCACAGCCTCATAAAAATGTTTCTCAGAATAGCAGTAAGTTCTTTCAGGAAGGTTTGCTTCATAGTGCACTCTTAGGGGCCTTAAGAACTAGCTTAAGAGTTCGGGTTTACCTCATCCCAAGGTGTGCATTATTCCCCTTGAAACAGAACAATCTTTTACCACGAAAATGTGCAGCTACTTTTTGATCATTCAATCCTATCATTTTTTCGTATGTAAGACATGACATACCCTGTCATAGCTGCAGTATTCAAAATTCCACTAATGTATTTCATTTTTATTAGCTATGGAGGACAGGTGATTTGAATCTTAATACTATGGTGTGATATGGATGTGAAGTGTAGAATGCGTAGGTGTGTGCTGTGATACAGCCATCGCAATGAGTTCCAATATGCTGCAGATAAATCTCGAGGTATTTGTTGTTACCTCGCAGTCCTGCTAGGGACATTTTGAAATAAAAATTGGAGGGCAGGAAGGAGCCCATTTTTATGACATTTGCATTTGTAAATTGTGCCAGTTTAGATCCCTTCTTCACTTATGTCTCATTTAAGTTTAAATGTTCCCCACCCAGCTACAATGTACCAAGAGCATTGGCTCCCAAAAGGAAACCATTCCCCCCTTTTAAATTTTTAAATGGTGCAATTAGAAAGTAAATGTTAAAGAGTGGAAGCATCAGGAGGGCAACATCAGGGAGATGAGCACAACTAAAGAGAGTATAAACTATAGCATGCAGACTCTCTCTTCCCCCCCATTCCCCCATGAGGCATGGTGGCACTCTCCAGTAACACCATTAAACACATGAGAATCAGAAGGAGAAAATACCCCAGGTGTGATCAGGTTGTGAGAATGAACCATCATGAGTCACACTCACCCCCTTGTAAGTGCTTCTAACCCCCTCTTGCTTTTGTATTGTCCCTGTGCTCCTGGTCCCTACAAATTGAATTGCTTCTCATCAAGTCCTGGATTTGTGTCCTCAGTGCTCCAGAGCCTGTTTATTTTCCTTGTCTACAGCAATGGCCCTGTGACACTCCAGAAGGTCCTGAGTGCTTTGGTTTCTGTAACTGGCAGGAGCAAAGTGTTTGGGACACATTAGCAGAGCAGCGGGTGGGCAGGAAACAGAAAATAAATGAGTTCAAAAGCTCTGGGGCTATTAGGTAGGTGGGACTGGGGAACAACAGAAGGAAAGTACAGCTAAATAGAAAGAAAACGTATTTATTTTGCTTCTTTATGCCTAGCACTAGTGGGGCAAACCCATGTAAGTGGGAGGGGCAATTGCCTGGATGAATGATATTCCCCAAATGGTCTACTGCAGATTACTCTCATATGTCTCTGGCAAGATACATCTTACAATATAGGCCATTGCAGAAAATGAAGCACCGGGAAGCATTTCTACTACTGTAGCCACAGGACTTCTAGTCTTGGGTCCTAGATTTCTTTGTGTACCCACCCCAAACTCTCATTGAGGTCATTGGGAGTTTAAAGGTAGGGAACAGACATGTGACATTCATTCAGGCAGTGTGGTCTAGTGGATAGAGCATTGGACTGGGACTCAGGAGTCCTGGATTCTGTTTCTGGTTCCGTTACTGGCCTGCTGGTGACTTTGGGCTAGTCACTCCCCTGCTCTGTGCCTCTGTTTACCCATCTGTAAAAATGGGGATAATGATACTGATCTGTTTCGTAAAGTATTTAGATATCTACTAGTAAGTACTGTGTCAGAGCTAGGTATTAGTATTAGTCACTCCTGCGCAGTGAGCTATCACAAGGTCCCACTTCAGTCCCACTTTAACCTTATTTTGAGGTCTTAAGTGGTGCATAGTTGGTGGATTTAGCTCTCCATACAGAGGTGAATTGAATTTCAACTGGGAAGCAGGATCTGATCTTTAATCCCTGAAATTAAAAAGGGAACACTATTTAATGGAATGGAGTTTTATAAGACGACATATGTAGATAATTAAAGAAAAATAATTATATATTTAAGAATGTAAACAAAGCACTGACCAAAGACTAGATGAACTATACAAATGTATATAATAGAGCGAAAAGTTTATAATATTCTGGAATGTTGTTCATGCTACTATTAAAAAACGGTGAGAAAATATATTCAGTTACTTTCTGTTTTCCCCCCATTTGAACAGATGGCAATTCATATCTCAAATTGGTTTTTTTAGCTACTTCACATATTATTAATCAGTACAATATGCTTTTTTAAAAAATAAACCACACTCAGGAATTTCTGCAGAGGCTACACGATTTCTCAAGTAGAGCAGAAAAACAAGAGTTTACAAATGCTGCTGTAGTCTGAGGACAAGCATAGTTTAATTATTTGTCTGAAGGAGTTGAAAATGTTTTGTTAAAAATTCTCATCAATTTCTTATTTAAAAATATTTCTAATTCTGGAGAACACAAACCACATAGCATAGCAACTGTAACGGTCTAGATTTAAGACTCTGTTTCAGCTGGCTGCTTACTTGGCAGAAAAAATGTGTTTTTGTAAGAGATGAATATTCTTTATTTAAGTGTATAATAATAAGCATAGGTTGGCATAGAGGGAAGTAAAGAAATATTCAACAGTTCTATTTTGGGAAGCTTTGGTGCTTTACAATGAAAACTGTTAGTACTGCATATATTGGAAAATTCTCACCACTGCTTCAGTGGTTTTCTCAAAACCTGTTAAATTACATGAGTGTAGAAATAAGGAAGGGTTTTTTTATTACTATTAATTGACACTCATTTTTAGCTGGCGTGTGCTGGCAGGTCTTCCAAACAAACCTTAGACTTCATAAGACAGCTTAGATCTGAAAGTTTTGAAAATGTTCTAAATCTTTGTAACATCGCAGAGAGAAAGTGTAATACTAAAGTGATAAAAAATTACATTCAGTGTAATTCACAGTTTCTGCCTTTTTTTTTACTATCTATAGACCTAAATCAAAACAAATTCCTCAAAACAAAAAGAAACATATTTTCAGACACTTTTTTTCATTAAATAGTATGTCTGTCATAGACCTATGTACTGTCATCTGTTTGTCCATTTCATTTCTCCATTGCTTACACACCCAAAAGTGTGGGTGAGCAATTATTATATAACTGCTCCTGATGTATGTGGTATATATGTGTATGAGATTATATCTCTCTAATATGGAAAAATATAAAAACTAATGGTATGAGATGAACATGATTATATTGAAATTCTTAGGAAGAAACATAAAGTTATTAATATAAATGAAATAAACATTGTCCGGGTAATTAAGGGACATGGGGATATTAACACATGGATACACAATGTATCTAAACCATAAAATCCATTATGGATATTATTAAAAATGTAGTTCACAATGCAAAAATGACTGGCAAACAAACAAAGATAGCTTAACATTATTACTTCTGTTACAAATTTTTCCTTGATCTTGAGGAAGTTGTATTAGATTTAATAATGTAATTTTCAGGTAGGAGAATGGTAAGGAAAAATATATACCTTATACATACATGTATGTATGCCAACGTATATAACATAACAGTACCCACTGTTCAAGTGAAAGGGAAATTCAGGGAGCCCTTTTGACCTGGTTTCATATGAAGTCTAATTGTTTTGTAATTAAAATCCCAGTTGTCATTAAGGAAGGTTTCTTTGATTTGTCTGGTAGACTCAAAAGTGTGCACAGAACAAACAGAGAGGGAAAAGAACCACACCCAGTTTATCCTGGTTACAAAAACAAGATGCTGCGAGGATCAAAAGAGAGGTGTGTTTTTTAGAGGGAGTGAGCTACAGTTGGAGATGACGGGCCAAATTTTGCCCTGGGGTAAATGAGTGCACCTGCTTCCACCAGGGCTGAATTTGGCTCACATGTATATTTCCCAGCGTCACAGAAAGGGTTAGTTACACAAGCTGTCATATTGCATAAACAGATTCTCCTCTTTAATACAATTAATTAGATTCTGAGCTTTATAGAGTGATGACCACTGACCCTCTGCATGCCTACTGTGCACAAAGCCAGGAGCAAAAAGGAGGAAGAAACATAAACCAAGCCGAAACATTAAAACAGCTGCAATCACATGAAATACAGGGGGAAGAAACGCCTTTTCCAAAAACAAAACAAAACAACAACAAAACTCAGGGCTGGAGACGCTGGTTTGTTTGCTTTAGAGAAGTTACACAGAGTAGCTCCTTTTTTATTCTGTTGATTGTGTTGCACCAGGTGTAGTCAGACTAATGCAGTAGGGACTTCTGGAGAGCAAGCCCAAGCTGCAAGGACGCTCACAATGCAGGCCCCCCCCCCCAAAAAAAATGCAAGATAAATTCTTCAATAAAATGTGTGTGGGTTCGGGGAAACGTCCCCTGCAAAATATAACAACGGGGACTGTAGATTCAAGTTTGCAGGGTAAACTCTTCAATAAGCATTTGTAGGAAGGGAGGGGTTCCCCCCTTTCTCTGTGGATTTATAGCTACATGACAATATAATTGAGTAATTCCTGATGGAAAGGGGAAATGTCAAAGAAATCCAACCACTAACATCAGCCCAACAGCCATTCACGAGTTGTGTTTTTATTTTTATTTTCAGAATAAAGGAAAAAATCGACAGGATGTTTCCAGTTAAAGGTGATCCAGGCAAAAGCAGAGATGGGAGGTTTGGGTGGGGAGATGTGAAATGCAAGAAGTCAAGCTTCTGCGTGGAGAAGAAAATAAGAAAATGAAGCAGAACTACAGAAATGACAAAGTGTTGAGTGCTGATTTATTGCAGAAGCCTCTGGTCATTTCCATATATTGAAATGCGCCCAAGCGGCCAGTCAGTCAATTTCCTTTGAGCTGCTGCTGCTGTCCATGGGCTGCCCACGTGATCTTTCCCTTTCCCCCCCAGACTCTAAAGCTCCCAGCCCCGATCAAGACAAGAAGGGGGTGGGGGGGAGAAGTCTGCTGGAGAAAGGACGATCAATGTAATATGTGATTTAGAAAATAAAATAGCCGTGAACTCTGGTAGGGAAGGGTGGGGAATAGAGAGAAGTGGCTTTACAGGAAGATCAATTCAAAGAATCACACCCAGTTGCCTGTCTCTTTCTTTTAAACTACTCTAAAGGGGACGCAAAATTGTCTTAAACTGTATGCAGAGAAATAGAGCTCTACGCAGTTTTCAGATTGGTTTCCATGCTTGTGTGTGTGTTTGATGTAAGGGAAATGAGCCTCATCTGAAAGCTGGTTTGCTAAGGCTTCTTCATGCATTTTTTTTTTATCTTGGATTAAAAAAAAATCCAGTGAGTTGAAAAAAAAATCAAATCAAATCGAATTGTGAAGCGTTCAATCTGTGTAAGTAGCGGGCTTTATAATTTCCAGGTGCTGGGGAAAGCCGTTGTTTTATAGCTTATCCATTCCTGCTGGGGGGGCGGAGGGGGGTTGAATGAAACATCAAATCACAAACCTCTATATGGGTTTATGATTGCATAAGAGGCTTGATCATTTCCATAGATTGAAATGTGCTGTCCTTTCCGAGACTGCCCAGCCCTTGGAGGGAGACGAGGCACTCGATTCTGCCTTGATCAATGTTGACTATGAAGCAAGAAGAAGGGGCTGGGGGGGGGGGGGAACAGGCTGGCACCAGATGGAGCAGGGTCTAGGGAAAGGTCAAGGTTAGCTCAGGCTGCTATTGAATCGGTTGCAGCCTCACAGATAGATCTCTGCCTCGGAGGCACCCACTGGGGCTTCTCAAAATCAAATCTAATAGAAAAGGCAGTCACAGAATGAAATCGCTTCATCTGAATGCTAAAATTGTTATTAGGCTACATTAGAGAGATATAAGGCACGTGATTGCCAAAAAAGGAAGCATGCCTAGCAGTTTGTGCTTGAAATAAAAGCCGTGAATATGTTGATAACATCAGCAATGTGCCAGTATAATAGATAGAGAGAGAGAGGGAGAGACATGTGTGTATAAAAATCAGATTAACATATGCAGCTTATATATATATAGAACTACACTACTAGTGAGTCATGCAATAGACTGAAGAGGAGTCCTAATGGCTACTGCAAATCTTTGAATTCAGATCTTGGTGGCAGAAGTTTGCGTTAGCAAGGATGGTTGGTGTGTGGTACAGTGTGCCTGTGCCTTCAGTCAGCATTTTGTGCAGCGCATGCTGGTGTGGTCCTTTGATTATTAAATCATCCTGATGGGACAAGCACAACCAAAATGTTGTTGAGGGCCATTCTTTTCTCCTGTAATTTTCTCAGACAAAACTCTCTCCACAAGAAAATTTAATCAGGTGAACACAACATTTATACTGAAGCAAACATACCCATGTCTGTTTGGAATCGTAGTGATGGCAGTGGCTTTTCAAGATCAAAGTGAGTTCTTTCCAATTATAATTATGTCTTGCACATTAATGATTCTTTAACCTACAGCACAGCCATATCTTAAAGAAGGATTTAGTCTTGTAAAATAAATGCTGGCTACACTAGATTAAACATGATGACTGCACTCCAAGGGTTAATAAATTTAGAATTAACAGATCATCCCAGCTTGATACAGCTACTATAGATGATTTAATATGCAGCCTAAGCAGGTTGACAGTCAGCTCACAGATGCAGATAAGATCAAACAGTCTCTTGATTCAATAGATTGAATGGTTGTACTGAGTGTCTGGAAGGTGAGTGACAGTATTTGTATGGCGGGGTTCTGGTAAAGAGGGCCTTCGATTCCCAACTGCTGTGTAGTGCACTGGTTTTCTTTCTCTAACAGTCAACCTTTTCCAGCAATCAACCCTGGAGTTAGCATGAGAAAAAATCCCTCAAATATAGTTCAGGAGACTTATTTGAAGTTTTCAGTAATGGAAAGTCATAGTAATAATTATAACTGTTAGTAGCTTTATCTATAATTCAAATTCATTCTATATGGATAATGCTGTCACCACCACTCCAACACCCAGAAAAGTCTATCTATCTAGCTACACTAAAATAGCCTTGAATATCAGGCTTAAACCCACAGAGACAAGGAAAATCAGAGGTAAGGCTGGAATTCCAGGTTGTCACTCTTAACTCACTCTCTAGTGCCTATCTGTTGCAATATGTTACTGAATAGCATCACATATGAGTCTGAGGCTTCTGCTATACTGAAGCAAAATGGGAGCCACCTTAAGTATAGAATACCAGCCTGCTCTTTCAATTTTCTTCCCTTTGTGGATTAAAATTTAAGGATCTGAATTACATGTAGTTTTTGTGGTTTAAATTCTCTCTCTTTTCCCTTTGCTGTAGCATTTAAACAAAAACATAAAATTATGCTCATAGAAATTGGTGAGCAATGACATGATAGACTGGTCTATAACAATTTTTATTATTTGAAAAAGAGTAAGAGCTCCTCCTGAACCATTAGACTCTGTCATGCGAACACATTTCCAGGCAATTTTTAAAATGCATATGGTGTATTTAATAGACTGTCATGGGTCTTTAATTGTATCATGTTATTCCATGATATGGAATCACCACAATGTTAAGATAGATATTTGTAATAAAGTTAGTGCCCATCTACTGTAGCCAATTCCTAACACTTATAACTTAGTTACATCATTTAGATATGTTTTAAAAAATACTAGAATACTTAGTCCACCTTCTGGACTCATGACCTGCAAAAATTCACTTTAACAAACAAAGCCATTTTTAAGGTAATAACGGGGGGGAGGAGGGAGGGAATCATCTGAAAGTCATAAGATTTTTTCTCTTCCATGTTTTAACTTCTAAATGTATGTTTGTAAATTTTTAAAAATGAATTATATACTTGATTTAAATTTCTCTTCAGTACAGGAGCAAATGACTAAAGTGAACCAGTCAAAATCTGAATTAAAAAAGATAGGGTTTTATATTTTGTTTTCATGGCAATGTGATTATAGAGCCATATGCAAATATAGTCAGATTTTATGAGTAGGTACATAACACAGAAAAAAAACGTTACATTCCTTGTACTAATCTACATCTATGAGAACCTTTAAGATGAGTACATCAGGATAGGGAGATATCAGATAGATTTGTAATTAGAAAAAGGTGATATCAAACTGTCAGAAGTTTTTGAGTACCTGGTGTATAAGGTGAAATACTACACTTTGTAAGAAAATAATATAATATATATGAACAAATAAGAGAGAGAGAGAGAGGGAGACAGTAAATCCAGATATTTGTAAGAAAATTAGTAAAATTTAAAAAAAAGGATAAATAAATCAATCCTTCCCCTGCTAAAATCTTGTTAAGGTTTTGCCCAGAGCAAATATTTATAGCTGAATTCTGAACCTCTGAAAAAGAGAGCTGATAATGGAAATGCAGGCAGACCTTTAACTATAGCAATGCCAGTGGACACTGCTGTAAAATCTATATATTTACCCATGTTTGAATGCTTTAAGATTTTGCTCTCCTTTTCCTGGACAACTTGTGAGTGCAGCAGGGGGCACCACAAACATACAAATTACTTGGAATGAAGAGCTCCAGCACGCTCATGTTTCCTACTACTTGAAGGCGGAACCACTGAAACCAGTTATCTCTCAGTAATTTGCATATTTATGGTACCTCCTGTAGTTTTCTGTGATTGCTTTACAGTCAGGAAAGGTAACCGAAAAATATATATCCTCCTTTAAAAAAACGAAACAGTATTATACATGAACAGTGGCTCTGATACAAGTCTATTCCTTGTAAAGTCCATGGCATGAAATTTATTTACCAAACGTTTTTTCATTTTAGGATTCGAAGGGAGTATTTTGAAAGTTACAAGGCTGAAGACCCACGGTCCATGATGTTATGAAAATTGTTGTAGAAAAGCACTTGTCATTTGAGGGGAAAATAATTAGCCTCGCCATATTTGCTGAATGTATGCATCTAAGGAAGAAGGCAATCCTTGGAGAATGGAAAACGCATTCAACAGACACTTAAAAAGTATAGTGCTACGGTACATATATTTTTTTAGTCCCACTCATAAGCAACGGTAAAAATATGCAGTACAACTTTGAATATAAAAGCTAATTAGGTCTCAATAGAGAATAGTTTCATTTTTATTGGCTCTGAGTACTAAGGCTGACTCAGATACACCTTGTTTCTCAGACACTTTTGGCCTTCTTTGTAGAAAGAACATCCATTGCTGCATAAGTTCAAACATCTTTAGTTCTGGATGATAGATTAATTACATGGCCATTAGGTCTTTAACTCCCCACCCCTGCTTGTGCTAAGGTGCAGTTTTTATTGTCTTTTTCTAGGGGCTTTAGAGTACTGGATGGCTGATTTTACTGGGCCGTACGTGCCATTCATTTTAAGAGTGAACTCCTCCCTGATTTCAGTGAGGAGTTATGTCTAAAGACTGATGGTGAGAAATGGTATATATTCCATATTTCTCTTAGGTTTTTCTATAACACCCCTCACCATGGTATATACGTGCTGATATATAAGCCGCAATACCTACATACAATGCTGCCAGGTAAAGCTAGAGTGACAGCCTTAACTGTGAATGTACTTGTTTTAGTATGATGAAATCTAAACTTTAAAATTATATTTAGTGCAGTTTTTGTATTTAATTGACATTGCTTTCTTAAATGCTAGGATACAATTACTCACAGAACAATAGTTAGCATATAAGTAACACTGTTAACCACATTATTCTCACTGTACATCAGCTTTCTGTGTAATATTATGCAGTAAACTTTTGTATTATTTGATTCAAATACAATCTTATTCAGACTAATGGCTGAGGCATCCTTTTCACTGCAGTCAGAATTTGTCTATATAGTAAAAATTATATGTACTATCAATAAGAAATGGTGACATAACTGTCCAAACTGATCAGGGAAAGATGCTCTTATCACATTATTCACCATCAATCATATTATACTTTGCTGCCACATCGTTCTGTGCAACATTAGGCTACATATCCGTATTTTATTCTGCCTCTAGAAAGGCACATTAAAATTATTATTGCAAGCATTCTATTATTTCATATGTAACTTTGTACATAAAAAGCAGCTGACATTAGTATTGCACAGAAAAATATTATATAGTATGAATAATATCTTTGCAGCTACTTTTTCAAACTTTTTTTTTAATTCAGAAGAAAGGTCTCAACTCATAGCTATAACTAATTCTCTGGTTACGGTCTAGATTTTGGCACAATATATTTTAAACTCTGAGAAATGTGTGTGTTTCTCTTCTACCACTCTATAAACTAACTGTGGCCTTAAAGATTAACACTTTAAAAAATCATGTATAGGCTGGCCATTTGTGTTCTACATTTCAACACAATGTTATTTTAAATCACGGAAACACTAAGCTTTAAAAATCAGGTGAATAAGGCATATTAACATCGAGCTAAGGCCCCAATCCAACACATGCTTAATTTTAAGTATGTAAATACTGCTTGTGTGCATTAAGATAAGCACATGCTTAAGTGTTTTTTCTGGGTCATGGCCAAAACTCTTGTCATGCTGTACCAAGCCCGAGGAGACTTTCTCCACACTGGGTAGATCCATAAGGTTTATTAGAAGAAGCAATCCTTTCCTCCCACACTTTTGCCCTGGCCTCCACCCAAACATAGCCGTGCCAGGACACACAGGGAGCCCCACCCCCCGTCCCAGACCTGGACTCTACAGTACACAAGATGGCATCCTCAAATCTTGTCCCCGCCCTGTGCAGCTGAAGAACTTTTTGGTTTTTGTTTGCTGAAACTTGCATTTGGAGCTTGGGATAACTGAATGATTTTTGTCACCCTACAAAAGAGTTTGAAAAAAGCTGTTTAAGATCCAGGTCCTTAGTGCAGAAGAGGATACAGGTGACTTTATATTTTAAAACAAAATAGTTGAAAATCAGTTCCTCCTCTTCTTACTCCTGACTACTACAGGGTTCTCTGTTTCCCCACAGGAGCTAGTTATGTCTCAACCACCCACATACCTGAGCATGTGTTGTCATATGCAGGGCTACTCCTTGTGGCTAGGAATAGCCAATTCATACAGAATTTCTGGTGAGCAGATAATTAATCCGGTGATCAGTAATTGCACCACATGTTTTACTGGGTAGCTCAGGTCTTGCTCAGTGTTGACTCAGCTCTCCTACCTTTTAACCTCTGAAACAGGGCAGGAGGGGGATGTTGTAGTTGGAGAGTGGGGATGTCAGGACCAGTGTCAACAGTTCCACATGCTGTTCCATTGTGCTAGCCATCTCTGACCTTGGGATTTACTATTACGCTGTAGCAGGAGTAAGTGCATATGTGGAGCAGTAGGTGTAACAACAATTGTTGTCAGTGGTTACTCACCCCTTCCATGTGGCTGAGGTCTCACCTTTGTCACACCGACCCAGATCAGGTGATTGGAACCAGTAAATAAAGTCGAGTTTTTACCAGAATGCCTATGTGTGAAATGTAGGAGTCAAATGTTAGGTACTGTTGGATTTCTACTACTGCTACTGTCTGTTCTTAAAGTTACAAGGTGTGCCAAGTTTAAGGATTATCAATGTCATCAGATTGGTGGCCCACTGCACATTTAAAGAAAAGTTGACCTACTGTTCGTTCCCACTTTGGGTGCAATTTGTGTACCTGTTATGGCTCTGGTTTTGCTGTTATATTGGGCAAGATTTCTTTATAGTAGTTGGTAATAATTGTGCTAGCTATACTATGTGCTAGTTAGGAAAATCCTCCCATTTAACAGCTAAAGTCAGAAACCTAATGGAGAAAAATACTTGCATACATTATCCATTCTCCGTGTTAGGTATGTGCTTAGGTACGTGGCTGAATTGGGGCCTGAGTGCACAATGACTTCAGGACCAAGCTCTTAGTAGTTGTTATCATCAGTTTTGCAAGGCAAAAAGATAGGGCTGTATACTATTCTTGATCAGCAGTGGAGTTGATGTCAAGTGGAGTTACATGAGCAGGTCAAGAACAATGTACAAGAGGGCCATGATCCTGATCATACGTCTTGGCAGATAAGCAAAGGAGGAACTGACTTTATAATATTTAGTTTTAGAATTATGTATACATTTTAAATGCTACAAATGTAGAACCCAGAACTACAGTCTGACTCTTGACCTGGGGGCAAAACTCCAACTGAAATCTATGTTCCTCAGTCAGGACTGCAGGGTTAGGCTCATATTTTGTAATTGTTTGGGGAATCTCCAACGGAGGATCCGTGAATTGAAGGGTTGCATGGTCTGGCCCTGGAACGGGATGTTGTTGTTAAATTTTTGCAGCTCATCTTTCAAAAAAATCTTATCTTGGTCTGGCAGTCCTTGTCCATATGTAGTTTCATTGTCAGCTGGCTTTATCACAGGGGTTTTAAAAAAAAATCTCCACCAAAACTAGCCATCTGTATGTAGAGTTTAAGCATGATGTGATTTGAAATTACCGAGATAAAAATCACCCTAGGAGACAGAGGTTTATAAATGAAAAATAAAAATATTACTGTGAGTAATTCACAGTAAAACTCCTTATAACAAAAAGCAGTACAAGTTATGTATATACTCAGTGTTCAAAGTCAAATACCTCAACCATTGCAAAAATGTTTCAAAATGCCCAAAAGGTATTGGGCTCTGCACATGATGATTGTCCTAATGCCAAGGTATATCTGGGACTTACTTCCATATGTTCAGGAAATACAAGAAGATCAAAAGATTCTAGGAAATTGTTAACATAGATAAACAAAGTGACCAGTGCTGTCTGGGATATATCCCTGGTCCTCACTATCCTTGTCATATGTATAAATGATCAAGTTGACCTACTCACAGTAGGTATTGTGCCAGAAATATATTTCAGATTGTTGGCTCAGTGAGCACCTGCCCTCTTTGGCACTATGTTATAAATTGGTCTGAGAGATGCTATCTTTGGAATATAGCACAATGTAATTGATGTACAAAGTGGATAAGTTTTATGAGATTTCATTTCCTCTTATGCAAGCCACTTACATTCTTTATCCAGCATGCTTAGAAGTCTCTCCTTTATGATAGATATAACTAAGATTTCTCTTTCACATTCGTTCCCTCCTTCTGTATGTACATCTGAATGTATAAATTCATGTATCCATTCACAATAACCCCTTTGATGGTGTCACAGTTTTAACTTATACCTATACTCTGAAGCCAGTAGAAATTTTCATCATAACAAAAAGTTGCATTCCAAACAAAGTCCTAACTGCCTATGAAGTTTCTGTTAGAAAACAAATCATAGGCTCGATGTGGGTAAAAGAAAAAAAAGTGTCTGAAACCATTACAAATCATGCTGTGATGCTCTGTAAACCAAAAAACTGGTTAGCCAAATTATTTGTAAAACGATTTCACATATGGTCTGACAGTTTGTATCCCAAGTTTCAGCTCACTACAATTTAAACTGCCAAGATATAACCTCTTAAAGTTGGGGGTTATAACAGAAACACTGACAGACCTTAACTATTGTGCTTCTATAGTTATGAAAACTCAGCTATTTCATTATGACAGTAGCTGGCAGTGGTGCTATGATTAAGAGTCTGTCAGCATTTATATTATAAACCCAAATTTTAAGAGGTTTTAAACTCCGATTTGTTTGAAATAATGTTGGGTTGAAAGCTGGTATACAAAATGTTAGAGCGGATATGATTTTAAAATGTTTAAAAACATTTTTTGTACAAAAGATTTACAAATATCTTCAGTGGCTGGAGGAGCATAGAATAAAATCATGCTGTAGATAAAACCAAATGTTTGATAAAAAAGAAATTTTAATAGCATTTCTTCTGTCTTTACCATCATTGGTGACTTCCCTGCACATGTGTGTGCATATACCCACACCCACATTTTTTTTAAAGTTTGGAAGCAAAGTTATATAATGTTGAAAGGCTGATTTATGATTAACTTTATTAGTGCTATTTAACATTAATTTTCAATAGTACCCAGAGGATCAGGATCAGGGCTCCATTGTGCTGGATGCTGTACAAATAGGAACACAGGCTGAAATCCTGACCCCATTGACTTCACTGGAGCCAGGATTTCACCCAGGAGCCCAGATGCTTGAGGAACTTACAAGGAAAATCTTATAGCCTAACAATTAGTACATAAGCTTGTGATCCTGCAAATGCTTACTACTGCATGCTTTGCCTGGTAGTAAGCTTTGCAGGTTCCAGAACTAACTTTGTAATTTTATTGTAAAAAAATATATCAGTGTTCCTTACTATGGAAGGAGAATATTCATAATATTTCTATAATTTATAATTCCATTGACTTCACTGAGAGTTAGTTTTGTACTGTAGGTGTTCCACTTACATTGTATCTGGCCTGATTCACCCGCAGATCAACAAGGCCCAGGGAAATATTTTTTACCTTATCCTGCTATATAATGACTATGTCTATTTACGCAAAACTCCTGCTGAATGCAAGGGGAGCTTGGTGCCATTTTGTAATAGCTCCCTTGACATTGTGTTTGATCCTAATGATGTAATATGATGTCAGCAGAAGTGTCTCATACCATGTATAGATTGTAATAATTCAGGTGAAGCCTAAAAACAATAACATTTGCATAGGACTCTTGGGGCCTGCTGCTGCTGCACTCACTGTGCACACCAGTCTTCCATTCAGTGAATGGGTGCAAAGAAAGCAGGATTAAGACCATGGTTTATTAACTGTACAGTATTTCTTCACATCTTTAGGCCCTGATCCTGCAACATGTAGCATCTGAGCAGAGTGTGGTGCACATGAGAGCCTTGTGCAAGAAGTTGGGAAATCAAGACCATAGACTAAGCTCTTAGAAGAAGGGGTGTGTATGTGTGTGTGTTTTCATAGTAAAAATAAGTACTATTTATTTAATAAGTATTTATTTTGTAGAATAAGCATTATTATTAATTATAGGACCTAGAGACCCCAACTGAGACTGGACAGCAAGTCAACAGCAGACCCAGCAACAGAAGTCAGAATTCCTGACTTCCAGTGATAGTGCCCTGTCCACTACTTCACTGAAGAAGCTCCCTTTCTTAATTAGCCATGGATGCTTATTACAAAATTATAACATAAATAAAACAATAAGGAGAAGGGGTGTTACTGCGTGTTTTTTGGGTTTTGCCCCTCTCTAATTTCTCAGCATTTCTAATGCAACTATCACCTATTTTTAACAGTTGTAAAGTACCATGTTCACTTGCTTCCTTTGTTAATTGGCTCACTATTGACTTAACAATAGGTGCGAAAAAGGCTAAGATGCTTTAAAAGTACCCAGATACTATGAAAAAAGAACAGGAGTACTTGTGGCACCTTAGAGACCAACAAATTTGTGACAGGCACTTTCGAAATGCTGATTAGATAAAGTACTGTACAAAATAATAACATTGCATAGGGTGCAAAGGAGCTATAGATAGGGTACAATGTCTTAGCTCCCATCTCCTTTCTAATGTATATCACAAAACAAACAAAACTACATTATAACCCCCCTACCATTAATTAAAATAGGGCATGGTTTTGTTTAAGGGGAGTTTTTCCATTGACTTCACTGAAAGTCCTAAAATGAGTCCCTAGATAGACAAAGATGAGTAAATGTATCTATGGCTCAGTTCTGCATGGTGGCCTGATCCTGCAAAGCATTTAAGCACATGCTTATCTTCTTTAAGCACATGGACAGTCCCAATGAAGTCAACTCAACCACTGTGGGACTATTACCTGCTTAAAGTTAAGTAGTATAGTGGTAGCCCTGTGGGTCCCAGGATATTAGAGAAACAAGGAGGGTGAGGCAATATCTGTTAGTGGACCAGCTTCTCTTGCTCAGCAACAGAAGTTGGTCCAATATAAGACATTATCTCGCCCACCTTGTCTCTCTAAAGTTAAGCATGCATTAAAATGGTTTGAAGGACTGCAGCCAGAGTGCTCAGCACCTTGCAGGAACCAGGCCCATCTGAGTAAAACTGCCTTTCGTGTCCTCGCTCAGGCTTCTGTGCTTAGGGGGTATGTGGGTGACCTTACTAACATTTGCTGCAAAAACATGGGCACAGTCAGCGGGGTGAATTAAGGGTAAGATTTCAATGTTTCAGTTCAGTTCAATGAAACTTCATTGGCGTGACAAACTACACAGCATTTAAATTGGTTAGTCTCTAAGGTGCCACAAGTACTCCTTTTCTTTTAGCATTACCAAAGACACTCCCCCCCCCCGCCCACCTTGGAGAGATCCTCAGGTCTTTATCAGAGGCAAACCCACCTAAAATAGGGTTAGAGACTATATTTGGGGTTAGATCCCCTGTGTCCATTTGGCATTTAAACTCTGAGTGTGAACAGCTTTGCTTTGGTAGGGTTTAAGTGTGAGTCCCTTAAGTTATTGTGACATGTTGGATTTTGTGGTGGGGGCCAGGGGGGTGTTGGTTTTTAAAAAATTTTTAGTAGTGTCTCAGGACCAGGTGCAGATCACAGAATAAGTAGGTCACATGTAGATGGTGGCATGCACCTCTGAAAGGAGATTACAGGTACCAGAAAAGTCTGGTCTCCAGATTCAATAGGCAGGAACAGATTATATGTGTTTATTTATGTATTTTAAGTCAATAAAGGTGTTGGCTCTAAAGGCAGACAGTGCCTAGTGTATTTTAATCTTGTCATTTCCATCGAGATGGACCTTTAACCCGTTCCAACCTGAATCCCAACCAGACAATTCCCCAGCACTAGTATTGTGGCTGTACTAAGATCCCTTGCAGGAGCTGTTTGTTGACCACATTCACGTTCAGAGCCCTGAAGCTAAAAGCACTTTACACCATAAAATAAAAGCACTGTCTTTTTTTCTAAAAGGTTACGTCTGGAGGCCACGCTGCTCATACTTCATACAGAAAACTACTGAAAGGGCTATGAAATCCTGTATGATTTACACTCTCTCTCAGTGCATTAGGATATAGATCTACTCGACTCTAAAAATACTGTGGAGTTTCTAACCGACCTGAATATATGTGCATTATTTCAGAAAGTCTGTTAGAAAACTTGTCAACACATTATAAAGCATAAACCAGGACTTGGCCATTAAATACAGCCATCAGAGACAGAATATATATTGCAGGAAGTGCTGAGAAAAGTCCTTGCGCTCAAAAAAGGTCTATTAGCTAAGAGTTTACACACATTACACCAAACGGTTTAGGGAGAGCCCATGGACCATAATTACAAGGCATAAAAGGAATCAGTAAAGGCTTTACAACCCCAAACGCAGTTAACTGGACTGCCAGAAAAATATTTTTAACATTGTCATAATTTATTACCCATCAAGCGTCACATCAAGGATTGTAATAGTTATGTTGTCCCCACGTGTTCTAGTTAAACTACCCCTTTCACTCCTCCTACCTCCCAAAATCCGCCTGCATCGTTAATTTGTGGTGATATAATATTTAAAAAATGTCTCCTGACTCCTTTTCTTTCTTGAGTTTAGTTACCTTGCTGAAATCACATGGCTATGCAAAGTGATGGGGAGAAAAGAGAGAGAAACGCAATTGTGATCAAATGCCAATATTAATTACAATCCAGACGAGATGAAATATTGTTTTAGGGGGAAAGACTTTCCATTGAAATCGAGGATTTTATGATGCTGAAATCAAGTGTATGCTAATGGTGGAAACCGTCTAGCTGCCACTCACAAAAGCATCTGTAAAATTGGCTTTTTAATGTATGTTTTAAGATGTGGTTTAGGAAGTCACCTCTGGAATCTAACGCATAGTGCAATAATAAAACAGATCTAGTTGTAACTAAGTGCTTAATTTCCTATGGTTCTAAAAAGAAAATCAATAAAATGTTGCCGGTTATTTATTGGAAATAACCACAGATAGGTATTCTGATGGGTAGGTTGGCTTTAGAGAGCGCACAACTGCGTAATGAATTGTAATTCAGAAGACTGTTAAGTATGAACCACAGAACCTTTCAGGGATAATAAAGTCATTACTTTTTACACTGCAGCCACCTTGAAAAGCTTTATACACGCTATTATATATAAATCAAATCACATATGTATCTACAAGTACACACACGCCTATTTATATACGTTCTGTAAAGGAACGTATGTTTAGATACAGAAGTACCACCTCTGAATTGCAGTGTGATACCAAAAGAATGAGGCAGGTTGCTATTGTCACCTGAAATTATTTTTATTTTAAAAAACCCTCATACAGAATACTATTTACTTTCTGCCTGTCCGCTCCCCCATATCTCCCCCCGCCCCAAAGCAGAGAAATTAGATTCATTTATAGCTTGAAGGAGTCTATTTAAATAGGAGCAAGACAAAAATAGATAGTGGTGTAAGACAGATGCTGACCTACTCCGAAGAGCCCATGGCATAGAGGAAATCGTGTCAGGTAGGTGGTTACAGAGCCTTACTGCAAATGAATCCTGCGTCTTCACAGGCTTTGGGGATTCATTTTTTATTTACATGGGGGGGGGGGGGAAAGAAACACCCTCATAGTGGTGAGCATCAACCCCTCCTTTTCCTTTTCAGAATCACTCACTCCACTGCGCGTTATAGGAACACACTCGTTTTAATAGGGTTAAAACTTTACCCGCGGAAGCTAGAGTGTGAAAGCAGGATTAGCAGTTGCATCTCTCTCGCTGTAGGTAGCTATAAAATGAAGCTGGACCATAAAACTGTGGTAAAGTGTGTGTGTGTGTGTGTGTGTGTGTGTGTGTGTATAAAAACCAAACAAAAGCAAGTTAAAGTGCACAACCGACACCTCTTGGCTGAAGAGTACGATGATAAGGAAAGTGCAATAATAAAACAGATCTTGAGGAGGAGGCTATTGCGTTTCATGACAGGGGAGAGATCACCTCTAAGTAGTTCGATGGATTCACCTGCAGCTCTTGATCAGTCCCTTTGAAGCCGCCTGGCACACACCCCCTACCTGCCTCACTTCCCCTCACTCCTCGCCTAGACAGCCCGGGAAAGCAGCCGCGATGCTGGAGGAAGTTGAGGCTTTAAGGGATGTTTGCGAATAAACTTCAGATTGTAGGGGGTGCTATTGCTGTACCGTTGACGTGAAACTGAAAGTATCCCACACCCGAATGAAACAGACCTGTGACAACAGCAGCGTGTGTGTGTGTTTCTCCATTAAAGAGACAGGGTCTTGTTTCCAACAGGTCTCCTCTAATTTCTCCACAGACTCTCCCCAAAGGGCGCTTATAACCCAGCGCGTGCACTGCTCACACATTCACGCACACACAAAAGGAGCCGTCCGATCGGAAGCGGCTGAGAATTCAGGGACAGCCCCGACCACTTGCATTCCCTGCTGCTTCTGTGAACAAACTGAAGGATTTCCACCCCCCCCCCCCCGGCTCTCCCTGGGTAACGTCATTATTACAGTTTTGCGTGTTAAAATATTTCTTACAGTCACAGCAAGCTTCTTCTTTCCCCTTCCTGTGCTAGATCCACTTCTTCCCTCCTTTGCACCTCTTTTCTCTCTGTCCCTCTCTCGGCGTTCTCCGCCGGGGAGCCGGGCTCGCCACCTCGCTGCCCTGCCGCGGCACACGCTTTGTAACCCTTCTGCGGAGCAATTGCCACAAACGCTCTCTTCCTCCTCTCCCGCTTATCCCTTCTCGCAACCCGATCCCGCCCCGGGGGAATGTGTGTGTGTCCCCGGTAAGTTACAACCCACGCTGCGGCCGCTGCCTCCTCGGCCCCAACTCCCGCCGCTTCGCCTTGCCCCCTCTGCCCATTTGCTCGGCTCGGCTCGCCCCGCTTCTCGCCAGTAACGTAGCTGTGGTTTGCGCTTCCTGCGCTCCCGTTTCGTTAGTTTTATTAGACACGGTCACTGCTCGTTACATCTCAGAGCCCGGCGTGGCTTTGCAGGCTGCCTCGGCTGTTTTTATTTTATTTGTTTTTTTGGACTGCTGGGTGCGGGGCGGGGGGGGGGGGTATAAAGTTCCACCGCCTTCCCTTTTCCTTCTCATCCTCTGCCTCTTTTCTACTTGACTCTGAAACTCGTCTCCTTTCTCCCATCTCCGGCCTGAAAGGAAGGAGGCTGGCCCTGGCCGCCTCTCCCCCGGCTGCTCCAAGCGCAAACTTTCCTCCGTCCGTCCCCTTGCCCGCTCTCTCCCTTCGTGCTGCCTGCCAGGGCCTGTCACTGCTTCTCGGGGCTTTGCTCGTGCGGCGGTGGAAAGTTTTGAATCCCCTGGCTTTGCCTGCTGGGTGGGCTCCCAGACTACCTGCCGTGCCTCCCCCTCCTGGGAGCATCCCATCGCATTTCACCTGGGCAAGCCTCTCTTCGTTTTTCAGCGCGGGGTGTGCGTGCGTGTGTGTGTGCCGCTGGTTTTATTTATTTATTATTTCCCTCTCCCCTCCTGGCCACTCCTGTGTTTGCCTTCTGCACTTACTCCTCTGCGGCCACTTCTGCACCGCGTGCCCAGCTCCTTTCCCCTCCACCCCAACCCCCCTGCTCCGCGAAGCAGCGTGCGCCTGGTGTCTAGTGCACCCCCCTCCCGCTTCCCCCTCCCCTCTCCCCCCTGCGATCACTGTCCATTGGCTTGTCCTGGTCTCTTTTTCATGTCCAGCCCCTGATGAGTGTCCATTGGTGTTGCCTTCCTCTTCCCTCCTCCCCCTCTCTCCAGCTTGCCCTGCCCATGTTTTGTATGTCTCTGTCCATCCAGGCTCCTGACGTTCAAGTTCGCAGGGACGTCACGTCCGCACTTGAACTTGCAGCTCAGGGGGGCTTTTGCCATTTTTTTCATCTCTCTCTCTCCTTCTCTCCCTCTCTCCCTCTCTCTCTCTTTTTTTCTTGCACAAAAAAAAAAAAAAAAAAAAAAAGCCATGACTGCTATCCCACAATTCATCTTCCCTGCGCCATCTTTGTATTATTTCTAATTTATTTTGGATGTCAAAAGACATTGATGAAGATATTTTCTCTGGAGTCTCCTTCCTTTCTCACCCGGCTCTCCCGATGTGAACCGAGCGGCTCACAAGCCACCGCAGCCACCAACCCACCATGTCTCGCCGCAAGCAAGGCAAACCCCAGCACTTAAGCAAGCGGGAATTTTCGCGTAAGTAACCCAGCGAGCAACGTGCATTTATTTCTGTGCCTCCTTCGGGCGGGTTATTTTATTTCAGAGCAGCGGAAAAAGCGGGCGAGAGGGGTGGAAATGCACTAAATGTTGGCTCGGATTTTCCCCCCGTCTCCGTCTCTCTCTAATTAAATCACCTCGATCACTTTTCTTTTCTTTGCTCCTGGAGCATGCCCCCTTCTTACTCACTCTCTCTTCCTTCTTTTTCTTTTTCATCCCCCCTCTCGCTTTGATCTGCGTTTTTCGAATTGTGCCAGTGTGACTTGTGAAAAGAGCAGAATTTGTCCGTGCGGGGTGTGTGTGTGTGTGTGTGGGGGGGGGAGTGTAAAGAAATCCCTGCAGGAAAGACAGACTGGACATTGGACGCACAGACAGACAGACAGACAAGAGATTAGGGTTCAGTGGAGTGAAGAGAAAAGTCTAGGGGCGCGTGGTTTTAGCCAGATCCCCATCACTCCCGAGCGAAACCTTGTTGCGTACCGGGGGGGGGGCAATGTCCCCCCTTTTGTTTCCGCTCCCAGGCGTGGGGTGTTTGTCCCGCTCTCTTCTGCGCCTCTTTTCCCTCCGCGGCGAAAGGGCAAAAAAGGCAGCAGCGGCTGCTTGTGCTGCCCGGAGCCATCGTTGGCTTTCCCCGGGGCTCCGCCACAATCGGACCTTCCCCCCCGCCAACCGACTCATGCCAGCCTTCCCCCCACTCCTCCCCTCCTCCCCCACTGCCCCCAACTCCTGCCTGCGAACTTGGGCTGCTTGGCTCGGCTGCACGGGGCAGAGCGAGCGAGCGAGAGGAATTCCCTCCTCTCTCGCTTACTATTTTTTGGAAGATTTTCAAAAAAAGTGGAAGTGGATTTTGATTGGGAAAAATCTCGTGTCTGAATGTTTACAAGCACCGCGTGTGCGGGGAGCCTCCTGCCAACAAGCAGAGACAAGAGCAAACCCAAGCAAAGCACACACACACACAAAACAAAACCCCAAACCAACCAACTATCGTCACTGTCACGATCAAATTAAAAAAAATACGCTCCCGGGGACATTTTAAAAATACACTATTCGTCACAAAAATTCTCCCCTTCTTCCACTCCCCCCCAACAAAACATAAAAGCTGAATGCAAAGTAAGCAAGGTCGCTGCTTACACAACAAAAGGGAACTCGGATCTGGAGCGGGTGGGAGGGAAGACGAGAGGAAATATTTTATTTTTTGGGCGGTGGGAAAGCAAAAAGATGCACGCTTGTATTTTATTTCCCCCCAGTATTCCAGGTGTTTTTCTCCCCTCTCAGGGACCGTCCGTTTCAGTGCAATTTCTCTGTCTGCAAACAACACCCCCCCCCGCTCCCCTCTCGCGCTCTGTAAAAGTTTACAATGCAATTTCCCCACTCAGATGCATAGATATTTGGAGCAAGATTTGCACATAGTCCGTTGGAGAATGTTAACGATTTGGATAAAACAGTTCCCGTAAAGGCAGGGGAAGCCAAAACATTTGCTTGCGTAAAGTTTTCTTTTAGACACCTTAAGGTTCTCTTCCCTCCACCCCTCATTGTTTCAGTCATTTGCTACAGTTCTAAGAGCTTTTTGAAATGCAAAACGTTGTGTTATGTTATGTATTGCAACATAACTGTCACAATTCTGGAGGTGCTATCTCTTCCAGAACATGTCGCAGGAACCCACCCCCTTCCACCCCATTCCTCCAAGAGCTGCCGAAACTGGTGCCGACACAAGTAACCTATGTTACTTTTAAAAATGCATATACCAGAGTGCATTCATCCTTAGGGTTTGTGTGTGCGCGTGTGTTAGACTCACTTGTCACAGAATAATTGAAAGATTAGATTTCCATCCCCAAATCCTTCCCCAGTCGTGCAGGGTTTCCCCCTGACTTGGCAATTCCATATGTAATATACAGATACATATTTAAGTTATTAATTTTTTTTTGCTGGCAGTGTAATTTCCATTCGGTACATTTCTCCCTGTGAGATTTGGGGGGCTTGGGGGAGGGGGGGGCGAGATGTGTTGGAGTTGGATTTAAAAAAAATTGGTTAACGATAGGTTTGCATGTGAGATTCAGTCGCTAGGAGGCAGAACAAGATCAAAAAAGCCCAACGAACTTGAACCTGATCAGTTTCACCACGTCTTTAATTCTCAGCATTCTCGTTTAGGAAGGAGGGAGGGCGGGTTTTCTTTCTTTCTCTCTTCCCCCCCTTTTCCCCCTTTCTTTCTCCCCCTCCCCCTTTCTTTGTTCTTAATTTTGCCTTGCTTTATGGCTGGTGAGGAAACAGGAACGCAGCCCGTAGACCCCACACTGGAGAAAAGATCCAGTTTCTCCCTGTAATGTTTGTTTTAACGCCGTTCCCGTCCGCTCAGAGCAGCAAACGATTTCCGAGGATCGCGAGGACTAGCAAGTTGGCCCTTCATTTCCCCTCACTACCCCGACGGCCGATCAAGCCGTGGGGGTCACAGACGGGCTCGGGAGCCTTTCCAGGCGGCGCTGGGCTGGCTGGGATCCCTTCTGTCTAGTCGTAGCTTTGCACGATGCTGTAGCGCGTGGAAAGCAAACGACATCCCCCCCTCCAGAAAAAAAAAAGCTTGAAACACTCTTTCGAAGGGGGAGCTGAGTGGCACCTTCTCATCTGTGACTTTGTGTTTGTTTGGCTTACTTGGACACATCTGCTTTTGTTTGTCTCCCCCCCCCCTCCTCCCCCCAAGCGGGTCGGGTCTCGCTACAGGCCCATCCGAGGCAAAGGCAATCCTCATGGGCGCTGGGGGGGGGGGGGGCCCGCTGGGGTGGAGAAGCGGGAGCTGAGCTGAGCTTGGCCCCAGCCGAAAGGGGAGACGGCACCTTGCTGGCTCGCACGTGTTTGCACTAAGCTTCCGATCCACGCTGCTCCCATTGTGCCTGCTCAGTCCTCTCCAAGTTCGCTCTCCCGTCTTTTTCTTTCCTTCCTTCCCTCATGCGCTCCCGCTTTCTGTCTGCTTTAAAACACCGGCCACTTGCCCACATTATTAGCCATCATTTGTTCCCTTAGACTGTAAGACAATCCCAGGACACACTTGAAGGCAAACTTGGACTAGCCCGTCACTCTCTCTTTCTCCCCTGCTTTTCTTTTTTGTCTTCTAAGCTGGACACAGCCCTGCCTGCTGCTGGGGCATTTAGACCTCTCTGTCTTGCTGAATCTATACAGATACATTTCTCCCCCCCGTCAACCCCCCACTCTTGGTAACACAGAACTGGTGCTTTTTCTTCCATTGCGTCCCTCACACTTCTTTTGAGACAAAAATCCATTGAACTTGATACAGAAGATGGTGTTATTTTGGTGGATGTTGGTGGGGAATGGGGGAAGGGCGAGAGAGAGGCTAGAAATACATGCATCTGGAGAAGTGGGGTTTTTACCCAGGAAAGCTTATGCCCAAATAAATCTGTTAGTCTTGAAGGTGCCAGCAGACTCCTTGTTGTTCTTGTAGAAATACATGTTAATGGAAGGGCATTTTGCATTAAAAACATACAAGGAATGATTAGATACCCAGGAAGGAGCTTGTGATTGCCCCAGAATTCAAAGAAGTGCACTGCAAATCAGTGGCCAGGCCAGGTGAATTGTATTTTCAAATTTTCTTTGTGCACCTGGTTTTTTTTTTTTTAAACAGCAGAAATAATAAAACCACATTTTGCTTTCTCTCAGAGGATCGGGAGCCAAACGTTTTGTAACGAACACGTTGCCAGAGGTATTTCATACATTAGTATATAATTCTTGTTAATTAGCAATAATTTACCTTAAGAGCATAGAAAATGTTGAGGTTACAGGTTTTATATCTGTACATTTGATCATCTTGTTATTTTCGAGAACTTTGCCTCCTATAAAATTAATTAGGTGAAATGTGGAGGTGTAATCAGCAGCCTCTGAATTCCCACTTCATTTCCTGGTTTTGATTGTAAATCAGCCCAGTCAGTACAGTCTTTAGCAAAGTCTGTTTTTGTTTCGCATTACTTTTAACTGTCTGGTATCTGAGCACAATATTCTCTTTCATTGCTGAGTAATATTGACAATTTCAGAAACAAATCAGGCCAACGAATAAATATTACAATTGAGTAATTATTGTGCTAGGTTCCAGTCAAAACAGTTATAAGGAGAATATCAATTTAAAAAAATATTTTGCTACTTTGAGTTAGTAAACTAAAAGTTACAATTACTGCTTAACACAAAAAAACCTTTTTTGTAGAAAGAATCTGATGGAATGACTTCCATATTCAGTTACTCACTTTGTGCAAATGCAAACAGTTGTTACTTGAGAAAATGACATAGACATTTCAGAAACATTCCTGTTTCTTTTTCTATGCCAGAAAAGTGTAAATGCATGTTGTGTATTATCTTTTGGTCAGTAAGGTTAGAAGAAAACCCAAATGATTAAGATATTGTTTTTATTAATATGAATATAACCTTCATATTCCTGTAGTTGACCTTATGTTAAATTAGGAGTAGCACTAGAGGCAAGAAATTATGGAATGTATCAGTGTGTCCTAGTTGGAGCTAAGGTACGGTAAGGTGCTCTTTCAATATTATTTTACACAGCACAACTGGGAGCTACTCCAGATCTTCCTCCTCAATATTCAGCCTAGGTAGGGTTGAAATAAATTTAACCTGAGTTCACTGGATTTTTGCACTTTATCAAAATCTGTTCCAATATTCTGCAGTCAAATTAAAATCTATTTTTTGATTCTCTGTGGCTTTAAGTTCATTAAATGTGAAATTGGAGGCTCACTAAAGAAGGTCAGACTGATTAACTGTTTAAGAGTTGTATTGGGTCTCACTTTCATTTACTGGCAACATTTTGAGGCATTTTATGTTTTGTAGTGTCAGCTCATTTTGGTGGTGGTTGTTGTTGTTAGTATATGTATTATGTTGCATAGGGAGAGAAATACCAACAGGTTTTTTTCCTTGCAAGGTTATAGTGATGAATGCTGCATACATATTGCTAAGATATTTCAATACAAAGTTAAAAAAAGCAAACAGAAAAGAAAGGCATGTCTGCCTTGTTATACAATCCACTGACGACTATGTGTGTAGAAATAGTCTCATAATGAAGCTTTTTGGAGCTCATTCAGAAAATTAGTCAACTTTGACAACATTAGGCAGGGTATTTCAAGTGTAAAGAAAGGTCTTTTCACCGTTGTTATGAAATGTGGCATTCAGTTGACCATACTGATTTATATATGATGAAGACCACAATTGCTAACATATTTAGAATAATTTAGGCATTCCTTTTTTCAGAATGAAAAAAACAAAACAAAAAACCTAATTGGCTTATTTTCTTAAGTATGCAAAGGTATCCTGTTTAGTTAAGTGTCTAAGTAGAATTGCCAGTGAATTTGATATTTCTTTAATTTCTGGGAGGTATCTGAAAAGTATTGCTATTTAGTTTCCTTATTTATTAATTTGGTCTTTTTTCCCATGATTAGTTCACAAGTTTTCAATTTTTAAACGGAATAAAATATAAATATATAAACATACGTACATACACACACAGCACAGGACTATGTAGCCCCTGTGCACATGTGTGCATGCACAATCTATGTGGCTTTTAATGTGTATGTTCATTTATTTGCATGCACACACACGCACACACCTAACTCACAGTTCAACATTTCAAAACGTATGACTTGGTCATCAATATATAGCTATTCCATGACCAAGTCATACATTACGTGTGCGTGCACACACACACACACACTTCAGTCATAAATACATAAACATAAATAATACCTCTGGCAACAAAGGACAGTATTGGCTTTTCTTCATGATACCATAGTTGTCTCACAGTAATTTTTTTTACAGCTGTTATTTTAATTTTTACTATTAAATCATTCATTCAAATTAGAACTTTGTCTAAATCCAGGAATATAGATAAGATTGCAGGTTCCATTCTGACAGTTCTGCATATTACAGCTGCTTTCTCGAAATATGTTCCCTATCAACATCGATAACTACATTTGCTTCTTGTTGGACTGATAATGTGCTATCTGTTCACGTAATGCAGGTTTAATTTTTTCATTCTATAAATATTCAAAACTCGGTGTAGCATCCATGAACAGAGGGCTCAACAACACGATTTTCTCTCTCCCCACCTTCCCCTTCTTTTCACAAGAGGTCTAATGTTTCTCCTTTTGTTTCTTAAACTGCAGCCGAACCTCTTGAAGCCATTCTTACTGATGATGAACCAGAGCATGGCACGTTGGGAGCTCCAGAAGGGGATCATGACCTCCTTACTTGTGGCCAGTGTCAGATGAACTTCCCATTGGGGGACATCCTTATTTTTATTGAGCACAAACGGAAACAATGCAATGGCAGTCTCTGCTTAGAGAAGGCTGTGGATAAGCCACCTTCACCCTCACCAAGTGAGCTGAAAAAAGCATCCAATCCTGTGGAGGTTGGCATCCAGGTCACACCAGAGGATGACGATTGTTTATCAACGTCATCTAGAGGAATCTGCCCTAAACAGGAACATATAGCAGGTAAACTGAAGCAAGGAGAAGCATTTACAAGTTTATTTCCATGTTCAGTCAAACTGTAGTAATAATGCTCACAGTTGTGAAGTGCTGTGTCTGTTTTTCCGTTCTAGTCACCATGACAGCCAATGTGTTAAATACTCTGCGTTTCAGTTCATATTAAGTACACAAAAAATATTTCCAAGTGGCTGAGTAGTTATAGCATCAACAGGCCCATGCAATACTCATGTGTATTTTCAACAGGGTTTGCTGGGATTCTGTTTTCTTAATTGTATATAGTATAGAAGCTGTCTCCTTGTGTGTTGTCTATCTTAATTCCATATATGTATATTTTACACTCTGCTGTGTTATACAAGAACTAGCTTTACAGTCTTTTGTTAACTCAGGGGTGAAAGAGTTAACTGAGCATCAGCTAGCCTTGGATCCATATTGGCTGTCAGCGTATGGACTGTAATTAAACACAGCCCCATGGCAAAGTGACACCACCGACCTTGACTTTAAGATGCCATTTTCGACTGGCCAGGCCAGAGTAGAGAGGGCAGTTGCTGAAGCGCACAGACATGCTTATTCGAAAAGTTTAAGGGCATGTTGGAAATTTCAAAAGGTTGGTTTGACAGGAAAGGCCGCTGTCTGCAGCCTGCCTCCTCAGCCAAATGATAAATGCTTCTCTGTGCTCTCTCTTGTCTCTGATGTGGTTTTGACAGATGTATCTTGATTTTGTTTGTGGTTTACACAACCACATGTCACCCGTACAAATGTCCAAGACTGAGTTCTGTTTTGCACAACAAACAATATATAAATGTAATTTAAAAAAGTAAATAATGTCATTTCCTATGATAAATTTTTAATTGGAAAGACACTATGTGAATGTCTCAGTGGCTGAGGTTAAAATAATTGAACTTAATATGAAAAAGAAAATCAGAGAAATACTGGAAGGCTAACAAGTCAGTTAGTTTCTAAAATCCTGAAAGTAAATATGAACACCACCCATTGCTTGGTATTAAATTATGCTTAAAATATAATTATAAATATGTAGTGCTGTAGCATATTAAAATCAACCAATGCCTGATCTAGTTTTATGGAAACATCAGTTAGGATAAGACATCACTTATACCTCTATTTTAATAGCCTAAAGGGTAGTTCAGTGTTAGCAAAAGTACTGTATGTAATCACATGATATACTGGATCTTGTCTTTGACTTACCATGGCCACACAGTTCAACCATTATAGGTCAGTAGGCATTGCAGGATTCAATGTGATATTTTTTTCCTCCAACCAATCATTAAAATCAAATGTGGCATTTATGTTTTTTGAAAGCTTTGTAGTAATAGTGTATATATATATATACACACACACACGCACACACATATATAGGGTCAACTTACTGGCAAGCTGCATTTTGAAAGATGGCTTAAATTTTGCAGCACATTCAACTTCTGTGACATGTAGGTTAAAGAGTTTTTTTTCCAAAGTGGTATATGGCAGTGACCATTTCCATGTGCTGTCTGTGATTTGAAGGAAAATGAACAGAAGTGTAGGGCATGATTAATGAAGCAAGAGCCTAGCGGAAGGGATTTGTAGTCTTCAGAGATCTGAAGCCATGCTAAATCACCAAATATGGAGTAACACTTGTGTGATGTAACATCGTATTTACATATTGAACGGCTCTGTTTAAAAGACAAAACACAGTATCTGTCAAGCAAGAATTAAAACCACACTTCTTGCCATGGTCTCAAATAGGCCATTCAGTCTAAGATACAACCACACTGAGGAGTTTAGAATTATTTGCTTTAGTTTAGAATTCTACTATTACAGTTGTTGAACCATGTAAGCCAAAGCCTGCCTTCTGTACTCATATATAGAGGGTGGTTACCATTAATTAGATTCCTAGCATTAGTTAAGTGGGCAGAATTTGGCCCTAAAGGATGTAGTGGTGTTGCTAATTAGAAGAATAATATGTTTTTAACTGTCCCTTGTTCTTCTAAATGGTTCAGTAAGCTAAGGACTGAATTCGGGGTATGTACAATATACAACAGACAAAAAAAACCTAAGGACCTGATCCTGCAAACCCTTTCACATGCACATAAATCATATGTGTGCAGATAGTCTTTACTCAGAAAAGTAGTTCCATGAAAGTCAATAGGACTACACACAGAAGTAGAGATTACTCTTGTAAATAAGGACTGCAAGATCTAGCTCCAGTTCTTTTCATGTCTCCTGTGTAGAGAGATTTCTGTGCAATTATGTTTAAAACTGACACATACCAGAAGTCCAATACTGTCTATATTTCTTGCACATTCAAAGCTCCAGCTGGAATCAATGGGAGTTTTGGGTATGGAAGGAATGTAAGATCAGCTTCTAATTGTTTTCAAAGGAAAAATATATACAAGCTCTTCAGTGGGTGCACAAGTGATGTGACTCAGGTGAGGTAAAGCTTTCATGCACGGATAATTATGAGCTCTTATACTGTTCCTTTAATTTTTATTTAATATGTTTCCACACTGGAATTAGTTAACCAAGAGACAGTTTTGTCATATCACAAAGTAATATGTCAATAGCAGGAATGATCACACCAATGATTTCCAGTGTCCGTCAGTGAAATTAACAGTCAGGGTCATTGAATAAGTTGTGGAGTTCAGGTATTTTGGGGGTCCCTGAAGTGAATCTCAGAATGGCAGTTACTCATTCCCATATTTTATATCTGTGTTCCTTTTTGCAGAAGTAGAAAGGAAACAATAATCACAAGAATGCAAAAGATATGTGAATATATAATTTAAAAAATAGGGATAAATGATACAGAAGCTGAATGAACCAATTCTTCATGATAAAAGTCCAGAAAATATATTTAATAACAATGTGAAAAATGCAGCCAGTTAAGTATTCTTCAGAAAGAGGTTACTGTAGTGTTCTAGGTTAGATATATTTATAGTACCTGCTTTGTGTGTCATTTTACAGTCAATAATTTGGTGCATTATAATAAGAGACCATCTTCCTAAGATAAGTAATGCTTAGGGATCAATGCACCCAACTACAAGAAAGGCAGTCACTCAAATGTACAGTGAAATGATGTATATTTTAACTGTCTCTAGGTGTCTCTTCATCCTAACCATTTTCCAGATTAAGGAATGCTTATAATAGTATGTGTGTACATGTACAATATGCATGCATATACATAAAATATAGATACACACATCCATACATAGCTGTTCTGTGTATGTGTGTGTATCTCTCTCTCTTTGGCTTGATATAAAATTTTGAGTGACGATCCAGTGCTATGGCAGAAATGTCATAAATTTAATGAAAATTAATAGGATATGTTGTGTGGGTCCAATGAGGCAGCTTTCATCAATATGTGTGTCAAACACTCACCACCAGATATCAGCAGTCTGTGATTTCCAGTGAGTGCTACGGGCAGGGGTTTAGTTATCCAGTCTCTTATTTTACAATAGAGGAAAATATTAACTGAAGTACCAAGATATCAGTGAATGTAAAACTGCTGTTCACTTACTGAAAAGGGAAAAGAAATATTTATAGTCCATTGGTGTTAGGTTTTGATGCTTGTTGAATATATAAAGCTGTATAGATTAATGAAAGATTATTTTTTGGTGGGGAGGGAAAGGCATTTTAACTACTACTACACTTCATATTTATCTCATTGGAATGTTACATATATTCTCATTTATAATTATGATTGTATAGCTTTATATAGTGTATATACAAAGAGAGAGAGAGAGAGAGAGAGAGAAGTTCACTTTGAGTGCCTGCATCTGTTTTCTCCAATCGCCAGTTAGATACAAATCCAACATAAGGAAAACAAATGTAAGAAATACGTTTCCATTGAATAATCAAATGGAAAATGAACCTAGTATGATACTAACTGATGGACTAAGTACATTTAACTATTAGAATTCTCAGAATAGAATTTCTTTGACTTGTCTATATGCCACAGAAATTCTCTTAGTACACTATTAGCAATTACTGTTGTAATTCTGTGATGCGTAAATTGCATTTCCTTATTATTTTATTTTGTTCTGGATAAAAATCATTGGCTGATGAACTGAATAGTTAGCATTGCATCTAAACAATGAGACAGAAGAAGCTTAAATATTCTAAAATGGCTAAAATTCTAACTGTAATTGTTCAAAACAAAGCTTCATAGCAGATAGTAATGGGCTGGACAAAATAGTTACAAGATGGAAAATTTGTGAGGGCACTATCCAAAGACTCATGATTATGAGATTCTCAGTCCTGCGTACAAGCTGTATTTGTAAATAAGACAGAGAAAGGTTGTGAACTGGCAGCTTGGATGTTTTGTTAAAGTACAATGTCAGAGAAAGTCTCTTTAAGACAAATTGTAAATAGAACTGTCACAATGATTGCATGATTGAGCTACAGAAGTGTCTTTCAATTGTTGGCATTGTCAGAGGACTTTTGAAAGCTTAATTAAACACAGTGGCCTGTATGGCTGAGAAATTTACTTCTAGAAGGGAAAAAAATGTTAAAAACGTAGGCGATCCAAAAGTTGTTACTCTTTCAGTGACACACAAAAGATTAAACTGTTTGTGCATTTTCCTCGTTGCCTTTTTATAAATAACAGTTTTGAAGAAGCATCCATGTGATATCAAGATCATCCCTTGTATGAGGTGGAGATTGTTAGTTTTTCTATTCCCTGCTGTTACAGATAGTTAATGTAAAAATAGCCTTTTATTGGAAACACAAATATGTGTTCATTTCAAGAACAGAAGCAGAGTGTAGAAAGTTTCCTTCTGATTCAGCATGATTATTCCAGGGAGGCATCAAAAGTGTTATAATTCCTTAAATTGCGCCATTTCTTGTCTTCTGCAAATCGTATCCTTTGGTTTAGAGGACTAGAAATATGTTTTGCATTCTTTCTTCTATTATATGTGACATTTAATTGTTAAGCTCACCATGGACTGAAATATAGCTGGATACAAAATATTTGTGGTTGAAGAGCCAGCCTAGCAAGCATTAAATTTAGCAGATATGAAAAAGGTGCAGATTAACATTAAACGCTACAAGCTTTGAAAATAATATACTTAATAAATGTACGCCCTCTGTAGCCAGACTGAACAATAAAGACTGAAATATGGGAGCTGGATGGTGAGGGGGAGAAAGTGTAAGTAAAAGATCTTAACATTAGATTACAGGGGAGAAGTAGATTCTTTCCTAAAGATTTCCATAATTTTGTAATGTAAATTTAAAAAGAGAAGGAAATCTTTTAGCATTACACAATTTTGTACATGCAACCCTGAGAACTTGAATTCCCTTTTTATTCAATTCAAGTAATAAAGACAATTAAGGAGACTTGAGAGACTGTCAGGCTGTGGGAATTCAATCTCCATTTGTTTGTCTGCTCGCACTGTTTATTATATAAAGAAATTTTTTGACAAAATTCACCCCAATCTCCAGTCTGCTTTTATATCCAATAGTACCAGCTTTGTGCAATAAAAGGCATTTAACATCAAGCTGGACATTGCTTGGCACATTGCCACTTTTTTAGCATGGGATCTAATCACTGAGGATCTTTAGTACCTTTCTGCTTGTTCAGATTTCATTTGGGTCAGCAGTGTTGTTATTACAAGGGATTTTTATTTTTTAACTTGGAGCACACTTTCAAAACAGTTTTCCATCTAGGAGGTTTTTATTGTGTGTGTCAATTTGAGGGGTATTGCTGAAGTTCATAAACTATGTCCAGATCATATAATTTAATAGATTAAGACCTGTATTGTTATTTGTAACATGGTCATAAAATTCAGTGCTTTTCCCCCCAGGGGAAATAAGCATATTTAATCTGAATATACACAACATTGGACCTGATTGGGAGCAGGATTGGGCCCACTGTGGTCCATTTCAGTAAATTTACCGTTGTGATTTGCTACATAGTTTTTAAAACAATAGCCTAATCAATTTATCCACAAACCATATTGTTGCTGCCAGAATTGTTTTCCATCACAAAATGAATTTCTACTAAATGTAACTTGGCCTTTAAGATCTGATTCTGCAAGTAGTTGGTGTTAATTTTATGCGCGGTGTGTTGTCTCACTGAAGTCAGGGCTCACATGCATAAAACTACACATGTGCATAAATGCATGGAGCAGCAGGGCCTAAGACTGCAGCTTTTAACATAAACAGAGACCAAAGGCAAATCTGAAATAAAAAGTACCTTCATTATTAAAGCCAGTCTGCTTTATGCCAAACCCATTTTGAAGCCTTATAAACATCATCCCGTATTTCTAATCAGTGTTAGTATGCAATGTATTCTGTATTGGGTTCACTGGAGTTTGTTCCCCAACCTTTATTGGCCAGCGGCACTCACTGTGCATTTTAAAAATATTTCAGAGAGGCTTTTGCTGCTCTTAGAGGGTTAGTACTTGGTGCTGGTGCTTCAGCTCATTCGTCATTCTGAGGTGGCATTGAGTTATGTTGGCAAGGGAAAGGTTTGAGGTGTGGGGTGTGGTGAGGGCAGCCCTGATCCCAGCAGGGAATTTGTGTTCTTCATTTGCCTTTACAATAGGAGCACAGTTACTGTACCTTGGAGCAGCTCTCAGGTGTGAGCTCAGATGGGCACATGTAAATGTCCTGTCAGAGGCAACACAGGAATATTAATGTTCCCATACTACCACACGATAATAAAGCTGTACACAGCAAGCTTAATATGCAGCTAGTCTGGGGAATTGTATAAAACTTAGATGGCCTAGTGTGAAAGACAGCGGTGGAAAAATGTTCAATATGCCACAGATTCCATTCTTGTTTTCCTTTGATCTAAGGCAAAATGAAAACATCCACTTTTTTCCTGCCTCATTTCAAATAACTGATTTTCTCCTTCACCCCTCCCAACCCTCTCCAAACCCTCCGCCCACAAAATATACAAAGATTGCATATATGACATAGAATGGAATTATTTGGAAATATGTCAATAATTGGAGTATTTTCTTTTTCAAAGTATTAGCCCTCATTTATTTTTACTACTTGAGATTGTTTATTTTGCTTTCCTTTTTTAAATGTCTCTATCTGTACTTGATTGTAACAAAGGAAATATAATCAACATATGCAGTCAGCTTCAGTCTCCTTTACCCCCGACTGTAAAAATCAAGCGATCCTTTAAATCCAGAGTAACTGAGTTAGTATTCACACAGGTTTCATTTGCACATTCTTACAGGTTCACAATTTAAATGCCATTAAAATGTATATTTCTCAGCTTGGGGATGTTAGAGGATTTTTAATAATGTGTTCATTTAACAGAATCAGCAGCTGTCAGAACCAGTTGTAGTAAATCCATGAAACATACAAAGAAAAATACACGTTTCCTGAAACAAAACACTTGAAACAAATTGCCTGCCAAAAAGCTGTTGAGTTCTAGGTTTGCAGATAATGCACAGAAGTGTTTCTTCTCTCTGCTCCCTCTGGAGACCCATGTGAGCTTGTCTGATGCAATTCCATTGGAAGTTTTACTTGAACAGGTTTCTGTAAAACAACACCTTTCCATATTGGATGGGTGCATATAAACCAGCCTGCGATTAGGTTTTTGTGTTTTACTAAAAATATAAAATACCAAGGTTAGTGTGATAGACACACGCACACACACACACACACACACACAGAGTAATAACTACATGAACATCAAGGAAATGATCAAGCTTAATCTTTCTGTGAAATAACTGTTGTGGCAAGGAAGCAACTTCACTGCTAAACTGTGCCTTTACAAGTAGGTGTTGTCAGTGTGTTATTTAGGGCTGAATCAGCTTCAGTCGTTGAATTCACACTGGAATACTGAACATGTACATTGATGAAGGGTTACCTGGGGAGATTTGTCCAGTCAAAAACAATGAGTTTTTGTTTGCATCCTCCTTGTTCTCAACATAAATGCTGAAAAGTCACACCTACAATTTAATCTTAGCTTTATCTAAACCACTTTTCTGATTAAAAACCTCTAACCACATAAAGAATGAAATTATTGTTGAATAGCAGGGACCTGAAGAACCTTGGCACTGTGTATGTGTGTGTATCTATATCTATAACTATATATCTTAGTCTCCTTTCTTTTAATAAACTCAAGTTCTAGCACATTACCCATGAGGAAACAATTTCTAATTTCTAATTTCATGTTCATTATTTGCTCAGTTGATGTAAAAGGCAATGAAGTACAAAATGCAAGAAACAACCCCCCGGCCCCTCAAAAACAAAAAAAACCCCCAAAACCCAACCGCCCAGCAAAAATTATACCAATTAATTTGCCATCAAATAAAATGCAACCTGGCTATGCTATCAACATCACAGCTGATGTATCAGACACTGCCATGTTAGTTTTGTAGTGTATTGGCCATTGAGTTTATTTCTTTTTGGAGAAAAAATAATGATCAGCTAAGGATTGCACTAAAGCCAGTTCACATAATATGTATGATACATTTACTGCTACGGTGTAATCAATGGCTTTCGACCATTTATTTATCAGTAATATTATTTAAAAAATTGTTTTGTTCCCAGGAAACATAATAATGTCACATCCTCATTCTCTGCAAATTAGTTTGTATTAAAAAAAAGAAAAAATAATCTTACTTCCTGCGGAATTCTTTACAGGCTGTAATATTGTGGAATAAACTATATATTGTCCTGTGTTAAATTTGTATG